>NC_133617.1:569531734-569851234 GCF_048593235.1 Sminthopsis crassicaudata | reverse complement strand
ATCAGCTAATTACACTTGGTAGATTCCTTTTGGGGTTTTATGCAGATGAGTGTCTGAGGATCAAGGCATCCTCAGGTTAAGTTCAAACTCTCTTCTGGCATTTTCATAAGCAATTGAGATTTATTCAAGAACTCTGACTATTTTTCAAGTATGAAGTGCTTCCTTTATATCTGAAAGGGATTTTGCCTTACATTTAAAAGTCTGTTTCCTCTTTCTTTTTATCCCCCACTCCAGCCTGAGCCCCAATCTGCCCGTTAGATTTGCTATCTATAAGAATATGTGCTGGAACTCTATCTTTCCAGAAATCAGCAAGAGTCAGGATCACTAAACGTCTTTATTCTAGATCTTTACCGTCGCCTCCAACGCCAGGTCACGAGTGCAAGTGAGCGTGAGTTCCACCACCCAAGTTTCTCTTGCTCCTCCCACACAAGTCACTTCCCTCTCTTTGTCTCACCAATCAAGTCAGCACAGAACAGCTGGGGAGGGTCAACCTTAAACAAGTTAATAGGGAACCGTCCAATTGGCAATTAGTCTCACGTGCTTCATCATCCAAGTGCATTGCTCAGTTCTAGCCCTTTACATCTCCCGCTTTCTTTTGTTTTAGACCACAGGAGGTCGCGCCATCCCTGACCTTTCAGGGAGATGAGAACCCCAAAAAGGAGGTGATCACGCCCCCCCTGACTTCTCAGGAGGGGAGATGAAAGCACTAAAAAGGAGATAATCACGCCCTCCCTGACATCTCAGGAAGGGAGATGAGAAGCACCAAAGAGAAGTGGGGATTTGCTAGCGGGTTTCTGGATTGAAGGGCCTTATTAGAGACAAGTATGCACAAACCCATCAGCATGGGAGTTATTACACAAGCACATAGCAATAACGCAGAGGCTATTAGTGGTGACTCTCCCCACAATCAGTGCAGACTCGATGTGGTGTAACAAACAGGAATTGTACATGCAAATAGTGATATAACAAACAATATAAATCAACATGGTATTGTAAGAGATTTCCAGAAGTCCTAGAAGGAGGGTATCTAGACACCAGACACACATACCCCTTCTTCAGCAACCAAGAAATAGTCCAAAACCAATCTATTGTCCATTGCTTCATTGTTAGGGAATCCAATGATCCCCACAAGTTTTTGAAGTCCAGCAACAGTCTTATGATGCCTCAGAGAATCCAATGATTCCTGAGGACTTTTCAGTCCTACAATAGTCTTATGATGCCTCAGAGAATCCAATGATTCCTGAGGACTTTCAGTCCTACAATAGTCTTATGATGTCTCAGAGAATCCAATGATTCCTGAGGATTTCAGTCCTACAATAGTCTTATGATGTCTCAGAGAATCCAATGATTCCTGAGACTTTCAAGTCCTACAATAGTCTTATGATGTCTCAGAGAATCCAATGATTCCTGAGACTTTCAAGTCCTACAATAGTCTTATGATGTCTCAGAGAATCCAATGATTTCTGAGGATTTTCAAGTCCAACAGTTTTTGATGTCCATGGGTCAAATGCCATAACTGCCAGGTTCTTTCAGTGGTGGGCACAGTCAGCAACGGAACCACCCGATGTTTCTTGGGCCTTCTCCTTCGTTTCAAGGGTCTGCTCTGTCTCTCTCCGATGGACAAGGCGAATACGGCTCGTTGGCACCCATCTGATTCCTTCTCCATCTGTAGAGATACAAGCAAACCCTCTCCCCCAAGCAGTTAACCTATCTGGTCCCTTCCATTCACCACTTTCTGGGTCTCTCCACATCACTTGGCGATTATCTAAAGACAGTGGAGCTGCTCGCACTGGACACTGCCCTTCCGGTGAGTTATAAAACCTGTCTGCTGGAGCCAGTGCATCTTTGTCAAAAATTAAAAAATTAATGGTATAGAGAACTAAATTTAGAAGTTCTCTAGGGTTACCCGTGGCTCCCCCTTTCTTTTGTTTTTGGAGGAGTGTCTTAATATCTCTGTTTCTTCTCTCTACTATTGCCTGCCCTTGAGGATTAAAGGGTATGCCCGTGGTGTGTAAAATCTTATACTGTGCACAAAAGTGTGTAAAATGTTTAGATGTATATGCAGGTCCATTGTCTGTTTTTATTGCTTGTGGCACGCCCATAATTGCAAATGCTTGTATAAGGAATTCAGTGACCACTCGGGCTGTCTCTTTTGCTGCTGGTATTGCAAATGTGAATCCTGAAAAGGTGTCTACCACGACATGGATAAAAGATAGACGACCAAAAGATTTATAATGGGTCACATCCATTTGCCAAATTTCATTAGGTCTCAAACCACGAGGGTTCTTCCCTGGAGGGAGTGTAGGAGCATGGAAAGGAAGGCAAGCTGTACAGGCTTTTACTATGCTCCTAGCTTCTTCTCTTGTTATTCCAAACTGCAAACGTAAAGCTCAGGCAGCCTGATGATATTTAGAATGAGACTCTTGTGCTTCTTGAAATAAAGGAGTACTGGCCAGCATGGTTAGAAGGCTATCTGCCTTTGAATTACCATCAAAAATAGGACCTGGAAGTCCACTATGGGAATGGACATGCAAAATATAAATCTTACCTGGATGCTTTCTCACTTGCTCTTGAAGCTCTTTAAAGAGCTGATATATATTGGAGGCTACAAATTTTATTTGGGCTGTGGCAATTCTTTGAACCACACCTACTGAATAGGCTGAATCAGATATTATATTTATGTCTCCCGGATAATAAGCAAGAGCTAGAATGATTGCATACAATTCATTCTGCTGAGTGGACTGAAAAGGAGTTCTGATAACTCTCTTTATGGTTAAGTCACAAGAATACACAGCACAAATATTATGTTTGGATGCATCTGTAAAGATAGTTGGTCCTTTAAGAGGAACTTTAGAAACCTTTTCTTCAAGAATCCATTGCCAATTATGTAGCAGTCTGGTTATCTTTAATGGAGACCCGTGTGCAAAATTTGGAGCCATGGCTAATAAAATTTGCCACTCTGGGATGGTTTCGCAGCACACATTAACTTGTGCATTAGTATAAAAGGTATATATCTTATCAGGTCTTGTCCCAGATAATTGTACTGCTCGTTTAATGGCCTTTAATAAAATTCTAGCCACAAGCACTGGGTAAGGAATAAGGCTTTGTTCTGGTTGTGTCTCCTTGATGAAGGACTGCTGTGGGGGCCTCTTGTGTAGCAAAAACTGATATTTCCAAGGGTTTTTGAGTGACTCTTTCAACCACATTGGATAAAGCCAGTTCAACTTGTCTCAAAGCCTCTTGAGCTTCTTTTGTAAGCTGGCGTGGTGAATTTAAAGCACTGTCTCCCCTTAAAATGTCATATAATGGTTGCAATTGACAGGTAGTCAAGCCTAGCACGGGACGCATCCATTGGATATCTCCTATCAATTTCTGGAAGTCATTTAAGGTGTTTAGCTTCTCTGTTCTTAAGGAGAGTTTTTGTACTGTAAGCACCTTAGGATATACTTCATATCCTAAATATTGAAAAGGAGCATGTCTTTGAATCTTTTCTGGAGCTATGTGCAATTTACAATTCCTTAGTGTTTCTATGGTTTTTTGTAGACATGCTTCTAACATTTGTTCCTCAGGTGCACATCCCAATATATCATCCATGTAATGTAATAACATTACTTTTGGAAATGCTTTTCTTACTGGAGTAAGAGCAGCAGCAACATACATTTGACACATAGTAGGGCTGTTTTTCATTCCCTGTGGCAAAACTGTCCATTCATATCTTTTATAAGGCTCAGCTAAGTTAACGCTGGGCACTGAAAAGGCAAATCTTTTCATATCCTCCTTATCTAGAGGGATAGAATAGAAACAATCCTTAATGTCTATAACCCACAGAGGCCATTCTCTAGGCAACTGAGTAGGAGATGGAAGTCCAGGTTGAAGAGTTCCCATAGTTTCCATCTGTTCATTTACCTTTCTTAAATCAGTCAACATCCTCCGTTTTCCAGATTTCTTTTTTACAACAAATACTGGGGAATTCCAAGGACTTAGAGAAGGTTGTAAGTGTCCTTGATCAAGTTGTTCCTGTACTATATCTAGTAAGGCCTGAATTTTATTGTTATCTAAGGGCCACTGTTCTATCCACACTGGTGTATCAGTTTTCCACTGGATAGGAACAGGTGAAAGTGTTGGCAGGCCTTCAACAGCAGCCCTGCCTAAAAAACCGAAGTACTCATTTTTAACCCTAATTGTTGTAAAATGTCTCTTCCCCACAGATTGATGGGGATTTTTTCAACTATAAAAGGAGTAAAAACTCCTGTTTCACCTTCAAATACCCATCTTAAAGGGGTAGCACTAACTTCAGCTGCTATTGATCCTCCTACCCCAGACATGTAGGTGTCTGCCTTAGTCTTTGGCCAGTGACTGGGCCAGTTGGCACCTCTAATGACTGTGCGATCTGCACCTGTGTCCACCAGTCCTTCTAATGCTATGCCATTTATATAGATGGTGAGCATAGGTCGGTCAGCTGTCACAGCTGCTGTCCAGTATATTCCTGGGTTTTTCTGCTTGGAGTCCGAACATGGGTGACTGTCACCAGGTTGCTTATTAGGAGTCTGTATCAATAAACCCGATGCTACTACTTCCCCTGGTTGATAAGTCACACATTGTCTCCCTGTGTTAGTGACTGGGATATTATCTACACATTCCCCAGTTTCCCACATCAGTGTATGAATGAACACTGTCTTGTAAGTACTCTCAGGAGGTGAAATGGTCAAGCCTACTGTGCCTGGAGGCAAGGGATCCATAGGTTGGAGAGGAACAGATTTCACCTCTCCAGGGGGTATCTCAATTGTCCCAGCTGCATACAACTCTATCCTCCCTAATTGTAGTCCCTTTCTCCCATCATGTTGCTTCCTGGCTGACTGATTGTGTAATCCCTTTCTCCCCTCAGATGGCTTCCTGGCTGATTGATCATGTCTGGGTATTGGACTTGGAGGCACTCTCTGGGTGTGGCATCGGCTGCCATCATGCCCCAAGTGTTTTTTGCTTGGGGCCCTGGAGCTGGGCCCCTCATCCCGTTTCCCTGAATCAGTCTACACTCTGAGGCCCAATGGAGTCCTCTGTTGCATTTTGGACATGGGGTTTTGGGTCTTGTTCTCCCAGCCTGTCTTCTCACTCTGTCTCTGTGCCAACATTGAGCTTTCAAATGGCCTACTTTACCGCATTGAAAGCATTGACGAGTCTCTCGGGAAACCCCTTGCCAAAAGGGATCCTGTCTCCCCATGTTGGGATCTTGGGAAGTCTGCACCATAGCCTGGCTATAAAAGGTATTTGTGCCCATTGCGGCACAGCGTCTTATGATCTCCTCTAAAGGAGCATCCTTACGTAGTCCTAGTATAATCCTTCTACAAACCTCATTGGCATTGTCTCTAGCAAGTTGCCTCACCAAAGTGTCTGTTACTTCATTTTCACCATTTGCCTGTATGACAGCTGTCTGCAAACGTGCCACAAAATCAGCAAAAGGTTCATTTGGTCCCTGTACAATTTTTGTGTAGGTCTCACCCTTGTAGTTTTTACTGGGGAGAGAAGCCCATGCTTTGATAGCAGCAGCAGAAATTTGCTCAAATGCTGTTATGGAGTAATTAATCTGTACCAAAGCGTCTGCATAAGAACCTATACCCATTAGTAGGTCATAGGTGATGGAAGTATTAGCTGCATTTTGACTATTTTGTTGGGCTTGAATTCTACAGAGCTCAGTAAATTCAGAAAGCCACAACAAATTTTGTCCAGGTTCTAAGCACACTTTTGCAATGACTTTCCAGTCACTAGGGGTTAAGGTTTCATAAGCCAAATTGTGTATTAACATTTTAACATAATCTGATGTAGCCCCAAAGACAGTGCAAGATTTTTTCAGGTTTTTAAGGACATCCATATTAAAAGGAGCATATCTTCTACTCTCTTGACCTGCAGAATTACGCTGTTGAATCACGGGAAAAATTTGAAGTTTGAAATCATTATCTACTTCTTTTCCATTTTCAATTGCTTCAATAAGCCCTCTTTCTAATCTAGTTACAGGAGTGGGCAGTTGTTGGGAGGGGGGGCTCTGTGTGGGAGGAGGGGGGGGCGCTGATGAGGTCACCGCCCCTCCCACTACTCCTCCTCCCTCCGTCCCTGAAGGTGGAGTGGATGTGGGCTGATCAATAATCTGCTCTCTAGGTGGGGTTGAAATTTCTTCAGGACAATCAGAGTCTACACCCTCAGATTCCTCATTCAAATCCCTTTGCCCTCTGGCAATGTCCTGAGTTTGCCTATCTTCTATCTTTTGTTCCTCACGCTTCCTTCTCTGAGCCTTTTTAGAACTCTTCCTTCTTCTAAACTCTTCTTGATAGCTTAAGTCTAATAGAATCAAGTTGTATAGGTAAAATACCTCTGGGAAAATTTGACAATTCCCATTTTTTGAGTAAAATTCTTTCATTTCAAGTCCCACTAGCTTCCATTTATCTATACGTAGTTTTTCTTCATTTAAGAACCAAGGGGACGTGCGAATCAATGAGTGTATGAGATTATTCATTTGTGGGATGGGAACAAGTAAACTTTTCTCATCAATTATCTTAATTATATCCTCTATAGCATTGCTAGATGAGGCAGGGGCTGGGGTTGGAGCAGGGTCAGCTGAGGCCCAGGATTTACCTAACATCTGCCCCATCTCAGTTACTAGAGATTGCTGATTTAGTCCTTAACAAGGTAAGTTCCTTATTTCTATTAGAATACTCACCTAATCTCCTGGTCACAGGAGGACTTCGGTGGAAGTAGGGTGCCAGCCACACGTTGGACGCCAAATGCTGGAACTCTATCTTTCCAGAAATCAGCAAGAGTCAGGATCACTAAACGTCTTTATTCTAGATCTTTACCGTCGCCTCCAACGCCAGGTCACGAGTGCAAGTGAGCGTGAGTTCCACCACCCAAGTTTCTCTTGCTCCTCCCACACAAGTCACTTCCCTCTCTTTGTCTCACCAATCAAGTCAGCACAGAACAGCTGGGGAGGGTCAACCTTAAACAAGTTAATAGGGAACCGTCCAATTGGCAATTAGTCTCACGTGCTTCATCATCCAAGTGCATTGCTCAGTTCTAGCCCTTTACAAATATGCATATATCCATTCAACATATTAAGTACATCAGAGAAATATAAGAAAACTAGCATGTGAAATGCAAAAGTGTAAAAGTCATTAGTAATTGGGACAATCAGTGAAGGCTTACTGGATAATTGGGTCTTTAATGATGGAATGCAAATTTAGAGAGGAATTTAGGTGAATGATAGCATGCAGCAATACTAGTATAGCTTAGAGTGATTCATTGATACTCAAAGTCAAACACAGCACAGAAGGGTAAAGCAATTCATTCAGGTATAAAATAACATGTGGTTTCCTTTGCACTCACTATTTCATAGAGTGACATGGCTGGTAGTAATAAGGATAAATAGTGGGAAATTCTTTCAGAAATGCCAGAACTCATGGGAACATGTCTACTTAGAGTCTTCCTACAAAGGGACTGCTGTGGAAAGTGTCATTTCATTTCTGGGATGAGCTGGGTCAGAGACCAGAGTGTGGATCAGTAATAAAACTATTTTAAAAAATTAATCAGGAAACACAATTGACAGAGGGGACAGTGGAATTATAATTTTATTATATCAGCAAGGTTTCCGGAGAGTTTCACTAGCTAGTTCTAGTTAGAACTGGATACAGTGTAAACCTTAAGTATATGAATTGTGTGACAAGATATAAGCCTAACAAAGTGAGAATCCTCAGATTACTCAAAAGAATGGATAGAAATACAACAGGATTAGGGTTAAATATTAAAGCAACAATAAAAATCATTTAAAAATTAAACATTTAAAAAAGGCATAGAGGGGGCAGCATAGTGGATAGAGCACCAGCCCTGAAGTCAGGAGCACCTAAATTCAAATCTGACTTCAGACACATAACACTTCCTGAGTGTGTGGTGACCCGGAGCAAGTCACTTAACTCCAATTGCCTCAGGGAAAAAAAAAAAAAAAGACCTAGAATTGGAAAGGGTAGATAAATTATGGAGGAAGCAGTTCAGTTTGAATGCAGCATAGAATATAGAAAGCTGAAAAGGATGAGGCAAAATTCAGGAAGACTTGACTTCAGAGCCTTCCTCAGATACTTACTGTATTGTAACCCTATGCAAAGGATTTAATCTCTCTTGGATTTATTTTTCTCATCTACAAAATGTGGAGGTTGAATTGAATAGAATTTATGGTTCTAAATCTGTGATACAATAATCCTATGAAATAAGGACAAAAAACTAGGGTGATTATGTGATGGCTGTGTAGATAAAAAGTAGGAATCATATGAGAGAGGAATTAAAGAGAACAGAATTGATAATATTTGGTAACTTTGGGATATTAAAGATGAGAAAGAAAGACAAGACAAAGAAAATGACAAGACATCACAGACTATTTTCTTAGCAGCAACTGAAAATGGAATACTTACTGCAATTTTTTCTTCTTTTTTAAATTGTGAACTAAGTAAGTGTACAAGAGCTAGATTACCTGTCATTATTTACCTTCAGTTCTCTAAGTCCTACAAATTGCATAGAATTCTTTAATTTCATAAAAATCATGGTTGAAGATTCTTTGAGAAATGTTCTGAGACTTAAGGAACAATGAATTTCTTCCTCTTGTATTTTATGAATCTTATATCTCTGATCTTAAGGCTCTTGCAGCTGCCAATAGTATGTGCTGCTCTCAGATTTATTGACTTCAGGGGATATTTCAAAATTTCTAGTACCATATTCAAACTGCTTTTCTGAACTTGAACTATTTTTATTCTAAGTGCTCTATCAATTCTGATTATATTCTCTCCCTTCCTTCCCTCTCTACCCCCCATTAACATGATGGAGTATCATGGTGCAGTGGATAGATTGGTGGGCTTGGAATCACAGAAAACTAGACTCATATGCCACCTCTTATACTTTGTAGTTGAATGACCCTGAAGAGGTCACTTAAAATCAATGAGCCTCTGGCAACTGCCTAAAATTTGGACATAATATGACCTGTAATAGTGGATAGTATTGTTATGCAAAGACTTCTTTATTCTGATAGGTATTTGTATGATAGAAATCATAGGATCATCCATCCTTTCAAAATACTTTTGTACTTATTTTATGAATTGTTACAAGGTCTACAATTCACAAAGATCTAACAATCCTGGGGTAGATCAATATTCAGACTATCATCTTTTTGTGAAAGTCAATGTGTTTTAGGGTGTCTGGGTTTATTTTATCATCTCTTTCAAACATGGAGAATAATAGGAGAAAAATAATGAATAATCAGAAAAACCCCATTGGAAGCATTTTGTTTCAATAATAAAAATGGTAACAATAATATTAATAGTTCACATTTATACATTATTTTTAAGATTCAGATCATGGTACATTCATTATCTCATTGGATCTTTACTATAATCCTAACAGAAACATTCTTTCTCTTTTCTTTTTTATTGATACCTGTGATTTCACTGGTGTAGGGGACTCCTCAGAAGGCATTCCCTTCACAATTTAGATCAACTATTTTGCAACTTTTTAAATGCATAAAATAAGACACATAGGATAATAAAGAAAACTAGTTATATTGAAAGTTATAACTAGTTATTCATCTGTAGGTATACATACACATAGATAGATAGATAGATAGATAGATAGATAGATAGATAGATAGATAGATAGATTTACAGGCTCCCTTGAAATCTATTGCATTTATAAAATGTTTTGGTAAAAAGTTGCCTGAGGTACTGAGAGTGACATAAAAATCATGCTCAAAGTAATAAAGTCAATATGTGTTTGAGACAGAATCCCAACCTAGATCTTCCTGGCTTTGAATCCAGAATGATTTATTGCCATACCATGTTCCTTAGTTACTCTAGTCTCTGTCCGGTTTTTTTCCAGTGTCACTCTGGCTTTTGATTTGGATTTCTTGGCTTTCCAGAAAACCCCAGTATATTATACATTCTCACTTCCCTCCTCACTCACTACTCCTTGCCTCAACTCCATGTCTGATAATGATTTCTTCACTGGTATGTAGAGAATAATTGTTGCTTACTCCTCTGGAATTAATCATCTTAATCACCATGGTCAACTCAGCCACCTAATTCAATAAACACATGTCAAGCCTTGTTTGTCCTCCTCCTGACCAATATTTTATAATTTTAAGAAGTCATTTCATTAATCATCCAGCAAATTCTTGTTACTCTTGATCAGCTAGGACTTTATTGTCTTTCTGCTTGATGTCTCTTTCTATATATGTGGGCCTGAACCATTGCTGAAGCTTAGGGCTTTGTTTGTTTGTTTGTTTGTTTGTTTGTTTGTTTTGTTTTTTGTTTGTTTGTTTGTTTGTTTCCCCTATGGGCCTCAGTAATTCACACAGGTACATAGCTAGTGATGTACCAGGATATGAAAAGCAACTTTCTATTACATATCTTCAATGGAGAGATTACTCTCCATTACCAAATTACTCCAACTCACCATACACAATTGGAGAACACCCGTAGCCACACACACAGACACAAAAGTCAATGAGCAGAGAAACCAACTATAGTTGAGAAGATTGTATAGTGATGAGATTGAATAATGTTCTGGGGAATAGAAGTAGTGATTTATCTCTTCTTGTGGTATTCTGTTTGTAGAACAATGCCACATATGTATAGAGTATGATTTATATGACTAAGTTTGCTTTGTCCTATCCTGTTATTGTTATGCTAGCAATGAAGAAAAGAAAGTAGATATGCTATATTTACATAATTCTCCATCTTAAGAAAATACCAAGTAAACAAATAATATTTTAAGTAAAATAATTGTTTTCCTAGAATATGGTTCTACTTCCCAAGAAATAAGACACAGTAGAATTTGAGGAAAAATTAAAATGCTTGATAAATTATTCAACTATTATTCAATGTAGCAAGCTATTAACAACAACAATATTAACAACAAAAACCCACTGATTTTAGGGGCAGATTTTGATAGTAGGCTTTAGAGGTATTGATCAATTCAATGAATATATGCAATTTCACAGAGAATAATCACAAAGAAAATAAGCCTCTGAACTCTCACTATTTTTTAAACATGTACAATTTTTCTGACAGTCTGAAATAAAATTCATATTCAAGTAACAGTGTTTTGAAACTTCACTGTGCAACAGTGGCTAATTTTACCTCTTTGCCATATTATGTCTTCAGAGTTTAAAACTTGTTTGTTGCATTTTTCAGAGGCAAGTGATTTGGAGAGCAATGAAACAGTTGATGAGTCTTCTAAAGTGGCTCTTGAATCTTCAAGAAAAATAGATAACTCACAAAGCTGTAAAATACCAGGTCTTTGTGAATTTTTCTGTGTGACTACATAGAAGATACCAAGGACAAGAATAACCAAATGTATAGACAACCTGCAAAGTGAGTGATGCATGAAGATCAAAACAGTGTGATAGGAGCCACTATGAAATATTAACAAAGATGAAGTATAAAGGGAAACAAAAATGAATAAAGGTCAATACATTTTAGATATGACCTCTGATTTAATGTTTAGAGATTTTCCAAAATGCAAAATAATGCCCCATTTCCATCCCTGCATATATATTTTGTATGTTTATTTTTTTAACATTTAGTATTTCTTTAATTTGTATGTGTCTCCCAATTAGGACCACTGCAGGACCCAAGGATGTGGAATACTATGCCTAATAATCTTTGCTTCTTGACTCTCCTCACTTCTTCAAATTATAGTTAAAATCTCATCTTACAAGACACCATTCCCAATTCTTAGTTTTATTTGATAGCCTTTGTTATCTCCAATTTATCATAGATATATAGATATGTGGGTATGTATATATACTCTATACATAGTTGTTTATAGGTCGTTTCCTCCATTGTTCTGTGAGCTTCTTGACAACAGTGATTATTTTTTTGCCCTACCATTTAGTACAGTGTCTGGCACATAGGAAGATCTTAATAAATGTTTATTGATTAACTGACCCTCCAATAAGTCTCAACTCTGGATCTGTACACTTATTGATCAGGTTTAGCCCTGGGCTTGTTTGGACTTTAATGAGAGGGACTAGCTCCTTTTTTCATATTCTTTGGATCCTTAATTCCCTTAGAAGAAATTTCCTTAAAGTTTGTTTGGCTTAAATTTGTCTAAGTTCTTCCCAAAGGGGTGGGGCAGTATAAAATACTCAGAACCCAATATAAATCAGTCGTGGGACAGATATTTGTTTCCTCCATATAAAGTTACCAAACATAAAAGGGTCTTATAAGCATGCATTGACAGAAACTTAAACAAGCAGCAAGTGATAACAATTATCATATTCTCCCAGGACTTTGGAACTTAAAAAATCAGAACACAAAGCAATCAGGCGGATGACTGAATAGATGTTATTACATTTCAGCTCAGCAAGGTCTCAGTCTGTGGCAAGTCAGGTTCACATTCATCCTCTTGAAGGTGAGCATCTTCTTTCATAAATTATTTTTGCTACCAGTCAGTTCCAGCAGGATCTCCAAACTCCTGAATTCATAAATTTGCCTATAGGACTATACATGTCAATCTCAAGATCATTATTTGCTTACTAATGATCAGGATGATTTAGAAATTCAGAGCAGAAGAAACCTTCAGTAGCACAGGCTTAACCTGAAATAACCAAGTATATCCACTTCAACTATCATGACAGCTACGGCCATTCTTCTGGAGTAAAAGGGGAAAAAAAAAAAAAAAAAAAAAAAAAAAAGTTACCTTCTTCTTTTTCTCTCTCACCCACACCCACACAACAATAGACTTGACTAGAACGAACACAAATTGTATACAGAAAGTGAAGTGGTAAATTTTGGAAGGTCGCTTTTTTCAAAATTAAACTGAGTTAATGGCACTTCTTGCTCAGTAGCCAATAAAAGGAATGTTGACTATTTCCAAATGCACCCAAGTACTTCAGCTCTGAGTTACATCAGACCACCAGAAGTAATTAGATTTTTATCATCCCAGAGTGCCCAAAAGAATCAATCCAAAGTTGATGAGGCAACTTTACACATGCCCTATAGTGCATGAACTTACATTAAAGAAAATGAGAATCTAACAGGCAGGAAGAGAATTTCTACACTGATAAGTTTCCAGAGTCAGTATAGATATAATGAAGACAATGAACATGATGGTTAAAATTTCTTTGATACTTTATATTTGGATAATGCTTTTTGGAAGAGTCATCTAGAAGTTACTTCCACAATGTACCTGTTGACAAAACTATACATTTCCAATCATTCTTATTTTCCATAAGTAGGAAGAACAAACAAAACAGTCTTTCAACAGGTTGACATAGTATATATGCAACAGTGTTTGCTCTTAATACATATAGCTAAGATCTGGTCAACCCAGATCTGGTCAAACCAACTCTCTCTCAAAAGAGAGAGTTAATTTAGAATCATCTTAATGATTGCAGATTCAGGGCTTTTGCTTTAATTAATGATTTATTTGAAAGAATCAAGTGGTTATTAGCTTGAGGGGAAAAACATGTCTTAATTATTTCTGCTTCTTCTGATTTTCACATTGCTTTGAATGTAAAGGGATCTTAAATAGTTGTTGAATGCTTATTAGGGAGGAAAAGAGTCACTCTAGCAACCTCAAGTAGTCTTGAGCTATATTTATTTCCAGTATTTAACCATCTAAAGCACAGGAAGCTAATAAAAAATTGGGGCTATGTTGTTATTGTTGTTATTTAAGCAATTGCTAGGTTGGCCTAAGAATAACCCTTCTCTAAGAAAATCCCTTCTATGTTTATGGAAATTACCAGCGTTGTATGGTCATAAGTATAGGTATATCAAAATACATAATTGAAAGAAGAATGAAACACGCAATCTTGAAACACACCAAGCAATTTATATCATAGTAGCATTTTATGTTAAGAAATCTATAAAAAAATAGATCAAGAGTATATGTTGTTTTGTTTTGATATCTCCTTTATTAAAATTGAAACACTTGTTGATTCATGGAAAATTATGCTTATTGATCTTTTTCACTTTAGCCCATTAGGTTTTTACCTGAAAATAATAAAATCACATCACTTGTCTTGGTTTGTAAGAATATTTATGATCACCACTCTTATTCAATATTGTATTAGAAATTATAGCTATAGCAATAAGACAAGAAAAAAATTAGGAATTAAAAAAAGGCATAGACCAACATCTCATATCATATATCAAGATGAGGTCAAGATGGATAGAAATGATTTAAATATAAAGTGTGTTATTATAAATAAATTATGAGAGTATGAAAAAAGTGCCTTAGCAGATTTTATAAGCAAACAAGAAATACAGAGGATTACTGGAAGTAACATAAATAGTTTTGATTATATAATATTAAAAGGCTTTTGTACAAATAAAATGAATGGGACCAAAATTAAAAGAAAAATAGGAAAATGGGAAAACATTTATAACTTTTTTTTCTGATAAAGGCCTCATTGTTCAAATGCAGAGGAAAATGAGCAACATTTATAAAAACAAGAGCCATTCTCCAATTTATAAGTAGCAAAAGGATATGAACAAGCAGATTAAAAACTATCAATAATTGAAGGGGAGAAAAAAAAGCTTCAAATAAGTGCAGATTAAAGAAATGCATATTAAAACATCTCTGATATATCGCTTCACAACTATTTGATTGTCAAACATGATATAAAATGAAAATGACAAATGGTTGAGGGAATATGAAAAAATTAAGAAATTAATGCATTATTGATGGAATTGTGAATTCATCCACTCATTCTGGAGAACAATTTGGAACTAGACCCAAAGGGCTAAAAAACTGTACATATGCATTGACTGGGCCCTCACATTATTAGTTCTGTATCTCAGATATCAAAGAAAAGAGAAAAGGAACAATTCCTATTAAAATATTTATAGTAGTTCTTTTTGTGGTGGAAAAAAAAAAATTTAATTGAAGGAATTCCACGTTTCTCTTTTAACATATTATTGACTGCTTTCATATGGATGTTTTCCATATAAGAATTTTTCATTCTACTCCTGAATCTGAGCCATTTCATATTCTATAGAGAGATGTAAACATCTTTTGATTATGTTTTGAAGATCCAAAGGTGTGCATCATTTATACTCTGTTGCCGTTGCTTTTAGTACTGATTTCTGCTCATTCCCAAATAAGTTCTATAGGTTTTTAACAAAATCAGTTTTAGTATATTATATAATTTATAAATGATATATACTAATATTGGCTATATTTTAGTTTTTTCATGTTTTTTTTTTTTTTTTTCCATCAAGCTTTATTTAGGGAAGCCAATAAGTCTCAATATAATGTACAATTACTTTCTGTTTAATAGTTTTATGTTTATCATAATCTTGCCTGGAGGAGTTAAAGGATTTTTTTAGATATTTCCATAAACTAGGCAACACAGTGGATAGAATCCTGAGTCTAGAATTAAGAAGACACATCTCAATATATGTACTCAAATACTTACTAGTTGTATGACTTGGACAAGTCATGACCCTGTTTATTTCAGTTCCTCATCTGTAAAATGAATTGGAGAAGGAAATTGCAAACTATTCTAGTATCTCTGCCAAGAAAACCTGAAATGGGGTCATAGAGAGTTGGACACAAATGAAAAAGTACTTAAGAACAAATTAAATTGGTTCAATATGATCTCTAAATTAAAACCCAAATCCTTACATCTTTTTTCCTTGGCATAAGCTAAAAACTTTATATTTGTGTTCAAATGGGCTTTTTGATATCACTGGAGAAAGATTTCTTGAGATAAATATCTGTGGACAATATATCAGGTGATTAATGAATTATTTTGGTTAGATTCTAATTTTATTAGGAAGCCTTCCATAGTTCTATTTAGGCGATATGATAATGAATTTAAGTGTAGGTCAAACCAAAGTGTGCTTAAATAGACTCTAAAAATTCACATATCAATAATCCTTTAAATTTATCTATTGAAGAACTGTTTTAAGTGAAGAACAGCTTTTTTTTTTCAAATATGCATAAAATTCTCTAACATAATCCTGATTAGGTCTATTTTATATAATTCTAGTACATGAACAAGTGATGATTATATAACTAAATCAAAAGCCTTTTTTTGATTATAAAGGGCTGTTTAAAGCTATAATGCTTTCAGATGAGTTGTGCAGATTGACAATGTTACTTTTTATATCTATCAGACTTTTTAAAGATAACCTTTATGTCCATTAACTTTTTTGATAAACTTTTTTTTTGTTCATCATTACCTACATCTTCATCATCATCATGTTCATGAAAATAACAATGATATATGTGTGTGTGTGTGTGTGTGTGTGTGTGTGTGTGTGTATAATTGGCATATATATAGATAGATCTTTAAAGTTTGCTAAGAACCTTAAATACATTATCTAATTTGAACCCCAAATCCTTTTTATTAGGTGGCTAATACCAGTATTAGTGTTTAAATTTTGCTTCTAAGCAAACTGATTAGAGAGGTTAAAATTCTTTCAGGAAGAAATAGTAGGTGGGATATGGAGAATCTGACTCTTCTACTGACAACTAACAATGGCCTTCAAATCTGATAGTTAGGAAATTCAAATAACCATAGACTATTCTATACCCACCAGAAACCAGAAAAGTGAAGGGAAAAATGTATTCCAAATAGCAATGGAGTTCAAAGTGTAACTCAAGATGGCATACTTTGTAAACCTGAGATGAAATAATATTGAATAAAGATGAATATCAAATAAAAAGAAACATTCCTAGAATGAAAACTTGACCTGAAGAAATGATTTTTGTTTTCAAATACGTCAATAAGTATAAAGATAAAAGACAAGTAAATCAACACAAAGCCAAGAACAATCTTGAGCTTTACGAGCTTGAACAATCAAAAGCTTTACAAAATATAAAATAAAATGATTTTGATTATACTAAAAGAACTTGTACAAACAAAATCAATACAACAAAAATAGAAAATATAGAATTTTTATCACATTAAATCAAAAAAAATTGCACAAATAAAACTATTGTAAACAAGATAGAAACAGAAAACTGGGAGACAATCTTATAGAAACTTCTGATAAAGGTTTCATTTCTCAAATATTTAGAGAACAAATTCATAAGAATATAAGCCATTCCATAATTGATAAAGAATATGAACAGACAATTTTCAAGTAAAGAAATTAAAGGTTTTTTGTAAGCATATGAAGAAATGTTCTAAATAATTTTTGATTAGAGAAATGAAAATTAAAACAATTCTGAGATGTTACCTTACACATATCATATTGACTAATGTGATAAAAACAACAACAATAACAACAAAGTAATAAATGTTGGAAAGGATGTGGGAAAATAGAGACACTAATATATTGTGGGTAGAATTGTGAACTGATCCAATCATTCTGGAAAGCAATTTGGAACTATGCCCAAAGGACAACCAAACTGTGCTTGTCCTGTGATCTCTCAATGCCACTAATAGGTTTGCCTCCCAAAGAGATCATAAAAAAGGGAAAAGGAAGTACATGTTCAAAAATATTTATAGCAGCCCCTTTTTGGGAGCAAAGTAATGAAAACTGAGAGGCTACTCATAAATTGGGGGATGGCTGAATAAGCTGTGATATATAAATGCAATGAAATACTATTATACAATAAGAATGATGAATAGGCAGATTTTATAAAAATCTAAAAAGACATATGAACTGATCCAAAATGAAAAAAGCAGAATTTAGAAAACATTGAATACACTATGAGCAATATTATATGATGATCAAATATGAATAACTCAGTTCTTCTCAAAAACAGAATGATCCAAGACAAAGGCAAAGGACTTATGAAGGAAAATGCTATCAACATACAGATTTTTTAAAAATAAAATTCATGACTGAAAAGAGAATGAAGCATATTTTTTCTATTGATTTTGTTTTTCTCATTTTTTTCTTTTGATCTTCTTTTACAAATGTGATTAATATGGAAATATGCATTATAATACCTGTATAAAGTATATCAAGCTGTCTTACCATATTTTGAAGTGGGAGGTAGGAGGGAAAAAAAAAAAAAAAACCTGGAACTCAAAAATCTTACAAAATATATGCTAGGGGCATCTAGGTGGCTCAGTGGGTAGAGCACCAGCCCTGAAGTCAGGAGGACCTGAGTTCAAATGTGACTTCAGACCTTCAGACACTTAACACTTCCTTACTATATGACTCTGGGCAAGTCATTTAACCCCAACTGCCTCAGCAAAAAAAAAAAAAAAAGAATGCTAAAACTTTCTTGATATATAACTGGGGAAAAAGAAAAATAAAGTATTATTGATAGCAAATCTACAGAGAAATTGTAGAGATTTATATACAAGTTTTACACAAAGAAAACAAAGTGAAAGTAAAAGTCAGATAGAGTTCATGACAGAGAATAGACCTGAGACATCATGGACTACTCATCTTTAATAACTTCTTACTAAATAAGTCAATGTTTTTTTTGTGGGGCTGTATTACTGAATTGGAGAGAATATGGAGATGATTGTGAAGAAAGAATATAGAAGGGTATAACTAATGTACCTTAATAAGTTAAAAGCTAATAAAAGGAAAAAAAAAAAAACTAATATAGTCTGTTGTAAAGAGGAGAACCTTCAAGAGAACAGTTGAGAAATCAACATGCTGTATTGAAAAGGGGGTAAATGGGGGAATCTTGTTTCAGAGAAATCTTGTTCATGTGTGCAGGTATTCTTCCATGAGGGAAGAGAGATATTTAATAAAAAAGAGATAAGGAATTAAGGAAGATTTGGAATTTGTAGTGGGTAATATCTAAAAAGATTTGGTGCTTAAAAAAACCACATATTCATCAAGATAAGGAGAATTAGAGCTCCTGGCAGTAAGTGATACACAAAACAATTGATGGATATAGACCCAAGAAGGAGATTTCAAGGTAAATGGGGGAAAATGATCTTGAAAGGGAAAAGGTTAATAATAAAGTATTCTATCAGGGACATAAATTCCTTGCATAGTTTAGTATCCCTTCTTTCATTTGTAGGTACTGGTGTTTTTAAGAATATAGCACAACAAAAAAATGAGAGGGAAGGTGGAAGTAAGATCTTTCAAATATCAATATAAAAACTATTGAGAAAAAAAAAAAAAGTAACCCAAAGTGGTTCCCTATACACTTAAATTCCACAAGAAATAGAGAGGCTGGCAGGCTAAATAGGTATATAGTCCATGAATCACACTGTGAGAATATAAAATAAATATGATAGGAAAATAAATTATGCCAATAATGAAACAAACATTTTTTTTTCCCTTTTTTAGAAAAAGTTTCAGAAAGTACAAAGTTTTTGAAATGGAAAAAATAAGTTGAAAGTAAAGAGAGAAAGGAGTATTTTTAGGTAATTGGATACCATCTAAAAAGAAAAAGGAACTTATAAAATAAATGGAGGCAAGGGGAAGGTTGGAAGACAAGGAGAAAAAAAAAAGCAAGCTAGTGGGAATAGCAATGTCTTAAAATAAATAAACTTGAAATAACAAAAGAGATATACTTACAGAAGAAGAAAGAAAAAAATCCCTGACTTGGAAAAACTCCTCCCAATATTAGAAAAAAATGAAGGAAAATATAATCTTATCTCTCATGACTTTAAATGTGAGTGGATTAAACAATCTAATAAAGTTGGGGGGAAAGAGTAAAAACATTGTAGAAGAAATCAAATACCCACAAGAAACAAATTTAAAAAAACACAAAGATATAAATAGAATAATAGAGAGGGAATAGGAGAAATATTTAATATGTACAATATAATCCAAACAAAGCTATTTTACTATCAGAGAAAGCAAAGAGAGATTAACATAAGAAAGAGATTAACAAAGCTACATTGTGCTGAAAGGAATCATAGACAACAAACTAATATCAGTATTAAATTTATGTGCTCTGAAAGCCATTGTATCTAAATTCATAATCAATCAAATTTGTATTAAACACCTAAAATATACTAGATAGTGAAGATATAAAGAAAGGCAAAAAGATAGTATCTGCTCTTAAGGGTTTTAAAAAGTATCAAGAGGAGGCAGCTCCTATCCATGGGACATAATGAAGTCCAATAGAGTGCAACTTCGTGGGAAATAAAGAAATGGCCTCCTTAAATGGGCATTTTGTTCTCCACAGTCAAATCAGAAGGAGGAAGAGGTATTTTGCCCCACAGGGGTAGAAGGTACTAATAAGATATACAGGGCTGATGTGATTTTATAGGATAAAGAGATTCCTGGGGCATGATGATGTTCAAATAAAGGAAAAATTACCGGAGATGCAAAAAGACATGAACAGTAACACAATAATGGCAGGAAATTTCAATGTCCCTCTCTTAGTTTTAGAAAAATCTGAGAAAGATGAAAACAAAAGTGAAAGTATAGAATTGAACAAATTTCAGGGGGAAAAAAAAAAAAAAAAACTAGAGCTAAAACAATTTGAGAACCTTTTACATTGGGATTGCAAAGAATACATGTCTCGATCAGTATCACAGGAAAATATTAGAAAAATAACTATGTATTTGTCAGAAAATTATATACATATAGACAATCGTGTATATACACACATGCATATATACAAATATATTTATCAAGATCACAATGCAAACAGAAAAAAAATAGCAAGAATAGTTAGAACCAGTTATGCAAATTATATGTTAGCAAAATTGAGAATACAAAGGATATAGAGGAATATTATCAAAAATATAAAAATGCATGAACAGTAGCAGCCCTGTGGCAAAATTGATATAGCATCAACTCTGGTATCAGGAAGACCTGAGCTCAAATCAGGCCTCAGACACTTAATATTACTAGCTGTGTGACCCTGGGCAAATCACTCAACCCCAATTGCCCCCTTCGGGGGAAATAGGACATAGAACTAATTGTAAAATTATTGACAAAGAAAAACAAAAACAAAATCTTCTGTTCCTGATGCATTCATTAAAAAAAAAAAAAAAAAATACCAATAGCACACAAACATTTCAAAATCAAATTAGTAGAAATGTGACAAGATTGTGCAGTGAATTTTTATTAAATATTGAAAAGTATTTAAAGTAATAATAAATTCTGACTGCAATATCTCTAATTTGAAACAATTAAACACTAACTTTTTAAAATTTCATGATATTCTTTAATTTTTCTTACTATGCAGTCAATTAGGATGGTAGGTCCTCATAACTTTGTTATAAAACTCAGAATTTTCCAATGTCATATATTATTAAAACCAGTCACCTTTCTCCTAAGATTCCCCTGGGAAGCTCTGTCAGTGCAAAGAGAATAGCATCAGAAAACAAATAAGATAGGACATTGGATCAAAAAATTAGGCATAGGAATAAATTTGTTACATGATCCAGGTTTAGAAAATCAATGTTAGCCCTTGGGGCTTGAAATTTGACTTTTTTCCTTCTCCACAAAAAGATACAAACATATATATACAGATGTACATACACAAAGACAGAGTGAGAGAGGAGAGGGATGGAGAGAGAGACATACAGAGATGAAGATAGAGAGACATAGATTTAGAGATAAGTAGGCAAGACAGAGAAAATGAGAGAGAAAAACAGAGAACTAAAGTAGTTATAGGCTATTGTGCATAAGAATATAAGTATCACACCTTGTGGAACTTTTAGACAAATTAACCACATATTTAAATATGTGTATAAATGTATGTGAATATATATATTATATATATGCATATACATATATATATAATTACTGAAAACACACATATGTATACTTATTGTGCACATTTTTATATATACATATATGTTGTATTTTAATTGCCCTAATTCATTTGAATTTGCTTAGAATTCTATATGAAATAATTTATATCATCAAGAAAATGATATTATCATAAAATATGTTTATATTATTTAAAAGAGAGAATAACAGACATATTTAGTTTGATTAGATATCTGTCCCTATAAGGAAGTATGAAAGGAAAGCCAAAAGGAAAGGGGGAGGTTAATAGATGAGAGAATAGAAGTAGAAGGAAAAAGGGATAAGAAAGGGAGAAGGGATTATAAAATGGGAGGGCAGATTGAGGGATGTAGTGGTAAGAACCAAAACACTTAGGAGTATGGAAAGAGGGAAAGGAAAGAAAAAAGTATAAAAAGGAAAATAAGATGGCAAGAAATAGTCATTTTAACTGTGAATGTGAGTGCAGACTCAATTAAACTGTAATGTTATTATATTTGTAGATTAGAAGGGGAATTCCTCAATCTTTCTCTTTAAATAGTTATGCACAAACTTTTCCAAGATTTTGCGGGATCCTAAAATGTGCAAATGGCAACTGCCCTATTCTGATGTAGTCAGTTTACCTTTCTTTTGCAATCTCTATAAGCATGAAATGAATTTATAGATTAGTACGTAGATGAGTCAAGTGTTTAAAACACTTTAGGTTTGGCAAAATGAGTGGATATTGAAGATAAATATCTTAGTTTTTGCAGGATCAGAAACCAGCAATTTTTAGGTTTTTTGTAGATACACAGGAAAATCTAGATTTTTGTTCTCTTTATATTCATAAATACTTTAACATATACTGATATTGTGATACAGGAGTCACCTGTCAGTGGCTGCTAGAGGTTTAACTCAGACCTGTAGAATGAATCTTTTCATTTGAAAAGATGATGATGATACAAGGAGACTGAGAGACAGTTGCATTATCTGACCTCTCTACTGAGGCAGTTGTGTTGTCTGACCTCTCTCCTCTTCCCTCTTGTCTCCAATTTATTTCATTCCCAATCCATAAGGAACATCTGCAAAGGCTGCTTTGCTACTCCTTCAAGTGTTACACAGCTGGGGAGGCTTTCAGAGAATTCACCCATCCCTTCACTTAGGCATGGTCCTTAACAATGAGGATTGTAGAAGAATTATACTAGGACTAAAAGAGAATGTTTTTTTATATGAGATCATAAGATGCTGTGCCACAGTGGACACAAATGTCTTTTATGCCCAGAATATGATGCAGGCTTTTCAAGATCTGAACATGGGAAGACAAAATCCCTTTTGGGTTATCAGTGTTTGCAATGTGGTAAAGACAGACATCTGAAAGTTCAATGTTACCATAGAGATAGAGTGAGAAGACAGGATGGGAGAACAAGACCCAAAACCCCATGTCCAAAATGCAAAAGAGGCTTCCACTGGGCATCAGAATGTAGATTGACCCAGGGAAATAGGAAGCAGGGCTTGGATCCAGGGCTCCAGGCAAAAAACACTTGGAGCATGATGGCAGTCACTGTTGCACCCAGAGAGTCTTTAAAAGTTCAGTACTCCTACATGATTATTAAACTGAGAAGCAAACTGATGGGGTAAGGAGATTGTAATTAGAGAGAATAGAGATGTATGCTGCTGGGACTACTAAGATATCTGGAGAGCAGAAATCTGTCCCTGTCCCACTTATAGACCCCTTGCCTCCATTCACAGTAGGCTTGACCATTTCACCTTCTGAGAGTACTTACAAAACAGTGTCTATCCATACACCAATTTGGGAAACTGGGGAATGTGTAGCTAATATCCCAGTCAGTAATATAGGTAGATAATGTTTGATATATCACCCAGGAGAAGTAGTAGCATTAGGTCTTTTGATACACACTCCTGATATGCAATTTGGTGATATTTACCCAGATTTTGACTCCCAACAACATAATTCAGGAATATTCTGGACTGCAGTTGTTATAGCTGACTGTATACACTCAGCTATGTAAATGGTATACCATTGAAAGGGTTGGTAGACATGGGTGCAGATATAGTCATTAGAGGTGCCAGTTGGCCCAGTCATTGGCCAAAGATTACAGCAGACACCCATATGTCTGGCATAGAAGGATCAATAGCAACTGAATTAAGTACTACCCCTTTGAGATGGAAATTTGAAGATAAAACAAGGGTTCTAAAAAGATCCCCATCAATCTGTGGGGAAGAGACATCTTACACCTGGTGACAGATTTTTTGGACTGCAAATGAAGACAAAAAGCTAAGTGTGTTAAGTCTCCAAATAAACTTTTTTCCTAGTTATATTCATTTATTCACTAGATATTTACAGAGTACTTACATATGAGCTGCTTCATAAGACAAAAAGTAGCACAATTAAAAAAAAAAATGTATTTCCTAAAAGCCTAAGGCTGAGAGGGATATAAAGGAAAATGAAACACAAGGTTTGCCTTGAAACTGATTTTTGGACTACCTGAAAACCACATTGAAAAAAAGAGCCTAAACAATATCTTTGAGGCAATTATCAAGGAAAACCATCCTGATGTCTTAGAACCAGATGTCTTAGAACCAGAGAATAAAATAGCCATTGAAAGAATCCCCTCCTAAATCCCCAAAATGAAACCTTCAAGGAATATCACAGCTAAATTTCAGAATTATTAGATCAAGCAGAAAAGTACTGCAAAAAAGTAAAATAAAAACAAACAAACAAAAAAAAAAAAACCAAAAAAAAAACCGTTTACAAATGAGGGAAAGAGTATTGTGTGACCTTAATCTCATCAAATATTGGAGACAGCTAGGTGGCACAGTGGGTAGAGCACCAGCCCTGAATTCAGGAGGACCCAAGTTCAAATCTGGTCTCAGATACTTAACACTTCCTAGCTGTGTGACCCTGGGCAAGTCACTTAACCCCAGCCTGGGGGGGGGGGGGGAATCTCATCAAATATTACTCAAATAGAGAATATCAGACATATTTTAGTTTGATAGAGAAATTGTCTCATACTATAGGGAAATAGGAGGTGAAATGGATAAGAAAGGAGAAGAGGTTATAAAAGAGGAGAGCAGATTGAGGGAGGTAGTTGTCACAAGCATAACACTGGGGAGAAGGGACAAAAAGAAAAGAGAAAAATATAGTGGAGGTGTTATGGGGAGATGTTTGCACTTTTGCTATTGCTATGTCTTTGAAATTAATATAACTTTCTTCAAATTAATTGATATTAAATATTTAAGTAGAATTGGATAGCTACTCACTTACTGATGACTAATAGGGTAAGGAACTCAAGCAGTGGGGTCATGAGCTGATATTTGATGAAAAGGAAATACCGCCAGATTCTACTGGAGCATTTAAAAAGCCACAAAGGGCAATATACCCTCCAGATTCTGAGATAATGAAATCACAGTATACTCCTTACAAGATCCAATGATCACCAAATTTAGAGCTTAAAAGGATCTTAGAATACAATTTTTCATCCACAAAAGGAGAAACATGAGATACTGAGAGGTGACACATACTCACAAAGCATATTATTTTCTCTACCAGATCATCCACCCTGGATCTCACTGTGCTGGGCCACCTCTCTCCTGCTAATTGAGACAGACCTTTCCTGAATTTTTTCCAAAATATTTTCTGCTGGATATTAGATATGGACCCACACTTAACACATACCAAGAAAAGATCAAAATGGGTCCATGATTTAGGCATAAAGAATGAGATCATAAATAGATTAGAGGAACATAAGATAGTTTACCTCTCAGACTTGTGGAGGAGCAAGGAATTTATGACCAAAGAACTAGAGATCATTACTGATCACAAAATAGAAGATTTTGATTACATCAAACTAAAAAGTTTCTGTACAAACAATACTAATGCAAACAAGATTAGAAGGGAAGTAACAAATTGGGAAAATATTTTTACAGTTAAAAGTTCTAATAAAGGCCTCATTTCCAAAATATATAGAGAACTGACTCTAGTTTATAAGAAATCAAACCATTCTCCAATTGATAAATGGTCCAAGGATATGAACAGACAATTCTCAGATGATGAAATTAAAACTATTTCCACTTATATGAAAGAGTGTTCCAAATCACTACTGATCAGAGAAATGCAAATTAAGACAACTCTGAGAAACCACTACCCACCTGTCAGAATGGCTAAGATGACAAGAAGAAATATTGAGGAATGTTGGAGGGGATGTGGGAAAACTGGGACACTGATACATTGTTGGTGAAGTTGTGAAAGCATCCAACTATTTGGAAACCCAAAAAGTTACCAAACTGTGCATACCCTTTGACCCTGCAGTGCTACTACTGGGCTTATATCCCAAAGAAAGACTAAAGAAGGGAAAGGGACCTGTATGTGCCAAAATGTTTGTGGCAGCCCTTTTTGTAGTGGCTAGAAACTGGAAGATGAATGGATGTCCATCAATTGGAGAATGGTTGGGTAAATTATTGTATATGAAGGTTATGGAATATTATTGCTCTGTAAGAAATGACCAGCAGGATGAATACAGAGAGGTTTGGAAAGAGTTACATCAACTGATGCTGAGTGAAATGAATAGAACCAGAAAATCACTGTTTATTTCAATGCTGTATGAAGATGTATTCTGATAGAAGTGGATATCTTCAACATAAAGAAGATCCAACTCACTTCCAGTTGATCAATGATGGACAGAAACAACTACACCCAGTGAAGGAACACTGGGAAGTGAATATAAATTGTTAGCACTACTGTCTATCTACCCAGGTTACTTATACCTTCGGAATCTAATACTTAATGTGCAACAAGAAAATGGTATTTACACACATATATTGTATCTAGGTTATACTGTAACACATTTAATATGAGTGGGATTGCCTGTCATCTAAGGGAGGGAGTAGAGGGAGGGAGGGGATAATTTGGAAAAATGATTACAAGGGATAATGTTATAAAAAAAAATAATAATTGTGCATACATACTGTCAAAAAATTTCATAATAAAGGGACTTTGTTTTCAATTTTAAAAAAATCTAGTACAGTGCTAGCAAATAAAAGGTACTTAATAAACCTTGCTGCATCAATTGATTGATGTCAGTTCCAAGTTGCTCTTCATTTTCTTATGATATCATAATTTGATTCTAACTCCTAATAGTCATGAAGTTTATTTGGTCTCTTTGATTTAAATATTGAATCTTTTTTTAATGATTAAAAAATAAAATGAGAACCCAATGCATTTTCAATTTTAAAACAGGGAGTTTCATCCAAACCTCATATTTAATAATCATATAGAAAAAAATCCTCAGTTAGTAGAAAGAATTTAATGAATTTGGGGGGTGAATGGTTATGATAAAACATGCCTTCTTTATTTTCCTCAGTAACTGTTAATGAAGTCTTGATTGCATCATGTGCCTTATGTAAATAAAATAGAAATCTTGTTCTTGGTTTTTTTATCTGGGAGGTGTACTCAGATTTTAAAATTCAAGATAAGTCAATATTGATACAGAAAAAAACATTTTCTCCAAAGAACTGATTATTAATTTTTCAGTTTCTAAATTTATTTGGACATTTGAATGATGTCTGATTAGAATGAATATAATAATATCTAGATTATTTGCTGAGTGGGGAAAATGCATTCGATTCAGTAACTTTGGCCATTTTCCTGGGATGAATTTAATAGTTATGCATGAATTTAATCATGACTTCATTTCAATTCAGGTCATTGTTCAAAATGAAAGTCTTCAATAGCTCTGCAATTAGTGTACCCTTTGGCAGCATAGATGAATTACTTTTCTTTCCAAGTAGAGTTTATTTTCCATGAACTACAACTATGTTGTCCACTTACACTTTAGAGAAAGAATTTTAAATTACTTGAAAAGTATGGGCTTGTGGCTTAGTGAATTATGGAGAAAACTTTTCCCCCCTCTTTTGTGGAAAATTCATCAAGATTCAAAGGTATAAATAAATTTGAAATATTACTTTAGATCTGAAAGATAATCTAAAGGATATTTTGTTCAAACATTATTTTACAGAAGAGGAAACCAAGGGCTGTTTGAGTAAGGCAAAGTTATTCTCTACATCACAAAGTTCCTGCCACCACAGGTATAGGTTCTGGTCAGCTCAAGGGATCAATGAGATAATTTTGTAGCAATAACAATAACAATTATGATAACTAGACTTATGAAATACTTTATGACTTTATCTTATTTGATCCTCACAATAACCATAAGAGGTAAGGGCAATTTATTTTGTAGCTGAGAAAACTGAGGCAGACAGAGGTGACTTGATTTGCCTTGGGTCACATTGTTTCAACAAGTATCTAATGCCAAATTTGAATTTTTTTTTCCTACTCTAGATGCTATGATTTCTTTACTTATTCTTATGAATAGAGTAGGACCATCTTATTTCAGAATTATGATCACCAATAAATTGAGTGAGCCAATTTACTTTTTGTTGATTAATGGAATAAAATGTCTTTTATTCATAACTTATTCCTAAGTTAGCAGACCTAGAGATACTTTTCTGTCTTGGAGAGAGGTGATATTATACCATCTTTGATGAATGGAGAGGATTTAAACTATAGCCTGACATTATTTTGTAGAGAAATACATGGCCAGATAAGAGTGTCCTAACATGACCAGATATAATGAATGTAGCACCAAGAAAGTGTATTGAAGCCTTTTAATTTGACCTTATTCCTTGTATATTTGGCTTTCTAGTCAGGTAAGGCAGCAGAAGCTGGATCTCTGTCTTAGGTTCTTCCATTGACAAAGGATGTTCCATCGCCAACAGGGGAGTCTAGGAGGTCACCCACCTCAGTAATATTTTGGTTGGTTTTCTGGAGGTCTCTGGACCAGCCTTAGTTTCAACTGAGTAGCCAGTGATAAAGTCCAAATTCTTTATTATCTCCTTCACAGTCTAGTCTCCTTGCCTGGGACCCAGGCCAGCTTTCTGGAAGTCCTCTGGAATGTGTGAATAAAAGACTGACTATTCTGGTGGTGAGTAAAAGAGCAATTATGTATGCATTTCTTGTTTTCTCTCTCAGAAGTTGGAAGTCTAATGAGAATGAACAAATACACATAAAGGATAGATGTGTTGTTTGGTCACATCTGACTTTTCCTGAGAAGCATAGAGCAGTGATTTGCCATGTCCTTTTCCTGCTCATTTTACAGAGAAGAAATTGAGATAAATAGGGTTGTGATTTGTGCATAGCTAGTATGTGTCTGAGGTCAGATTTGAACTCATGAAGAAATCTTCCTCACTCTAGGCCCAGTGCTCTATCCACTGTGCTACTGAGCTATCTCTAGGATAAACACAGTGCACGTTAAATATAAAGAGAAAAATTGAAATAATTATATAGTAGTCAATTACAAAGTAGTTTGGGAGGGAGAGTAATTTTACTTAGGGAGTCAGGAATGGCTTCATATAAACTAAGGTAGTACTAGAGCTTAAAGGAAGAGAAGTATTCTATGAGGTAAAAGGGAGTAGGCAAAACATTTTAGGTATGGGGGAAGAAATGTAAAAAAAGGCATGGAGATAAGAGATATAATGTCCTGTTAAAGTAACAGAGAGAACAAGTTGGTTAGACAGACCAAAGCACTATAGCACTATAGATCTTAGATCATAGAAAAATATATTAGAAAGCTAAATTGGGATCATTTTTTAAAAGAGTTAAAAACTAACCAAGTAATGTTTTTTAATCATAGAGGCCAAAAGGAGCCACTGGAGGTATCACAATAGCTTGCTAGTGAATCTGCCTATGTCAAATCTTTGCTATCTCCAATCTATTCTCCATTCAATCATTAAAGATTTTCCTAAAGTGCAGATCCAATAATGTCCCTGCTCAACCCCTACTCAATAAATGCCATTGGCTCTCTGTCACATCCACAATGCTCTTTTCTGCTTTCAAAGTCCTTTATAAGTTGAATTATGTCATAATTGTATTCATAATATTCATAAATATAAAATTTGCCCTTTCCTCCTTTATTCCACAATTCCACTAAAGTCTTCTGCCCATGCCATGAAAAAGACATTGCATTTTTCAGCTCTGGGTATTTTCTCAGGCTTTCCTTAAGGCCTAGAATATTGTCATTTTTATGTCAGAATATTGATCTTCCTGACTTCCTTTAAATCCCAGCTAAAACCACATCTTCCTCATCTGATCTTAATTCTACTACCTGCTATATTCATCTTGTATTTAGTTTGCTTTGCATAAATTTGTTCACATTTTGTCTCCCCTATTAAATTGTAAATTATGTAAAGGTATGAACTATCTTTTGCCTCTTTTTCTCTTTTCTTTTTAAATCCAAATAGGTAAATGTGTATTAATTGAAAGTGACATAGACATATTTGTACTTAATAATTTGAGAAGCAGTGTGGAGGATGAGCTAAGATAGGGAGAGATTTAGGATAGGGAGACCAATGAGATCACTAATTTAATAATATGGGTGAGCAGTTGAAAAGGGCCAAAATTAAGGTATTATTTTTGAATAAAAGGAAAGGTTTGTGAGGGGTTGAAAAGTCCACTAGGTTATTGGTGATTCAAGATTGAAATTTAGGAGATAGATTAAGACTACAAACTTAGTTTTATGAGTCGTTGGCATGGAAATAACAATAAAATCCATGGAAACAAATAAAATCTTCAAGAAAAATCAATCAATCATTTAAACAATAAATATTGATTAAATACCTACTATGTGCCAGGTACTGTTCTAAACTCTGAAGATACAAAAAGAGAAAAAAGATAGTCCTTGAACTCAAAGAGTTTATAATCTAATTAGGATGACAATGTGCAAACAAATGTGTACAAAATTATCTATATGCACATGGATACTATCTTGGACCTAGGTGACAAAGACCTGCTGGATTTCTTATGGGAAGAAGGAGAAGATGGAGAATACCTGGAGAGTGGAGATAGGAGTGGTCATGGAAGGTTTAAGGAGGAATGAAGATTTAGAAGACTCACTATAGAAAGTAGGATAGTGAGTTGATAAGAGAAGTATAGTAGCATTATCTAGCAGGTTGGAGTTGTGTAATATAGTTACAAAAGAAACAATACAGAGTGGGAAGAGAAGGAAGACTATATTAACTGACACTCACAATTAGGGGCCATGATCTAGAAAATGAGTCAGAAAGGGAAATAGAAGGAGCCATCATAGAAAAGTCATAGGCTCACAGATTTCTGGCTGGAAGGTATTTTAAAAGGACTGTTGTCTAAATCCTTCATTTTACAAATGAAGAAATTAAAGCTCACAGAAGTATAAGACTTGCCTAATTTCACACAAAGTTCATGGTCCCATGTCAAAAGACTATTCATCAAGAAAGTTATTGATTTATCCAATAATTCAGAAGAGACAAATAGGCAAAGAAGGATCAAAAACTGGGGCACGAAATGGTTCCATCTAAAGGCTGGTCTAGATTCATGATGGAAGGAAAGTAGTCTTTAAACTGCCATCTCTCCTCCAAAATTCTCCCTTTCTATTGTGGACACCCTCCCCATCTTTCCTGTCATTCAGATTTAAAACTTGAAGTCATGCTTTATTCTTTCCTTTCTCTGATGCTAATAGCCTATCAGTTTCTAGGTCTTATCATAAAGACTTCCATGATTTCTTTTACATTTGAACCCTTTTTCTCTTATAAGCCTTTCTCAAAGTTTAGGTCTATTGGAAGAAAATCTTGGTTAGGGCAACCTCAGGAAAAAAATACAAAAATGATACAAAAAAGTTTATCATACAAGGCATACACACTGTATAGACCAGTTTAGGAAATCAAACTACAGGTTTTTCTTGGAGATAAATTTTCATAATAAAAGACAATCCTGATAGATTCACATTTGCAAAAGAGGATGGGTTAAGTGTTATATCAAGCCTGAGTTTTCAAGCTAAGTACGTGCAGATTTCAAAGCTGATTTTTGAAAGAGTATCAAAAAAAACTTAGGCAGCTGTTTTTTCCTCCAGTCACATATATCAACCCCTTTTTAAAAAGTACCCATAAAATGAGAAAGTTAACTAGTAGTAGCCTTATTTTAAGTGGAATGAGTCATCATGAATTAGCTTGGTTTTTGTAATTATGTATAACTGAGGCATCAGAGGTTAAGTGACTTTTTTAAGACCATCCAGGCCATATGTAGCGAAGGCTGGGATCTTATGGGTAAATCATGGTTCTAATACTCTGCAGCTTTTTTTTAGTCACTAAAATACCTTTCCAATTCTTTAGGTAACCTGCAATTTTTATTCTTGGAGTCTGTGTTGTAACATATTATAGCCTAACCTTATAGCTTTACTAAGAAAATATTGATGTTAGAAAGGTTAGATTTTGTAGCTGAAAAAAATCTTAAGAGTTTTAGAAAGCCTATAATATAATTCTGATAGTATTTGCCCAACTGATGCTAGAGGCTGGTGGAGAGGGTGGCATGGGGAGAAGTGTTAGAATTCTACTGACAAAGCTTTTTCTGTCATAGAAGAAATGTTGACATGAGAGGTTCCTTGAAGAGGTGCTGTTCTCCTGGTGTTTTCCTGGTGTCTAATTTGATAGTAAAGATATATTTGAATTTTGTGGTGTGTTCTGTACCCAGAGATTCTATTTATCCTCTCTGGGAGGGGAATAGATTGAATCAAAGGCCCAGTAGTGATATTCCTTTGTGATCTTGCTGCTCACTGGAATTAATTTGGAATAAAATAAACTCAAAAACAAAAGCTGTTTTTTTAGTTACATAGAGGCTAATTATTTTAGGTAGTTTAATACCTCATTCACAGAATTTCCAGGTATAATTCTATTATATTTAAATGGCCCTTTGAAATTGTAATTACTACAGGCTTCTAACAACTGATTGCTAGCCACTTAGAAACCTGAGAGTTTATTTGTTATTGCCTGAGCATAAATATTCTATTCTCTTCTCCTTTACCTCTTCACACCCAACCAAGGAATTTTATGAATAAATAACTAATGCCCCTAGATGTGAAAACTCACTGGAAAGGTAGATAAGTGATTAAATTTGGTGCTTTATTTTACCCTTTTCTAATGCATTTAGTACTAGAGTGGTATATGTTATAAATATTTGCAGTTGTTATTTACTTCTATAAAGTGAAAGCTTCTCTGGTATCTTAAAAAAATTGCTAAATATTATTGTTAAAGTCAATATTATGAGAAAAGAGCTCATGCCTGTTTCAAGTCCTGGTAAATTAATATAACAGGGTGCCACCGTGGGGGAGTTCCATTGAATTTCCCAAAGAGATTCATTAAAAAAGTTATTTTTTTGTTTGCTTGTTTATCTTGTTTTCTTCTGTTTTTCTAATAATTTTAGGAGAAGAGAGAGGAGAAAATAGATGAAGTAGCAAGATCTGGTCATGAGACAGACCCCTGCGGGCTTTTGGCAATCTGAGTAAGAAAAACCACTTTATTCTATTTGTTTTGGCCTTCCTGTTTGACTCCTAATAGATGGGAACAAGGACCCTAGAAGCTGAGATCCAGCTTGAGCTGGGGTCCCTACAAGACAAGATATTTCCTTTTACTTCTTTTTCTGTTCCTATTCCTCTTCCCATTTCCCCTCCTCCTCTCCATCTGCACATCTCAAGTATGGCTAAAAAAAGTTATGTTTGAGGGCAGAATAGACAAAGATACATCTTTCTGTGATTCTTTTCATATTTTGAGTTTTAGGAGACTGTCAAAAATAAACCCATTATTATTGAAATATGCTGTTTTGCTGAACTATGCCCTCCTTTCCAATTCTGCTTCAGACTGAATAACAAAACAGGACTGAATTACACTACCACCACCACTTTTATTTTTGCTGTAAACTAAATAACAAAATATAAATGATAGGCTATTATCATCCTGCTAAGACTGAATACACAAAACCCTACTGTATCTGGCACTTAGTCCCATGAATGTTTCTCTCAACATTCAACTAGAAACTTTCCAGATCAAATTTCCTATAGAGATAGTCAATTGAAATTTATTAAGTGCCAGGCACTGTGATAAACAGTGGGGATTCAAAGAAAGTCAAAACAAACAAAAGAACAGTCTGCTCTCAAGGAATTCATAATCTAATGGGGAAGACAACATGAAAACTATAGAAATCATATCTATCTATATCTATATCTATCTATCTATCTCTTCATATATATATATATATATGATAAATTGGAAATGAATGAAGAAGGAAGGCTAGGACCAAAAAGTACTGAGAAAAGGTAAATTTATAGATTGAGGTATTAAGTTAGACTGAAAAGAAGTCAACAAATCATCTCTAATCCTAATTCTATGGCATGGAGACATCATTGGAAAAGTTTGAATTGAAGTCAAGTTAAGGCAACGATCTTGATTCCCTAAAACCAAAATACTTCATTCTGTTTTTGAATTATAAATAGAAATAACTTTATTTAATATTAAAAGATGTATCTTTTGAGCTCAACGTTAATCATATTTAAAATCTGAAATAGTTTAAAAAAGGAAAGTCCTTGAGCTAACTGAAGGAAGTGTACTTCAGTTTCTTCTTTTGTTATATTTTTCCCAATTAAATTCACTTTTAGTTTTAGTTCTGTTTTGCCACAGTTCTTTTTAATTGTCCCGCCTCAGTTTCCCTAATTGTTCTGCCTCAGTTTTGCTAAATTGTTCTGACTCAGTTTCCCTAATTGTTCTGCCTCAATCCCCTTAGTTGCAACACCCCCTCCAGTTCATTAAGACTGATATAACTCAGGGCTATTTACGCTAAGGTTATAAATTGTCAATGTGTAAATTCAAAATAAGGGGGAGTCCAGACTTCCTGGCTCTAAGGTGGACACCTTTTTAACTCCCAACTTGTTAGAATTTATGGTCCTACTCCCCAACCTGTCAGAACCGGATTGATGGTTCCTGCCTGGAGATTCCTGCTCACCAGAGTTTGGATTTCACCCCCCGTCTTTGTTTAGCAACTGTGTATAAATATATCATTGAGAACTCGCATTTGTTGCTGGATACTTTGAGAAGAGAGTCCGATCTAGTCAATCAATTAGGCTCTCCAATAAATAAAATATTAAAAACTCTCTAATCTCTATCTTGCCTCAGTTTCTCTGACATTACAGTTCCAATTTTTCTCACCTCCTTGTCTTGAAATAGTGTACAATTAACCTGTGAAAGAAATAAAAAATGCCAGCAGATAAAAATAGGGGGATTGGGAATTCTATGTGGTGTTTCATATTCATTTCCCAGAGTTCTTTTGCTGGGTGTAGCTGATTCAATTCATTACTGTTCTATTGGAACTGATTTGGTTCATCTCATTGTTGAAGAGAGCCACATCTATCAGAATTGATCATCATATAATATTGTTGTTGAAGTATATAATGATCTCTTGGTCCTGCTCATTTCACTCAGCATCAGTTCATATAAGTCTCTCCAGGCCTTTCTGAAATCATCCTGTTGGTCATTTCTTACAGAACAATAATATTCCATAATATCCATATACCACAATTTATTCAGCCATTCTCCAATTGATGGGCATCCACTTAGTTTCCAGTTTCTGGCCACTACAAAGAGGGCTGCCACAAACATTCTTGCACATAGAGGCCCCTTTACCTTCTTTAAGATCTCTTTGGGATATAAGCCCAGTATACGTCAGAAATTTTAAAATATATATAGTAACAGATTTTTTTTTAATATGCCTATTGATAGAATTTATTTCTTCCACTGAAAATGGACTATTTATATCTATTGATCATTTACCTTTTGAAGAATGATTTTTTTTTATAAACTTGTTTTTGTTTCCTATATATTCCCTAAAAATGAGACCTTAAGAAACTTGCTATAAACATTTTCCCTCTATTGCTTATTTCTCTTATTTTAATTGCATTGGTTTAATTTGTGCAAAACTTTTTTTTTTTTTATTTTATGTAATCAAAATTATCCATTTTATCTCCTGTGAAACTGTTCTTCAAATGTCTTCCATATCCACATATCTTACAGTTTCTTCCATGATCCTCTAATTGCTTATATCATCTCTTTGCCTAAATCAGGAGCCTGTTTTGAGCTTATATTCTATATATCCCAGAGTTTCTGCCAAACTGTTTTCCATTTTTTTTCATATTTTATTTTTTTTCCTTGAAAATACGTCTTAAGCCAGTAGGTGGTATCTTTGAGTTTATCAAAAACTTGGTTACTGTGCTCATGTGTCTCTATATATTCTGTATCTATTCTATTTTATTAATCAAGACCTCTAATTTTACCTAATTAAAAAAATGTGTCTCTAATTATTTTTTTTTTAAATTTGAAACAATTTTCACTTTAAATAGTTATTACATTGTAGTTAACTTTGAGATCAAGTACTGCTGAGTCCCTTTCTTTCTTGTTTTATTTTCTTTGATTCCTTTTATAATCTTTTATTTTGCTTTCTAGATAAATTTTGTTATTTCTTTTTGTTATTTTTCCAACAACTTAAACTTGCCTTTATTTGTGGGAAAAGTGTTTTGTAATTGTGTTCATATATTTGCTTCATGGCTCTTGACATATAAATTGAAATGTATTTATTTTTTATTTTTGTTGTGAAATTCTTTTCAGGGCATCTCATTTCTTTCTCTTCCAGCTGGATTTTGATGGTAATATGAAGAAATATAGATGACATATATGTGCTTATTTTATATTATGCAATTTAAATTTAAGAAGTTCATTGTTTTAGAGGATAATCTACCTCTCAGACTTGTGGAGGAGAAAGGAATTTATGACCAGAGGAGAACTAGAGATCATTATTGATCACAAAATAGAAGATTTTGATTACATCAAACTAAAAAGTTTCTGTACAAATAATACTAATGCAAACAAGATTAGAAGGGAAGTAACAAATTGGGAAAATATTTTTAAAAACAAAGGTTCTGACAAAGGTCTCATTTCCAAAATATATAGAGAACTGACCATAATTTATAAGAAACCGAACCATTCTCCAATTGATAAATGGTCAAAGGATATGAACAGACAATTCTCAGAGGAAGAAATTGAAACTATATCCACTCACATGAAAGAGTGTTCCAAATCACTACTGATCAGAGAAATGCAAATTAAGACCACTCTGAGATACCACTACACACCTGTCAGATTGGCTAAGATGACAGGAACAAATAATGACAAATGTTGGAGGGGATGTGGGGAAATTGGGACACTGATACATTGCTGGTGGAGTTGTGAAAGAATCCAGCCATTCTGGAGAGCAATCTGGAATTATGCCCAAAAAGTTATCAAACTGTGCATACCCTTTGACCCAGCAGCGCTACTACTGGGATTATATCCCAAAGAAATACTAAAGAGCGGAAAGAGACATATATGTGCCAAAATGTTTGTAGCAGCTCTTTTTGTTGTAGCTAGAAACTGGAAGATGAATGGATGTCCATCAGTTGGAGAATGGTTGGGTAAATTGTGGTATATGAAGGTTATGGAATATTATTGCTCTGTAAGAAATGACCAGCAGGAGGAATACAGAGAGGCCTGGAGAGACTTAGGTCAACTGATGCTGAGTGAAATGAGCAGAACCAGAAGATCACTGTATACTTCAACAACAATACTGTATGAGGATGTATTCTGATGGAAGTGGAAATCTTCAACATAAAGAAGATCCAACTCACTTCCAGTTGATCAATGATGGACAGAAATAACTATACCCAGAGAAGGAACACTGGGAAGCGAATGTAAATTGTTAGCACTAATATCTGTCTGCCCAGGTTGCATGTACCTTCGGATTCTAATGTTTATTGTGCAACAAGAAAATGATATTCACACATATGTATTGTACCTAGACTATATTGTAACACATGTAAAATGTATGGTATTGCCTGTCGTCGGGGGGAGGGAATAGAGGGAGGGGGGGCAATTTGGAAAAATGAATACAAGGGATAATATTATAAAATATATATATATAATAATAAAAAAAAAAAAAAAAAAAAAAAAGTATTTAATCCTTTGCCTTATGACATAAATCTTCTAGCTCTTAAGCACTGGAAATGAAAATGTATACAATCTTAGAAGTTCAAATAATCCTTTAAGGATTTAGTGGGAAAGATCAATATTAAAAGTGCAATTTGTATTATCAATAAAAAAAAAAAAAAAAAAAAAAAAAAGAAGTTCATTGTTTCAACTCATTTTTTTTACTTGACTCTTTAAAGTTCTCTAACTAAATTATCATATTGTCTACAGAAAGTGATACTGTTTTCTATTGCCTATTCTTATTCCTTTAATTTCTTTTTCAAGTCTAGTTATAAACAACATTTTAGTACAATATTGAATAGTAAGAATAATAATGGACATTTTTGCCTCACTTGACCTTAATGGAAAGGCTTCTAGACTATCCCCATTACAAATAAAGCTGACTTTTCCTTTTAAATAAATAGATTGCTTCTTATCAGTTTAAGCAGTGTTGCATTGACTTCTATCTAGTGTTTCTTATTTTAGTAGGAATGAATGTGATATTTTGTTAAAAGCTGTTTCTGCATCTACTGAAATAATTGGTTTTTTTTTTTGTTGTTATGTTATCAATATGGTCACTTAAGTTTATGGTTTTCATAATATTGAACCACTCCTATATTTATGTCATAAATATAACCCAGTTTTAATTTATAATATTTGTATTATATGGCTATGGTCTCACTGTATTTTATTTAGAAATTTTTGCATCAGTACTCATTAGAGAAATTGCTTTCTTCCTCTGTTTTTACTTTCCCTGGTTTAGGTAATAAGACTATACTTAAGTCATAGAAAGAATTTGGTAAGACCTGTTCTTTACTTATTCTTTCAAAACTATTTACATAGTCTTACCATTAAATATTCTTTAAATATAGTAAATATAACTTGTAAATTCCTCTGGTTCTCTGGTATTGTTTTTAAAAAAAAAAAACTAGGGAGCTCATTTAAGACTTATTCATTTTCCTTTTTATAGATAGTGTTATAGTATTGTATTTCCTGCTCTGTTATTCTGGGCAATTTGTATTTTTAAATTTAAATTATTTTTATTTATTTTTTTTTATTCATCCATTTAATTTATATTATCATCTTTATTGGCATATAGTGGGGCAAAATGTCTCCTATTCCTTTTATTTCTTCTTTGGTTTCAAATTAACTTTTTTTAACAAAAAAATTTAATACTGACAATTTGATTTCTTTTTTTTAAATGAAATTAATTTATGACAGTTTATTAAAAAAGAACAATCCCCACTTTTATTATCAGTTAATTAAAAAAAAAAACTTTAAATTTGGTTAACCTCTTTGATTTTCAGTATTTATATTTTGGTGTTTTATTGGGACATTTTAATTTGTTGTTTTTTTAGTTTTTTCTTTCTTTCTTTTTTTTTTTTTTTTTTAGTTGCCTGCCTAATTCATTGATATATCTTTATTTCCTTTATTGATATAAAAATTTAAAGATATTCCCTATATACTTTAATTTTTTATTTAAAGATATTATATTTAAAGATATAACCTACATACTTCTTTGACTGCATTCCCACATGTTGTAGTTTGTTGTATCATTGTTGCCATTATCTTCAATCAAATGATTGTTTCTATTATTTATTCCTTGACCATCTGTTGTTTTTTTTCCCCAAAGGATCTTTATTAAATGTATTTTGTTTTTTTGTTTAATCATAATTGATAAAATTTGTACTCATTCTCTCCTTTGAACGTATTTGTGAAGACTTTATGCTATAAGGTATTGTCAGTTTTGGTAAAAGTGTCACACACAACCAAAAAATGGATGTACTCCTTTATATTTTCATTCAATATTCTCCATAGATTTAGCATATATAAATTATCCAATTTTCTATTCAGTTCCATAACTTCTTTCTTGTTAATTTTATGTTCAGATTCGCCCAAGTCGATTTAGATTTACCTAAAGTTCTGCTCATATAGTTTTATTGTCCGTTATTGATGAGGTTCGGCACAGGGCAGAGTTTTGGGAACCCCTTCTGGTTGGCACAGGTTCTTTGTAAAATAATTTATGAACTCAAAAAGTTAGACTGGCAAAAAGAAGCTTACTGTTGGAATTGAGAAGTAGCCCTTTGCTATGACTGACTTCCTTTGTGGCAAGGTACTAACAGAAAAGTAAAAGTCTGGCAGAGGAGTCCTGGCATAGAGAGAGAAAGTTCCTGCAGAGAATTCTCCTAGCAGAGAAATCTCCACAGAGAGGTAAAGAGGGGTGTAGTCCTGTTAAGGTGAGACAGATAAGAGGGGTTGACCTGAGAAGAGAATGCCTTCTCAGAGGGCAGAGGGTCCTTGCAGGTAGCTATGCCAAGAAGAGAGAGAGGTTCCTTGGTCTGACATGATTCCTGCTTTGGGCCTCTGCAAAGAAATGTCCCAAGTTGCACCATTTTATAATTTGAAACTTTGGCTAGGGGCTGGGGGAAGTTGAATTGAAATCAGACTGAAATCTTCTAGTTGAATAGAAGTTTCAATTGAATGAGATTACTGCCTCCAGGCCTAGATTTTCAGTAGATTGGAACAGCTTGCTGGGAGTGGTTAAGCCAATTTTTAGCTCAATAGAGGTCAATAGAAAATCTAGATCTCCAGCTCTGGGTAAGTAGGAGTGATCCTGGACTCAACTAGTCCCACCAAGATAAACCGAATGAAAGCACTTTATCTTGATTCCCTGGGGCAGGTCTTTCTCAGAGGAGAGTTCAAGGAGTTTCTCCCCATCAAGGAGTTCTCAAGTGTTTAACTCATGATCCACCCCAAGTCGGGACAATATCGGGGTTCCCCATATCATTTCAAATATAACTCATTTCACTTTTCATTAAAAAAAAATTGATACTATATTATTTGGTACATACATTAGTATTTACATTACTTTTTTTGCCAATGGCATATTTTAGTAAAATTTAGTTGCTCTGTTTCTCTCTTTAATTAGATCTAGTGTTATGGCACAGTTCTCTTTTAAAGTCCTGATCCAGTCTCCCTAAATTGTCCTATTCAGTTACTCGGCCTCAGGTTATAATCATTCCCTCCTAATGTTAAAATAAAGGTTTTATATCTTAGACTTTAGGCTATAGTCATTCCCTCTTAATGTTTGATGGGATAAAGGTCTTTATCCATTTTAGACATCATTCGAATATCTGGAGCCTCTCCAGTACCTTCCTCCATTATGTCATCTTAGGTGCCTGCCTCCATTAGGTCATCCCCATCCAGGTTCCTCTCCCATTATGTCCTCATAATGAATCTTCTATCCGATATTCAGGGCTGGATTCTTTGAGACAATGCTCTCCTTCAGCCCTGGGACCAAACCATGGATCCATTTGTATTCAGTAAATTATTAAATACTCTCTAATCTCTATCTTGCTAAATTTCTCTGGCATTACACTAGCATTACCTTTGCTTAGTTTGGGATCATGATTATTTCCCCTCTTCTTTTTACTTCAGTTGAATATAATAAATCTTGTTCTACCTCTCTTATTTTAATTTTATATTAATCTTTCTGTTTTAAATATTTTTCTTGTGCACAAGTTTTGTTGGATTCCACTATCTAATCCATTCTGTTTTACACTATTCTGCTATATTCCATTTGTATTCACAATTATGATTGTTAAGTATTTCTCTCCATTCTATGATCCAAGTCCCTTCTTTAAGTGTTAATTTTACTTCTGACCAATGTTTATCACAGTATACTCTACCTTTTATACACATTTCCTTTTCCCTTTTTTTTTCCTTTTTCCCTTTTGGGAAAGATGTATTTCTTAGCCCAATTGTGTCTCTGTGTATTTTTATTTTCTTTAAACTTCTTTTGCTTTCATAATTCAGTCTCAAGACTGAATTTCAGAGATCCCAAATTATCACAATTTGGGGAAAGGGATATTCAGCACCTTCTTGGTCTGAGGTTTGGTTCCTAATTTATATTTGTGTCTATTGACTTGTGCATGATCTGGAGACTAGTACTGAGTACTTAATGTTAGCACATTAAGAGGTTTTCAGGTTCAGAGTGTGTGGTACGGAAATGGTGAGGGAACACCATTTAATAAAAAAGCTGGAGAGAGCTCTAGAGAAAAGCAAAGTTTATTGTACATTCTCGCGAGAAGGGCATCCCACTCCTCGAGTAGACTATCGAAGAGAGGAAGCACCTCCTATGGGCAGGACAGCACCTTTAATCCCTAAGGCAAAACGCCCCCTCCCACCACTGACCCTCATCCTCATTGGCTGAGAGTCTTACATTCTAAATGCAAGATCTACCCATGAAATTGAACTTGACCCATAAGTATATAGTTGCCCATATTTGGATGAAAAAGGGAGATGTCATAGGAGGGGAAGGCAATGCCCTTTGCTCGAACTTCAGAGTCCTTCAGGCCTACTCGAACTCTGAAGTAGATGAAGCCTTACTCAATTTTCACAACTGTCTTGAAAGATCTCACCTCATCTCATTCAAGAGCAAAAGTATTACTTGCTCTCTTTTGGTCTATAACTCCTGCTCTTGTTATTTCTTTGTAAGCTTTGGATGCTAGACTAAAGGCTAGAACTGAATCACCACTATGCCATTGGCATCAGAGCTGCACAACTACATTTCTGGAACTTGTTCTTTGTTCAGTACTACTCTTTTGTGCCCTGGATCTGTGATTTGAAACTGTGTAATAGTTAATAGAGCTCCAAAATGATATATGTTCCTGTACCCAGGGATCCCTTGGGATCTCTTTCTACCTTGATGCTAATCCTTCTATCCCTAGGCAGATGATTGTTGCCTCCGGACACATATACACAAGACCAGACCTCATTGGTTCTGTTTGCAGACTTCTTTGCCTCCCCAACCTTCGTGGGCTAGGGGGAAAAATGACTCACTGTGAGTTTTCTGATTAGAATTAATTCTGCTACATATTCCATATTATTATAGAGAAGGGATACTAAGAAGATATGTTAAATTGCTTCTTCTCACTCTACCATCTTGGGTCCCACTTAATTTCTTCATGGAGTAAAATAAGGAAGGGGATTCTTTTGTTTAATTTGGGTCTATTATGCATTAAATTATATTATAATCACTTAGCTTTTTTAAAATATTCTTTAAGACTTTTGTAATTTCTCCATCTTTATATTTGAGGGTTTACTAAAAATATCAGCATTCTTTTGAAACACAATGTCCATTATGTAACAATACATTTAAGGTGCAGTTTCTGTTTTTCAAAAGATTAATCGATAATGACAATATTTAAGCAACCAAAAATAGCATAAGGTGATTAGAATTGGATGTCAATTTTTTTTTTGGCAAGTAACATTTAACAAGAATCAGTAAAACATTTTCAAATTAGTGATAATTCAACAAATAGTAATTCAAGTTATTCAGGTATTTTGTGTATAAAAAGTTTATGATTGTGACAGAAGAACAGGAGTGTCAGGATCAATAAGATAAACTAAAAATTTAAACCAAAAAAAAAATTTTTTTTAAATATTAAAATATTAAAAGAAAAAAACTAAATTAAAGTTTGAAATATGTCTTTAAAAACATGAAACAATTTCAAATATACATATTTAAAATTGGTAAAAGAAATAAAATTTCTCACAAATAAATTTCTAAATCTGCAGAAATTAGGGTAGAAAGATAAATTTAAAAAATAAAAAGAAGTAACTCTGGTAAAGTAATGTATACTTATCTACTATTGTACATATATTGCATAATAAATCAAGCTGAAAAAAGGAAAAAAACAAAACAAAACAGAATCACAAAACTACTTACCTAAGGCATACTGAGCTGCAATTGGCAAAGAGGAAGAAACTTCCTCCTCCATGTAGTTATATCTTTCTTTGTATGATTTTTCTCCTTTAGCAGAAAATTATTTTTCTGAAGGTGGTCTAGGTGTACCTGATCTAAAGCTATATTATATAACAGCAGTCACCAAAACCATTTGGTATTGGCTAAGAAATACACCAGTCGATCAGTGGAACAGATTAGGTACAAAGGACAAAAAGGGGGACATCTATAGCAATCTAGTCTTTGACAAACCCAAAGATACCAACATTTGGGATAAAAATTCATTATTTGAAAAAAACTGTTGGGAAAACTGGAAATTAGTATGGCAGAAATTAGATATGGATCCACACTTAACACCATATACCAAGATAAGATCAAAATGGGTCCATGATTTAGGCATAAAGAATGAGATCATAAATAGATTAGAGGAACAGAGAATAGTCTACCTCTCAGACCTAGAGATCATTATTGATCACAAAATAGAGATTTTGGTTACATCAAACTAAAAACTTTCTGTACAAACAAAACTAATGCAAACAAGATTAGAAGAGAAGTAACAAATTGGGAAAATATTTTTACAGTTAAAGGTTCTGATAAAAGTCTCATTTCCAAAATATATAGAGAACTGACTCTAGTTTATAAGAAATCAAACCATTCTCCAATTGATAAATGGTCCAAGGATATGAACAGACAATTCTCAGATGAAGAAATTGAAACTATATCCACTCATATGAAAGAGTGTTCCAAATCACTACTGATCAGAGAAATGCAAATTAAGACAACTCTGAGACACCACTACACACCTGTCAGATTGGCTAAGATGACAGGAACAAATAATGATGAATGTTGGAGGGGATGTGGGAAAACTGGGACATTAATACATTGTTGGTGGAGTTGTGAAAGAATCCAACCATTCTGGAGAGCAATTTGGAACTATGCCCAAAAAGTTATCAAACTGTGCATATCCTTTGATCCAGCATTGCTGCTATTGGGCTTATATCCCAAAGAAATACTGAGGAGGGGAAAGGGACCTGTATGTGCCAAAATGTTTGTGTCAGGTCTTTTCGTAGTGGCTAGAAACTGGAAGATGAATGGATGCCCATCAATTGGAGAATGGTTGGGTAAATTATGGTATATGAAGGTTATGGAATATTATTGCTCTGTAAGAAATGACCAGAAGGATGAATTCAGAAAGGTTTGGAGAGACTTACGTGAACTGATGCTGAGTGAAATGAACAGAACCAGAAGATCACTATACACTTCAACAATAATACTGTATGAAGATGTATTCTGATGGAAGTGGATATCTTCAACATAAAGAAGATCCAATTCACTTTCAGTTGATCAATGATGGACAGAAACAACTACACCCAGTGAAGGAACACTGGAAAGTGAATGTAAATTGTTAGCACTACTGTCTATCTACCCAGGTTACTTATACCTCCGGAATCTAATACTTAATGTGCAACAAGAAAATGGTATTTACACACATATATTGTATCTAAGTTATATTGTAACACATGTAAAATGTATGGGATTACCTGTCATGTAGGGGAGGGAGTAGAGGGAGGGAGGGGAAAATTTTAAAAATGAATATAAGGGATAACATTATAAAAAATTATTCATGCATATATACTGTCAAAAAATTATAATTATAAAATAAAAAAAAGAAATTTAAAAAATATATTTTTTTCTCTCTAAGTCTGCCCATAAAGAATTCTTCCAATAGATCCAAATATAAATTAATTCACTCCTAATGATAGACCACTGTCACAGAGGTCATGTGTAATTTGTTTCTATGAGTTTTTAAATGATTCATATAGTAATTCATATAGTAAGACAGCAGCGTCTAATGATGTTCTTCCCCCTTTCCCTAATAATATAAAACTTCAAAATCTGTTATATCTGAATACTACAACCACTTCATCCATCTACTCCATTCACCATTGGTGTCCACCTGCCCCACAACTTTCACCTGTGATTCCAAGAAACTGTAGCTTGCATAGCAGCCATACCTCAGTAAAATTACCTTGGCAGATTGGCTAATTGTCATTGAATTAGGGGGGATGTCTACTTCAGCAGGTGAAGACTTTCCTTGGCAGAATGGGTAGATGAAAATTATTTGTTACAACAGTTATGAAAGTTCTGGGATACACTTAGAGCTTGGTCAGACATCAAAGATGCCAAAGTCATTTACTGCACCCTTGGCAATTGTCAGTCATTCAGACTTTTGTTGCAATTATAATCTGATGATTTAGGAAGAGTGAGGTTGAAAACTTTGTTCAATTATATTTCATTTAATCCAATTCATGAATAAGTCAAAAAAAATCACCTTATGATGTCATTATCCTCTGTAAAAATTGGACAGCACCACTATTCTTTATTCATATGTCTTTGGAACATAGAAGTGCTTTTTGATTCAATGCACCCAATCCAATTCAAGTAGTACTATAAGATTCCTGCTAAGTGCCAGATTTTGTGTTATTATCCATTGGGGATGGAAAATAAAAACAAAACATTCTTGCCCTTAAGGAGCAGATGTTCTTCTGGAGCTTATTACATCTCATAGGGGAAGCCAAGATGAAGACTACTTGCTTTCTTGCATTGACAACTTTAGAAAGAAAAATGAATGGGCAAATAACAAATAGTTTTCTATGTAAATCTATAAAAATGCTAGAATTTGTTACCAATTCAGAAATCACCCTAGTACAGACTAAATAATAGCATGAATTGTTAATATTTGTCATTATCATCCTTTTTGCAAACTGCTTTAAGGCTATTTATTAGTATGATAATATTAAGTATTTTACAGGAGTTTCACATTTGTTTTATGCAGGCATGTTTGTTTCTAGGTAACAAATTTGTGAGAAGATTAATTGAATATGAGTTCTGAATATATCAGAAGAAGGATAATTTGACTATTTTCTAACACTTAGTCACCCTAATGATAGGTTCTATGTTTTGTTTAATAAAGAAAAAAAATTACCCAGTTTGCTTCAGGGGCTAAAAATGCTTCATTGTTTATTTGCAGGATTCTGCCTTCAAAAATGGATATTTTAAATTAGATTTTGTTGTTGTTGTTGTTGTTGTTTTATCCCTTCTGGGCTATTTCTCTGGTTTGTACTCATATTTAAGAGTTGATTCTCCAAGATACCTCTAAAATTACAAAGCATAAGCCCCAACTGAAATTCATGTCATTAACAAACAGCCAGTAAAATAATCAGCTCTCTTCAGAAACAGTTACTTAAGCTTAATAAAAATAATAGCTACTAAATATCTCCCCCATAAGCCTGAAGTATATTTCTCTCTCCCCCCAATATATAGAGTGTTTATGGGATGAATGAACTCAGAGTTTAAATGCACTGGAAGTCAAATATTTGTGTGGCAAAGACAAATCGCAATTCCTTTTCTTTCCTCTCCTCTTCCTCTCCCTTTCTCTCTGCCTTTCTCTTCTTCCTCTCTCACCATCCTTTTGTCTTTCTTTCTCTCTTACCTGTCATTTGTCCCTTATTCTCACTATCTCATTCTCTTCTGTCATCTCTATATCATCTTTTTAGTTATCTCTCAGTTATCTCTCTTATTTCTCTCATGTGTCTTTTTGTTTCTGGCTCTCACTGTCTCACTATATTTTTGTCTTTGCCTTTGTCTCTCTCTCTCCTCTCTCTCTCTTCTTCCCTCCTCCCCCTCTCTTTTTTTCCTCTCTTTCTCTTCCATTTACTCCTTCACTTCCCTCTCCCCCCCCTGTGTCTCTCTGTCTCCCTGTGTGTGCCTATATGTCTTTCTATTTCTGTCTTTCTTCCCATAGAATCCCCATGCAGTTGTTGTCTCCCTTTGAGTGTACTCTTTTCTGGGGGGTTATTCATGGGTACTCATGGCCTGTTCCAATTATTTTTGAAGCTGCTTTCTTCTTCAAGTGAATGTATCCAAGTCTCTCTGGAGAATAGGTTTCTGTTCCCTGCTGGATGTACTGCCTCCTACTGTTCAAGCAATTCCTCTTCAAAGTTATATAATTGATAGGAGTGAAAAAAGATATTTCTTACTCATCCCCTTCAGAGTTTGACTTTATAGACATTTCTCAGCTTGCAATCTTTTCTTCTCTCAAATTGCTAGTTGAAGTGACTTTCTGAGTTACTAGCTGTTAAAAGCATGTCTAATGGAAGAAGGAAATTCTTTTTTCCCATCTTGCAGATGTTTCTTCAAAAAAGTAATCCTGAGTTTGCAGTATTTTGAGATGAATACAATGTCTTTTTCAGGGAAAGAAGGAAGGAAGGAAGGAAGGAAGGAAGGAAGGAAGAAAGAAAGAAAGAAAGAAAGAAAGAAAGAAAGAAAGAAAGAAAGAAAGAAAGAAAGAAAGAAAGAAAGAAAGAAAGAAAGAAAGAAAGAAAGAAAGAAAGAAAGAAAGAAAAAGAAAGAAAAAAAGAAAAGGAAGGAAGGAAGGAAGGAAGGAAGGAAGGAAGGAAGGAAGGAAGGAAGGAAGGAAGGAAGGAAGGAAGGAAGGAAGGAAGGAAGGAAGGAAGGAAGGAAACCTCTACTCCTAGGGTTCTATTCCACAACTACTTTGCTACTTTGCTTTCTCAATCAATCAAGTTGTTCCTTTCTGGAATCAAGAGGTACCTAAACCTCAAAAAAGGATCACAGATTTTTAAACTTTGTTCTTACATTAAAAAAACAAAAACAAATGGAAAATAAAACATTGAGTGATTATATTCTATGATTACATCAAATGAATGGGTGGTGTGGTGGGAGATTGGGAGGAGTCCTGTTACCTCTCCCTTCATTGCTATTCCTTTTTCTCTTGAAAATTATTATCTAGGGAAATGATGATAAGATGTTTAGATCACTGTAGCAGAATCATTTCATGTAGTGCCCTTGGGAAAATGGCATGTTAGAGACAAACTAGAGCATGGAAATGATCAAATCCATTGTTTGTAGGAAGAAACAAAAGCCCAAAGAATCAAAATTAAATTAATTGTTCAGTATTATTCAGAAAGTTGGTGAGAATGCTGATACAATGAACCTTTCTTAGGCTGGATCTCATCAAGTTTCGGTGGAACTTACATGGCTTGGACCAGGGGTTCTCAAACTTGGGCCAGATGCAGCCACTGAGGACCTTTATGTGGCCCGCCAGGTTACAGTAAATGGGTTGAGGGGCAGAGACAGAGTGTGAGTTTTTGTTTTTACTATAGTCTGTCCTCCACAAGTCTGAGGGACAGTGAACTGGCCCCATATTTAAAATGTTTGAGGACCACTGGCTTGGACCTTCATTATCCTGGTCCCTGAATGAGTCAGAAAATAAAAATTAGGGATGACATTAGTAAAGTCAATGTTGCAAGAGAGGTTGAAAACATAAAATGCAATTGTACAATTTAATGAGGCCCTGATCTGAGGGAAGGTGTGGGGCATAAGGAATGTGGCATTTTCTCAATAGAAATAAGGAAGCCTCTAGATAATGGTATTATATTGTTTAATTAGCTTAAGGACTTGTCCAAGTCACCTATGAATCAGTTTCATTGTAAATAAAATAGATTAAAATCTGTTTTCATAGGAGATAGACTTATAGGTGAGGAATATAAAGCGTGTTTTATCGAACTTACCTAAGATCACTTAGTTTATAAGTGGCAAAACCAATGTTTGAAGCCAGATCTTCACATCAGATTCAGTATTCTTTTCACTGAATCATAAATAATTTCTGCCCCTACCCCTCATTACCTCATATAAATAGGACATAAGGTAAACACTGTAAAACCTCATGATAAAGTGAAGGCTTTGAAGACTACATAGATTTCACCTTCTCTTCCCTGTGGATATCTGGCAATTGCTTTTGGACTAATAATGTAGAACTTGAAAGTACTAATTCCTTCCCCTGTAAGAGTAGGTATCAAAAAGATAGCATGAAGACAAAAGGCTGTGTAATCCCTGAGACCCCTAATCTTTCAATGTCTTTTCTCTGGATCTAAATAAAGTAAGAGTGGAGGGGAGTAGGGAGAAAAAAAACAAAACAAAACAAAACAAAAAAACTGAGTTTATAATTAGAAGATATGATCTTGAGAAACTTACTTAACTTTTCAGAATCTCAGTTGTCCTCATCTATAAAAAATAGGATTGGATAAGATAATCATTATTTATGATAATTATTATTATAGCTAACATTAAACATTTGTCATATGTTTTACAATGATTTCCTTTGATCCTCACAATTGAGAGAAATGATTATTTCTTTCTTGTAGTTAATAACTAAATATCGAATTAGGACCAAGGTTTTTCCCCTTTTCTACTTCATCATTCAGAACTTAAGCAGTATGGGAAATCTTAGGTAAAGACTTACCCAACCATGCTGAGAATTTGGTGAATTCTTATTCATTATGCTTGATCAGACAGACTTGTGGTAGAAGTGGATTCCTTCTTTGACAAGTATACTGATGTCTCTTTGATAAAGAATTGGGTGATCCGAGTCACAGTACCTCCAAGATCCTCAGAATGAGCCCACATCTTATTATAATATTCATTTTATCATGTCAATCAATAAGAATTAAGTGCCATACCCACTTTTCCAAGGGCATATAAGTTGGGAGCTTGCCATCATGAGGATCTTTGGCATTCATGTCACTGATCTTTTTTATTAATAAAATGCTTGCATTTTTTACAAAATAATTAATTATGTCTCTCAAACTTTTCATATACTGCACAACCCTGGAAGGTACTTGCTTTCATTATTATTCCCATTTTATACATGAAAAAGCTGAAGCAAACAGAAATTATTTAAATTCACCAGAATCACGAAACCATTAAATGTCTGAAATCAGATTTGAGGTTAAATCTTCCACATTTCAGGTCCAATCCTATATTTACTAAGTCACCTACATGCCTCAAGATCACCACTAGGTTCAAATTTATGAAGGCAATTAATAAGCAAAATGACAAAATGATTCATTGGAAATAAATTTGCAAGAAATATATATTATTTTGATATTAGTGGGTTTAGAAGTATGAACTAGAAGCAGATAATATTGTAAGAGGCTATAAGTTCATTTACCAGAAACTTGAATAAGCTTGTAGCCATTGATTCTAGAAATGTGTCTTAATGGTTTTTCATATTGAGATAGCAATTCTTCTCTAAATATTATTTTTGAAGAGTAAATTGAAAAACAAAACAGATACAGTTTTAAGAGAGATTGTGTGCTCTGGATTTCCAATAGAAGATTTCAGAAGCTATAGCCATCTATATCTCGGTGGTTCCCCTGCTTTTTACAGTCAAGAAAAACAGTTTGTCAATTAGTAAATTGAGTTTTCTCCATGGATAAAGTGTCCCAGAGTAATACTCACCTGAAAGGCCTTTGGTTTTTGTTCTCTCCTTCTACATTAAGCTTTCCTGAGCAAGGAGACAACATGTTTTCCCCTGAATCAATATTAATCTTCCAGGTAAATGCACTGTAAATCCAGAGAAACTGAAGCAAGGTAGAGATTAGAGAGTTTTTAATATTTTATTAATTGGAGAGTTTAATTGACTGGACAGGACTCTCGTCTCAAAGTATCCAGTCATAAATGGGGGAATGATGAACACTTTTATAGCTTTTCAGACAAAGGAAAGGAAGAAGAGCAGGAAAAGTTAGAAGCACTTGGTTCTGTCAGGATGGGGGGGGGAGGCTGTAAATTTTTACTAAAAGCCAGAGTTAGAATGTTTGAATAACAGAAGTAAAGATGTCAGTGAACTATCTGAGATAGTCTTATCTTTTGGAATATTTTAGAGGGGCAGTGTCATAAATTCTTGGGGGCAGAAGGAGCTAGGAGCCAGAAAGTCTGATCTGCTCCTCATCTCCCATTGACAATTTATAAACTTAGAGCAAATGGTCCTCAGTCTTAATGAACCAGGGGGGTTTTACAACTTAAGGGACTGAAGCAGAACAGTTAAGGAAACTGTTCAGGGAACAATTCAGGAAAACTCAGTCAGGACAATAAGGGAAACTAGTGCAGGGAAACTGAGGTAGAACAGCTCAAGGAGACTGTAGCATAACACAGTATCTTTCTGAAATAATAAAACTAGTGAAAATTGGTTAGGCTTGATTTCTATCTGAACTTAAGAGGTCTGCTGTATCTATTCTCTCCAAAGAAAATACATTTATACACGGTTTTATTTTTATTATACATAGTATCCCACATGACCCAGGAGCTCCACATAATTAATTTAATTTAGAAGTTCTGACCTTTAAAGTATCAGTTCATATCTTTTTTACCCTTATCCCCAAAATTTTACTCCAGAAAATATTCCCTAGAAGAAGCAGGTATGACTCATATCTATACTCCCTTACATATAGATAACAGGGTCTACTAAGTGTCTTATGTGAGTAATAGGCATTGAACAGCCTTCTATTATATTAAAAATAAAAAATCATGACACAAAGAACTCACCAGAACCCAGGGAAAATTTTGTTATTTAGTCTGATTCTTTGTGACTTCTCCCCACCAAAAAATAAGTCATATGTTAAGAGCTATTCCATCAAGTGCTTGATCTATATCAGGAGATAGGGCTGTTAGAAATTGCTAATCCAGATGCCCCAAATCTGTCTGTGATCCAGACTTGACTCCTTGGCAGCAGATGCAGGATATCTCATAGTTCTACTGAACAATATACATGAATAGGTCTCTGCTTTTGAACTGCCTTGATCACAGCAAATAGAGATTCAGTCCACTTCTGCAGTGGGTGCTTCCCACATCCTATATTACCTCCATTCCCCAAGACTCTTCCTCCCCACCTCCACAGAAATGTCTGAGCTCAGCAGTAATAGTAATGCTAACATATCTATCACCAATAGCACGATTATGTTGGCCTCTTTCCTTATCTTTCCTCTGGCTTCCAACTAAGGCAGAAAGTCAATTGACAAAAGAAAATGAACTGATTTTAGAGCTATTTTCAGAGATATCCCTTTCTAGAATTCTTCAAGCATCATCACCATTAGCACTTCTGTGAGAATATTAGAAACATTTGTTAAAAGTTAAGATGAGAGAATGATATAAAATTTACAATGCTTTAGGATAATTCAGTTCTGTGATTTCTTTGTTGTAAGGCATTCTTTATCAGTGATGCAGAAGAGGAATTCTTTTGCAACTTGTAATGCTAGGGTTTGAGAAAAGGGGGAAAAATCCACCTCTTTGGGAGCCGATGGAGTTGCGTTCAAGTTTCATTTCTTACATTTACCCGAGTGACACTGGACAATCAAATAAACTATCTTTCTCTGAAAAATGAGGGCATTGGGCTATATGCTCTCTGAGATCCCTTTCTATTTTAGATCTATGATCTTATATTTCTAGTAGAGTTACCTAAGGTTCTATAAGGTTAAGTGAGTCATGTAGACAGAGTGGAGACTTAAACCCCATTCTTCCTCATTAAGAGGCCAACTTTATCCACTATGGCACAGAATTTCTCAAAGAAGTAGTATACTTTGTAAAGTATATCTCTAGCCGGGGAAAAGAATGTGGAAGGAAAATTACCTACTCTTCTCAAAGACTTTTTATAAAATGTTCTTGGGGCAATAAATTTGTTTAGTGCCAAATGTGTTCTCATCCATGTTTAAAAACCATAATCATACTTTACTTTTCAAAAAAGCTTTGCTCTATCTCTATCTTATATCTCTACCCCCAGCTAGCAATGACTTTTTTTTAAAATTTTCTTACTATTTTGTATTGTACATTTAAAAAGAATTATCATCATTTAAAGTAATTTTATATATTATACTTATCTATATTTCTGTCTTATTCCCTTGTTGGCTCATATTTCTTTGAGCCACTGTTAGTTTTAGAATCACTTAAAATTTTCTTAGACATTTACAGAGTAAAATAATAGGCTATTTCACCAGAAGCTCTGTCAGTTTTGACAAACCTGAGAACATTTTGAACAAAAGGGCCAGTGGTGAACTGAGAAATTGAGGTAAATCCTGGCATGTGGCTTACCTAAGGCCACATACCTGTAAATATCTGAAGCTAGATTTGAATTCAGGTCTTCCTGTCTTCAGGCCCAGCTCTCTATTCACTATCCTGGAAGTACTATAGACACTAATTACATTATGGAACACTAAAGGACTGAACTAAAAGCATATTAACTTTAATCAACTTTCAACCTTATAATATATTCTTATCTCATATAATTTCTATGAGAACATGCCATTTAATTATTTAGAATAGCTAAAAGGATTTGTTTTGTTGTTCAGAAAAATCAGGAAATAACTCATAAAACTATTTTTAAAAGTTTAAAAGTTTTAGATTTAAAGTTCTTTGGTAAAATTCTTATAGATATTCTTTGTATATGGTAATGATTTTTTAAAAAATGAAAACATAGTTTAAACAAATCCTATAGTTATTTTTGGATCATAGAAATATTGCTACATAAAAGTTATTCATTTAAAGCATACTGTCAATCCTATGTAATTTCCAACAGACTGTGTTAAAATTTCACTTAACTTATGTCAACATTTCATAGTTGACAATTAAATGAACAAGTTATCATGTTCATTTTGAAATATCACCTAAATGCATACTGCATATTAAGTAAATTCATGAAGATTTACACATTTTATTGTCAATAGCACTCTATCTTGCAGCTATCTCAATGTACCTACATTCTCTCATTGTTATGTTTTTCTACAAGTTGTTTCAATGTATATTCAGAATTTTGTTCTTAATTTGCATACTAAGTCTAATGGGACAATAAAAATTATTTAAATATTTATTTAGTATATATCCTAAACAAACATAAATGAACATGCATGGTAAAGATATCTAAATTGATGTTTGCTTTTCCATGTGTATGTAATTTGTATCATATGTATGTATGTATCATGTTTTATATATATATATATATATATATATATATATATATATATATATATATATACATATATATATATATATATATATATATATATGAGTGACTATTGTTATCTCATATGCCATTTCATCACTATTGTTAGCTATACATTAAGATATGTAATCTAACATTTTAATAGTGAGCATTATGATTCTGGTTTTGAAATATTTTTGAGTTCCTACTGTAATATAGTCATTACCATGCTAGATATTGGGGACACAAAAAGTATTTGTGGCATGGTCTCTTGGTCCCTATAAATGTATAATTTAAAGAAATAAGACATTTGAACACAAATATGAGACAATTTTCTGTTATATAAAACAACATGTAGTGATAATTTGCATCCAACAAACAATAAATATTTTTTGTTAGCAAGTAAATAGAAACAAGGGATAGTTGCATATATATGCCTGTAGGATAAAATAAATCCTTCAGTTTAGCTAGAAATCTCTTTATTGATTGGCCTTAACCCCACTTTTCAGTCTTATTGAAAAGTTATTCCTCTTCCTACACTTTGCTTTTGAGCTAAATTGGCCTTTTGCTGTCCTGGCTCATGGCATTCCATCTCCCAACTCAATGCCTTTGAACTGGTCATCCTCAATACCTGGAATGCAGTCCTTCTTCACCTCTCTTCTCATAGAATCTCATTATTCCTTCAAATACTCTCTGGAGTATTAATTTTTACATGAAGCATTCTCTCATTCCTCCAGTCGCTAGTGCCCTCCTTCCCAAACACATTATAAGAGCCAATAAATATACACATTTGGTATATATGTCAATTACTTTTTGGAGGGAACTCTTAAAATATTTGTCTCTTTCCTTTTTATTTTTATTTAATGATACTATTTAATAACTACAAAACAGCACCATTCCTGGTCCTTTGTAAGCTCTATATAAATGTTATATTATTATATTTTTATTATTACATATTATTGTTATATCTCATTTATATTGATTTTGTTTCTATTTCTGTTTTTACTATGTTATTGTTATCATTAGAAAGTATGGATCTCTGAGAACGGAAAAAGAGAGGGTCATATTTGAAAATAAAGGTAAAGTAAAACCAAAGTGTAATTTTGTTTGTTTGTTTTTTTGTTTTTAATTTTTTTTTTTTTTTTAATATTTAAGTTTGAAAGGAGGAAGGATGAGAACAGTCAGACATATTTCAAGGAGAAAATTGGAGATAGATAGAAATGAAGGAGTAGCTGGATCCTTGAAAGCATGTGGCAAAGATTTGGATAAGAATATTCATTTATATAGAGAAAAGCTAAGAGGTTGCCTGAGGACATATTAGAGAATACTGAGAAATAAAGATGACCAAAAAAACAAAAAACAAAACCTGGATTATGGCTAGTCTTTGAATTAAATACTTTCATTCCTTTATGGGCCCAATTCCTGACTCCTTATCCTCTTTTTTTTTTCCCCCCTACCCTGGGGAAGCCTTCTTACCTTAGATGACACTTTTAGCACCTAGTTCCAATGGTCTTCTACTGGAAAATTCCAATGTCCTTGAAGGCTCAACCTTTGATTGTGTATTCCCTCCTATGATTGCATATTTCTTCTTTTGTAAGAAAAGACTGTCAGTCCAATAGTATTTATTCTATTCTTCTCTGAACTTCTCTCACATTCACAAGAGCGTCATTTTCCAAATTCCTTATTCAACATATCTTTATTGGAATGTCTCCTCCAGCAGCTTTTTTCAGTTTCCATTTCATAAATTCTCTTTATCTCCAGGATTCCTTAAGAGCAGGGAATGTTCCTTTTTTTCAGTTTATATCCTCAGCTGTTCTCATAGTAACTGGTACATTGGAAGACTTGACTTAATTTCAAGTGGATGAGTATAGAAGAGATGACTATGACCATTTGGGAACTATTGTACATTTTTAATTAGGAGACTGAAATGATGAAAGTTCTGTTTTTGAGAAATTACTGTGGCAACATCATGAAGGATAGATTGGGAAGAGGAAATGCTAGAAATAAAGGAGAATAGATTACCTTCCTATATTATCTTTTTACTAATCATTATTATTATTATTTTTTAAGCAAAGGAATTCACTTACTTTACAGAGGGGGGAAAAGATCATATAAAAATCTACTTTTTTTTCTCCTGTTCTATACATCAAAAGCCCATATATATTATCTTTCATTTTCTCTTCTGATCCAATCTTTGATGAAAGATTTACTCTCCAATTACTATAGAACACTAGTGTTTGATATTCCCAAAGAGCCTAGCTTCTGGGATAATTGCTGGGAAAATTGGAAAATAATATGGCAGGAACTAGGCCAAAATCTCATACCCTATATTAAAATAAAATTGAAATGGGTTCATGATTTAGACAAAGAGAGATACTGTAAGCAAATTAGTAGAACAAAGAACACCTCTCAGATCTGTGAAGAAGGAAGGAATTTATGGCCAAAGAAGAAGAACTAGAGAATATTTCATATATAACTAGAGGATATTTCACAAACAAGGATAGTACAACTTTACATAGATATATATGAATATATATGTGTGTGGATGTAATTATACATATTTATGTATAGCACAGCAAAGAACAAAAGAAAACCCACAAGAAAATAAAGATGGACACCTCTGAACATAATATATAGTACTTATTATATAGGCTTTTTTGAAATGGAAATATTTTTTCCTAATTTGAGTCCTCTTATGTTCTACTGTGCACATGGAAATTTTTTCTCTTTTTGTGTTTTGTATTTAATTTTTATATAAATGAATAACAGAACAAAACAAAACATGTAAATTGTTTTTGAATTTTAAATTTTTTCCATGTCCAACCCTCCTCCATTTTTTCCCACTTATTTAGGCAAACAGTATGTCAATTATATATGTAAAGTCATAGAAAACAAATGCCTAATCTTGCTGAAAAAAAAAAAGGGCAAGAAAAATAAGAAAGTGAAAAAAAGTATGTTTCAGTATGTATTCAGAGGTAATTAATATTCTCTCTGGATGTGAGTATTTTTTTCATCTTAAGTCTCGGAATTATCTTGTATTCTTATATTGATTAGTTTAGTTGATTCTGGCAGCTGATCATTGCTGCAACATCACTGTTATTGTGCACAATTTTTTCCTGGTTCTGTTCCTTTCACTTTGCTTCAATTCATATATATCTTCCCAATTTTTCTGAAGTCATGCTTGTCATTATTTCTCATAGCAAAATAGTCTTTTACCACATATATCATAATTTATCTAGGAATTCCCAATTAATGGGTCACTCCTTAATTTCCAACTGTTTATCACCAGAAAAATAGCTGGTATAAATATTATTTATACAAATTGGTCCTTTTTCCTTTCCTTCGATCTCTTTGGGATACAAAGCAAGTAGTGACATTGCTGAATCAAAGGGTAGGTTCAGTTTTATAGTTCTTTGGGCAAAGCTCCAAATTGTTTTCCAAAATGGGTAGGTGAGTTTACAACTCCACCAATAATGCATTAACATTATCTATTTTTCCACATTCCTTCTGGCATTTATCATTTCCCTTCTCTGTCATGTTAGTCAGTTATACAAATTATTTCTTTACATGTTTAGTTTATGTATCACATAATATTGGAAGCATTTCTTGACTGCTAGATTTTTTAAGGCTTGTTTTCTATTCAAATAACTTATCTTTACCTATTTGTTTATATAGCATACTTCCTGTAAAATGTAAACTCTTTGAAGGTATGGGCTGGTTTTGATTTTTGTCTTTATAACTCCAGAATGGATTATACTAATTTCTTATTTAGAGGTGCTTATAATAACTAACATTTATAAAATAGTTTAAAATTTTAAAACATGTTTACATGTTATTGATTTTAGTCATAATACTTTGAAAAAGATTAGATATAATTACATAGGTTAACATTTAATTTTTCTTTGACTAAATAATTGTAGTTGCTCAATATCAGATTACTCAGCCTTTGCATTATCTTTGTTACTTTCTGTAAATGATAATTTACTATCTATTTATATAGTTCTTAAGGGTTAGAAAGCACTTTGCAATTATAGTCTTATTTTATTCTTATAATAAACTTGGGAGGTAGATGCTGTTTTTATTTGGAATTGCTCATTAAATTATAGAATTATGAAAAGGGTCAAGCAAGCCCAATTCTTTAGGTACTTGCCAGGAAAGAGCAAGATGACAGTGGAAAATGTGGCTGTCATTATGATGAGGGTTGGGGTCCCTTTAAGATTTCTTTCTAATTGCCCAGTCCATGGCTGAACTTGATTCACAAATCCTGGTCAAAGGCACCCTTTGAATATCCGAGCCCAGCCCCCAGCAGCTCAGCTTCCCCCAGCCCTCACTTGAGCTAACTGAAAAGCCCATCAAGAACTTGGAACTGCCCACAATCTTTTGGGTATAAAAGAGGTGAGCCGAAACTCCCTCTTTGAAGGAGCTCTCCCAGCCAACACATGGTATCCTTCCAGCCATGTAGGGGTTCCTGCCCGCCCAGCGCGAATTTGGCCCTGGAATCTTTCTAACTTAACTTTACTTCCAAATTTCTACAATAAACCTTTTATTTATCAATCTAGGTTTTCGGGCCTGTAAATTCATTTTACAGGGGACCTGTCCCTCATGGGATTATCTATGTGCCGAGAAATGGGGTTCCCCCTTTCCTTTCCCTTATTAATTACATATTAATAGGATATAGAGGGTGAAGTGGTAAGCATCACAGAAAATTCAGAGAAAAATGATAAGAAAGGTTGTAGGTTACAGAAGCAGATGATGGGAGGATGGGTAAAAGTTGGTAAGGGAAGTTAGGCAGTATGGGGAAAAAGTTGGTAAGGGAAGTTAAAGAATCACTCATGTAAGACATAAATTAGAATTGGGAACACTTGGCAGCATAAACCCTGATGGAGATGTTAGTGAACTTCAAGTGGTTGGAGTTTCAAGTTTCATTTTTGTAGTATTTTTTTGGAGAAACAGACTCTCTTTTATTGTTCCATGTTGGATTAGTTCAATAACTTATCCAAATCATCTCAAAGTCATAAAGTAAAACTTTTTTTATTTTGATAATCTTTTTTGTTTTTAAAATACATACAGAGATAGTTTTCAACATTCACTCTTACAAAACTGTGTTCCAAATTTTTCTTTCTCCCTCCTCCCAACCCCCTTGCCCCAGACAGTAAGCAATCCAATATATGTTAAACATGTACAATTAAAAGTAAAACTTTTAAGTCAACATATCATATCTCAAAATTATTAGCATCTTGTGGTGTTCCACTGGTCTTACTGTGGCTATTTGGAGTTCATCTGAGATTTACATCTCATAGAATTAAAAGGTTCTGACATCAAACTTTAGATGGCTTCCTTTGCCATTCCTTTGATTTAGCACATGGTTTCAGATTTCGATCTTTAGTTAGTATATGATAGTTTGTAAATTATGCTCCTTTGATTATTGGGACATTCTGTACATGAATTCTAGATTCCAATTTTCAATATTACTTTTTGCTATTATTACTTTATATTGATTATTTATAAGGTTATTTTACTGACTGGAATGGTAAGAGTAGTCTGGGGGACCAGAATAAGGAACAATTTTAACACAACAAACTTGGAGAAGTCACTTTGCTTTTCTCTTCTGTTTCCTTAGGGGGAAGAAGGAGATAAAATTTAAGGTCACTTTCAACTTTGAAATTTTATGATCTTATGAATTGCATGATATATTGGAAGCTACATTTAACATTTCTGAAGGATCTATTATTTCTTGCTTGCCTCAACAAAATTCAAACTACATGGTTGTTAAGTCATCAAGAAAGTGATGTACTTGGACATTTGGTGATTTGAGAAGATTAGGCAATTACTTCCTTTACTTAATTAATTTTTTAAATTTTAATTCATTTAACAAGAATTTATTGAATGACCCTTTTAGTCTTTAGTATAGTGAAGTATTTACATCACTATACTAAGGACTATAAGGGTCATTGGTCACATCTTTCAAAAAAGAAAATTATTAAAGACATTCAGTAGTTATTAATATATATGAGTTGAAACAGAATATAATGAACGAATATAAAGGAGAAATTTCATGAATGAATACTAAGTTAAACATTTCCACCCATTTCAAAAATCATAAATTTTATGGTTTTCTCTCTTCACTTTTCTTCACCCAAATATTCTAACCTATATCCATCCTGAGGCACACATAACTTTTCACATAAATCTATATTCCTTCTTTCCATGCAGTGCTACTCATAGACAATCCCCTTAGATTCATGTTTTGAAGGTATAACTTTCCATAGATGTATAAGACAGAGTCATTCTTCAAAGGATAAGTGGTCAAAATAAATGAAAAATCAGATCCAATAATAGCTTGAGGATGGAATGATAGAATATTTTTTGAAAAAAAATGAAATTATATTAAAATGTGACTAAAATATCTATACCCTTTACCCAGAGATCTCTCTGCTAGTCATACTTACCAAGAAGTTAAAAAAGAGAACAAAAGGTATATGCAACAAAATATTCATAGAAATACTATTTTTTTTTTATAGTGCAATGAAAGACTTGTCAGTGATAGCTAGCCCTTATGAGTTTGTGCATTCAATCAGCCCATCTTTGCAGATTCTGAAGCAAGCAAAGGTTTGGCCTTTGAGGGCTTTGAGGGCTTATCAGAGATAAGCCACATATTTACTTTTATAGGAAGAATAGAATTTAGTTCTTCTTCCTACTTCCTTTGTAGGTTAGAAAGTTAGATAATAGGCTCTTTAGGTCAGTTGCTGCCTGTGTCTTATATAAATTTTGTATCTGTTTCAGTACCATCACTGCTATGTGGTTTTGAATTGATTGCAGTTTTAATTTAGACTCTTGGGAAAGTCACCTAGGTCTCTGACAGCTCCTGAAAAGCTATGAAACCTCAGTGCAATAAATGATTGGATGAGTGAAACATGGTAGTGTGTGTATGTGTGTGTGTGTGTGTGTGTGTGTGTGTGTGTGTGTGTTTGTAAAAGTTAGAGAAACTACAGAAAGATAGAGCAAACCTCTGTTTTTAAAGTTCCTGCTGGTTTTCAAATTATTTTCTTCTATTCCATCTCTATTTTTGCCAGATTATCTCTGACCTATTCTTGTGATACTGCTACCTCAGATGCATTCCTGCAATTAGCATAATACATAATACATCTGTTCCGTTGGAGAAGAAAAAAAATGTTCTTTAGAATAATTAAAATAATAAAGCTCCACAAATCGACATGATCTTCCAACCAGATGTTCAAAGTTGTTTTGGACTTTTGTTTTATTTGTATTCTTTCTTTTTCTTTTTTATCCTACATTCATTCATTCATTGTTCAAGAAAGAATCTGGAAACAACACTGAAGTTTCTTGGTCTCTAATCTCTTGAAAGTAGCATGGAAGCAACAAAGGTTGGTTATTAATATGCTGATTATATGCAAAGCAATGTGTTCTTGGTTTGCTTATTGGTCTCTAATTAGGACACAGGTTAGCTGAGACTAAATTGACCTTAGCATTATGGATCATATGTGCTCATATTTTGCAGGTTGTTTGCTTGTTTACACAGGTTTCCTTGATGTTCTGCCAGCTCACCGCTGACAAGAATCAGCTTGCTAACAAGTTGGTCAATTGAGCCATCGTGTCCATAATTAAAAAGACAGTGCCAGCAGCTCTATCAATCCAGACAGATTGTAAATGGCTCCTCTAGCTTCCAAGCACATCTGGCATCTTTATCACGTAAGAAACAATCTAGTTCACATGCGTGCTTTTTAATTAGCTAAAATAGCAGGCATAGGCTCCAAACTAAGCACAGTTTAACTAGCAGGCATTCTCTCTGTTAGAGGACTGTGTCACTTTTAGTGTGGGTTCTTATCATATGTACCTCATGGAGTCATTGATATGGAAAATCAAATAAGGATTGCTTCATTAGCACAAAGAAGTGATATGTTGAAGTCCCTGCACAGTTTTTTTGTTTGTTTGTTTTTGGTGATCCATCCTATTGATCCAAATATAGGTTATCCTCCCCTAACCTCTTAAATATGACTTGTAGAAAATCTGAGAGCATGTGTTAATCAATGTTGTTTTTCAATGTCTTACATCTAATTTTAAAATATGTATTGTTTTGAAGGTGCCATTTATGCAAGGCAGCTGAGGCAGGCTTTGTGAAGTACAGACACCCAGGTCATCCACTGCATCTTGACTCCACTGGACAGTGATGATTCTGGAAGAGAGAGTGAGGCTGACAACTTTGTGCAACTCTGCCTGCTTTACACATGAATCAAAAGACATCTTCTATACCATTTTACTATTTCTGCCTATCTCATAGGTAATCAGCAAGAGACAAAGCAGTGCTCTTGTAGTCACAAGCCTAAACAAAGGCAGCCCAGATCATAGGATCATCTTTTCTCAGGAAGCAGAACAATCCCTTAGTATCTCCTGAGGAAGGGGCTAGAAAAGATGCCTTAAAAATTGATTGTTTACCCAATCCTGGCCCAATCACCACAACAGAAGGATGGAAAACTGAGCCAATCAACATGAAATTCCAGGTGAATTAACTTATACTGGTTGGAGAATGATATCCCTTGGATCCTAAAGCATACTTATCCCTTCCACACAGGGAAGTACTAAGATTTGGAAATCCTCCCAATGTTTTTGGCCTTCCTTCCTACCAGAGAAGTGAACTTTTAAAAAAATTTTCTCTCATGGGATGTGTTGCAGTACCTTATGGTAAAACTTGGGTCAAGTATTTGGTCATAGGCTCTGTGTCATCAGCCAACTTTGGCATGTCCTCTTCATTTTCCACAAAACTCCATCAAATTTCCCGTTTATTTATATATATATATATATATATATTTGTGCTGAGGCAATTGGGGTTAAGTGACTTGCCCAAGGTGACACAATTAGGAAGTGTTAAGTGTTTGAGATTGATGAGGGTGGAGGTCCCTTTAAGATTCCTTTCTAATTGCCCCACCCATGGCTGACCTTGATTCACAAATCCTGGTCAAATGCACCCTTTGAATATCTGAGCCCAGCCTCACTATCAGTCCTACAATCAGCTCAGCTTCCCCCAGCCCTCACCTGATCTGAGCTAACTAAAAAGCCCATCAAGAACTTGGAACTACCCACAATCTTTTGGGTATAAAAGAGGTGAGCCAAAACTTCCTCTTTGCAGGAGCCCTCCCAACCAACACATGGTATCCTTCCAGCCATGTAAGGGTTCCTGCCCGCCCAGCGGCCACCTCTGACCCTGGGGTCTTTCTAACTGAACTTTACTTCCAAATTCCTACAATAAACCTTTTATTTATCAATCTAGGTTTTCGGGCCTGTAAATTCATTTTATAGGGGACACTTTGCCTCATGGGATTATCTTATTATCTATGTGCCGAGAATGGGGTTCTCCCTTTCCTTTCCCTCATTAAGATCACATTTGAACTCAGGTCCTTCTGACTTCAGGGCTGGTGCTCTATCCACTGCAATATCTTGCTGTCCCCACCAATCCATTTAATTTCTTATATCAATCCTCAATATATCAAAACCTTGATGTGAAAAGTTATGATGTGAAAGAGATAACTGTAGAGTGAGTGGAACAAATTATAGATAGAATAAAAGTTCATGACCAAATACAGAGAGAAAGGCTCATATAAAATAAAATGCATAATTATTTATTATTAAAATTATTTATTTAAAAAAGTATAAAACCTAGATTAAAAGAAAAAGTTAGGGGCAGGTAGGTGGCCCAGTGGATAAAGACCAGCTCTGAAGTCAGGAGGACCTGAGTTCAAATCTGAAAATCTGACTTCAGACACTTAACTCTTCCTAGCTGTGTGACCCTGGGCAAGTCACTTAACCCCAAGTGCCTCAGGAAAAAAAAAAAAAAAGAGAGAGAGAGAGAGAGAGAGAGAGAAAGGAAAAAGAAAAAAAATAACTTGGGGAAAATATTTGCAGCAAATTTCTCTAATAAAGTCTCATTTTCAAGATAGAGATGTATGGAACTGATTCAAATGTACAGAAATTTATCAATTGATGAAAAATCTTAGGGATATGAATAATAATTTCTATATCATAAATAACTGAAGAATTTGGAGATTCTACCTCACATCCATTAAGTAGCAAGACTGATACAAAAGACAAATATTGAAGAAACTGAAAAAACAGGTACATTAATGCACTTCTGGTAGACCTGTGAATGTGTAGAATTTATAATGATATATGTGAAGTGTGAAAATAATCTTTAATTATAAACTAAATTTATTAATGCATTGCACTTTGATCCAACCATAGCAGTATTAGACCTATATCCAAAGAAATTTGAGAAAGGAGTTCCTAAATATACAAAAATACTTAAAATGATCCTTTGTATGCTGGCAAAAATTTGGAACACTAAGGAATGAGGAAATAATTGATTTCAGAGAGACATGGAGAGATGTTTTTAAATTGATTCAGAGTGAAGTGAACAGACCTAGAAGAACACTTTTTACTATAGCACCAATAATATAAAAATGAATAATTTTGAGGACTCTCAAAATGATTTAGAATGAAATGAGCAGCACCTGTAGAACAACTCTATTAAAATAACTTTGAAAACTATAAGAACTATGATAGCTACAGTAATTATTCATGATTCCAGAGGCCCAATGATGAAGAATACTTATCATCTCTTGACAGAAAATTGATGAATTAAGACGCATAATGTGAAATATATTACTTTGAATATGACCAGTGAAGGAATTTGTTTTGCTTGATTAAATATTCTTGTTATTTAGAATTTCTAATTTTTTCCTTTTTTTTTTTTTTTTTTTTTTTTACAATGGAATAGAAAATCAAAAAAAGAAAAAATAGATTTCAGTTATAAGAAAATAAAACTAATTCTACAAATTAACTCTATAGCTAATGGAGTTATAGCAAGATTCTAGTACAAAAGAAAGGCACAGTGGAAAATTCTATGTTGCATTGTAATTCAGGTCCAATTTTTTGGTTTCCCTGTGATAGCCTTTACTTCAATCTTGGAAAGCATTTATGTGTTTTCAAACTACATTGTTGGATTTGGATAACAATTGAGAAGGAAATGTATTGCCTGAGGGGAGCTAGCATGTGGGTTTTCTATCTTGGTCTATGTGTCAGGCCTAGTACATACTGGCTTATACTTTTTAACCTGTCATAGTTTAAAATCTTGATGTGGATTTTTTTGTTTTGTTGTGTTTCATACCATGGTAGTGGATAGAATTTTAAACTGGGAGTACCACTTATGTTCAAATCCTTTCTTAAGTACTTGTCATGATCTTGGGCAAGATACTAAAATTTTCTCAGCTTTAGGTTCCTCATCTATAAATGGAAAATAATAATAGCATTTTATCTTACAAAGTTAATGTGAAGATCAAAGAAGATAATATATGTAATTTGCTTGGAAAGCGTATTTAAGATTTACATATGTGTGTGAATACTAATTCTCAAATTCCATTTTTTCATTTTACAGTCAAAATTTCAACTCTTGCCTTGGATGCTTGTCAGCTGAATGATCTTAGACAAGTCATTTGACCTCTATGTTCCTCTTTTTCATCATATGTAAAATGAGGATGTTGTAAAGATGAATTGAAATATTTGGTTAAAATAAAACTAAATGAAACAAAAACAGGAACAGAAAAAAAAATGCTTATTCTCTTCCTCTTCTTTTTAATGATAGAGTCACACAAATAGTCCTAAAAGAGGGAATTGGCTCTCATGACCATTGTGGGGCCTACCTTGACATGTGGCTGTGAAGGCTATCATTATTTTAAGGAAAGGAGAGGAGGGGAGACAAAGAGGAAAATAAAAAAAAAAAATAATAATAGACGGAGGAGAAAGGAGTAGAGAAAAAGAGAGGCAGTAACGTGGGGAGCAGAGGGATTGAGATTTTTTAAAAAGGGGAAAAAAGTAAAATAGAAAAGAAGGGAGAGGACAATGACTTCTATTTGTTTTTTTTCTAATAATTATCAGGAAAGACCTAGAGGAAAAATTAAAAAGAATTCTGTCATCTACCTCTCCATTTACTTTGTTGCTCCTCCTTTTTAAAAACCAGTAAAATAGTGGGGCGCTGTCTTGACTTGTCTGATACCTGGATTTAACTAAGACAGAGCTATAAGAGTTGTCAGTCTCACTCTCTCTTCCAGAGTCACTGAAGTCTAGTGGCAAGACAAAACAAGATAACCCAGGATGCATCTTTAGTGTCTGATCAAACTCTAAGCATTCCATACCTCCTGCTTCAGCAACCCTCAAGGTGTTTAAAAACCAGCACCTGCAGTCTAAAGACTTACTAAGCCCTTTTCAAGATTGGTCATCCACTTTTGAGGTATGCCTTCTACCAGTTACCCTGAATTCAAGAAAAAAAAAATAGTCAACATATCAAAATTGATTTTTTTAATAAGGGCAAATAAGTTGCAGCTCAGTGAGCCATAGAGCAACTGCTGGGGTACTCAAGTTGGGATGGATGGACTGGGAGCAGGATTTATATAGAGTATTAAGGCAGAAGATGATGGCCAGGCTACAGGTAGAAGAGGTTAAGGACCTCTCACAGTTTCACAAGGCAAGTTGTTTTGCATAACAAAAATCTACAGAGAAAGTTGGAAATCTCTGAGTTTGGGACATTTACAAAGTCAGTCAGAGGCTGAGAGTGATAATGTCTAGTCCGACTCAGATAATTGATGTATCTGGGAATAGAGATTTGGTCAGATTCAGTCACCTGAGTTTAACATCCCCAATTTTCAATTGGCTCTAAGAAGCTGCATCAGGAACAGTAACATTGAGAGTAGGAGAAACAGAATCCTGAATCCTCAATGGGGTTAGGTCCCTGATGTTAAAAAGTAGTGCTAGAGAAAGAAAGCCTGAATTTCATAGACCAAGCTATTCCCTGAGGCAAGCTGGGTAGAGCACTGATAAAATTATCTGCGAGCCTTAAGTGGGTCTTTTGTTTTTAAGTAGTCATTTGTTCTTTACATTGACAAAATCATCTTGACCTCAATGTTTATCTTATCCAGTCAGAAGGCCAAGTTATATGATGTCTATCCCTAAAATTACATTTCCCTTATATATAAAAAAACAAAAAACAAAAAACAAACAAACAAAAAAAAACCAACCCTCAATAACTAACTCTTTTTTTTTCTTTCTTTCTTTTTTTTTTTCTTTTTTGATGCTAACAAGTAGATTAACCCTTAGAAGGAATTGGTTGGAAAAACACATCATGAGATAGAACCAAGCTATTGACAGGCAGGACAATTTTTTTTTATTATTACAGCTTTTTATTTTCAAAATATATGCATGGATAATTTTCAACATTGATCTTTGCAAAACCTTGTGATCCAAATTTTTCCATCACTTCCCCTCTTCTAGATGGCAAATAATCCAATATTGTAATTCCAGAAAAACTGAGGCAAAACAGAGATTGGTTTTTAATCTTTTAATGTGGAGAGTTAAGATTAGCTGACCCGATGGAACTCATGTTCAAAATCATTCGGCCTAGAGTAACTGAGGCACAGACTTTATATAGGATTTTAACTAGCAAAGCAAGCAGGTGGTAACAAAAGCAAAAAAGAATGGATTTGGGTAACTTCCTTACTTATCAGGCAGTTGTTGTACAAGAAAAATATTTTTCACAGCCTAAAGTAGTACAGTGATGTGAATGAAAGCAATAAGAGGATGCATACGGGACTTTCATGGTCAGTATTTTTGGGAGAACAATAACTGATCTTACCTGTAGAAGCACCTCACAGATGTGATGTCCAAGTAAGCAGAAATCCAGAAATAGGCAAGATCACTCTGTGCTTAAGCCTGTCACTTTAATTTAGTATGTGAGGCTGAGTTCTGGTTCTCATGAGAAACTTACAGGGTCCTTTTTGGTTCTGCAATATATGTTAAACATGTTAAAATAATTAAGTCCAATATATGTATACATATTTATACAATTATCATGGTGCACAAGAAAAATCGGGTCAAAAAGAAAAAAATATCTATATAAAATGCAAGCAAACAACAAAAAAGAGTGAAAATTCTATATTATGGGCCACCCTCAATTTCTACAGGCCTGTCTCTGAGTACAGATGGCTCTCTTCATGAAATTATTGAAACTGGCCTGAATCATCTCATTTTTGAAAAGAGCCATATCCATCTGAATTGATCATTTTATAGTCTTGTTGCAGTGTACAATTGTCTCCTGGTTCTGCTCATTTCACTTAGCATCAGTTCATTTAAGTCTCTCTAAGCCTCTCGGAAATCACGGATAAATTCTTAACGAAGTTTAGGGAGGATCTACGGTATCAGTTGATCTTTTGTGGGGGAAATATAACCTTGTGGATATCACATTATAAATTGGCTTTTTGATTGGATACAAAAAACTGGAAAGTAATGATGTTTTTGTCAATGCAAGGAATAGAAAGCCTACTTAAGAAAGAGATGATACTAACAGTATTCCTCTGGGCTTGCTTCTAGGAGTATTGTAATCCTATTAGTGCCCATGCCTTTTTGCCTCAGGGAATATATGGGCTTCTAGATTGTTTACAATAATTCTGACTTTCTTGGCTTAAGCCCACTTGCATATCTGGAACCTCCACCACACTTTGACAGGCTGATATTTGAGAATCAACAAAGATTTCAAGATGAGGAGAGCATTTATAATTTAATTAGAAGGATATTTTTGCATCTCAGTTCCTCCACAATGTAGCAAGAACATGACAATTTATAAATAGGTTACATTTCTCTTTTTTTTCCTTTTTGATCATATTTTTCTTGTGTAGCACAATAAATGTGGAAATGTGTATAGAAGAATTGTACATGTTTAGCAATAACAACAACCAAAACAAACTGCTTCATTCCTTCCAACAATACAGCATCCACAGAAGGAGAAAGTTTAAACTTAGACTATAATGTTAGAGGCATACATGTAAGAAATATGTGTGACAAGGTTTCAACTCACATCATGTGCTCTGGACATCCTTTTCTTATAGATATCTCATGTGGGCTGTATAATTATTCCTCTATTTGACATAATTTTATAAGTAAAAAGTCACATTAATCTTAGTATAGCTGATTTTCTAATCCTGAACCTGACATAAGCATAAAAAACCTGGGTTTTACCTCTTTAATTTCTATGTCATGATAAATTTATTTGGTATCAGTGACCTAACAATGAACTTAAAGAGGAGATATTTCTTCCATCACAATAGTTACAGTCAGAGAAATTTTAAGGAAGAAGAAGAAGAAGCTGGGCCAGGAAAATAGGCAGGATTTGTCAAGGAAGTAAAGGAGAAAGGATCCCTAATGAGAAAGTCATTTTGTCCACTCCTGTATATTCTCACTGAAAAGTAGGACCTGGGGCTAACTATATATAACTATATGGAGAGGGAAATGACTAGTAATCCTTTAAGGAAAAGGATCCTTTTAGACCAGAGATGAACATCTAGCCTGTGTGTTGTATAAGGCCTGAGAAACCATTTGCTAAGGCAGCCTCAGGCAATGATAAGCTGAAAGCTAGGTACAACAACCTCTCACTGCTTGAGTTCCAGTGATGGATTTATTATGGCCCCAAAATGATGTTATAAATATCCAAATGTCCCTTGGCAGAAAACAGATTCTCCACTCCTGTCTTAGAAAGTACCATTCAATTCAATAAACATATGTACTTACTATATGTAGACCATTCTAATCCATACTGAAGGAAATTCAAAAGTTTTGATGATATTTTGTCCTTGTCCTCACAGAACTTGAGTTAGTGAAGAGTGACAAAGGCAAAAGATGTCTAAAACTACCCCAATTGACAGCTAAAAATCTACCATTGTCCAAGGGTAAGAACAAAAGACACATTCATCAGGTATTGCAGTGAATAGATTATTGGGTTGATATATGGTATCTTAGATGAGCTGAAATTAAGGGATATTTAGGTAGTTTAGCAGCAGCTTGTTAGTAAAATCATTTTCAAATCAGTGAATAAAATGCTTAGTCTCTTTTGTGGCCATAGAAATGATGTTCCAAGGTGAATAGAGTTCAGAATTTAGAATCAAGAAAGCTAGTTTCTAATCCTTACTCTTGATGACACTAGTTTTGCTGTGTGACACTGAACATATATGTCTCAGCCTCTCTGAATTTTAGATTTTTCATCTATAAAACAATATTAATAATGCTATTAATACTTGCCTCAAAGGACAATTATGAGGTTCAAATGAGATAGTGTATACCAATCACTTTGCTATCTTTAAAGAACCATACCAATGTAAGCTATTATTATCATCATTCATCTTGCTACAACTAGCCCTTATAAAAGGACTTCTAGATGGCACAGTGAATGTATTGTCCAAACTGGAGTCAGAAAGACTCATCTTCCAGAGTTCAAATTTGATCTCAGACACTTATGTGACCTGGGGCAAGTCACTTAACCTATATGGCTCAGTTTTCTAAACTGTAAAATGTAAAATGAACTGGAGAAGAAAATTAAAAATGAATACCTTTGCCAAGGAAACCCCAAATGGATCCAAAAAGAGTTGTTTAAGATTAAAAGTTAAGAAGTATCAGGTTGTAAGGGAATGGTTCAAAATGTGAAAAATTTGCACTAGGTGTTATCATAGTCCCAAAGGCCCTTTATTGACATGAAAAGGCTCACTGGCAAAATAAATAATAATAATAATAATAATAATAATAATTTTAGCAATGGAGTGTGAATGAAAGGGGATTTTTAAAGGTTGAAAGGAAAGAGAAGAGATCTAAAGAATTAGAGAGGAGTTAGAGAAAATTCTAATTGAGAACAAATTCACATGCCTGTTATGTCTAAGTTAGCAACTGCACATTGAACAGGAGTTGAGTATGCCTTTAGATATACTAACAAGACAGTCCTAAGAATTCAGCATTCCTTTGTGTGTGATAATGGGAACAGGATGGACTCCATTAAAGTTCTACATCATTCCTGACAGTGAAGACAGGATGGGCTCTTAAAGTTTCTGCTCTACATCAAAAGGACTGAACAACAACAATCTTTTATGAAGGAGTAGTGAAATGTTAACCATGCTTCACAAAAAAAAAACTTTGTTCTTGAAGGAGGCTGTAGATAGTTGTGAACAAAGGCATAACATCAAGGAAGTATAAGATATATTCATAAATAATGACTATATTAATGTGTCTGCAGTAAAGAATTAAGGAGAGTTGAATTAGATGTTGTGACTTTCCAAAATGCACTACAATCCTAGATAAACTTGTTTTCTCATTTTGCTTAAGAATACTTAATTCTGTAATCCATAAAATACATTGTCTAATAAAAAGTCAATTCTATTTAATTCATCCATTGCCAATTTTCAAAGATATTGAATATAATAAAATATAGCCAATACAAAAACTAATTTCAAGGTAATACTTATATAGCATTACAGAAATTCCTTCAAATGGTCAGTTGCTATTTTGATCAACAAATACTTTTTATCACAGCTGTGCAGAAATGCCCATTACTAGTTATCTGGTGAATATAATGAAAGGTTCCAGAATTCAGAGGATACTGTTTTATCTGTTCACAGTGTTCTAGACATGTGATTTCATCATTAGTTTTATCCTGATTACTCTGAAATATCTTTCTTTCTTTAGATTTCAAATTTTCTTGCTGACAGATAAAACCATTTTGCCCCATTTATAACTAATTTGGTAGTGGATTTTCACTTAGTTGGCTAGAATATGAGGACAATCTGTGGGTTCACTCCCTGCATATATTCCTATGTCTGTTATTCCCAGGTCAGAGATTTAATCCCCAAGGATTCCCAAAGGACTTGAAAATGCTGGGTTTTGATACCCTGAGCCTGAGAAGACATCTATAGCTGAATCAGTGAAAATGACTCAAAACACCTATTCTAATGATGGCAGCAAAGTCAGGAGCAGCATCCTCCTTCTGTGAGGATAGCCAACAGTCACACTGTATAGAATCTCTTTTGACACAGTAATACATTTTTTTAGCTTCTCTAAGCCCCAAATTTAACTTGTTGTCCAGAGGCTTATTCTCTTCTTGCCAATAGCTTAACCTGATAGCTATGTGACTATTATTCCAGGGACCCCCAGAGCCCAAATCATTACATATAGGCCAAGTAGAGCTATTCCATCCTTCCTCTCAATTTATTCCTTTAGATCTGGTCAGTGCCATCTAGGGTGTCTCACAAATAAAATAACTGAATCAATTTCCCCTAAACACCCAGAAGAACATCTAGTATTTTGGATGTCAAACAATTCCAACATTCAGTATGATATTCCCTGTACCTGATTCCAGGTAGATTAAATTCCATCTATTGAGGTTGAAATGTGTTTCAGGTGCTGTTAGCTGACAGACATCACTTGTGATGATAATAAACCTGCAATTTAAGTTAAGCTAGTGACAGGGGTAAAAGCAGTTTTCGAAACCACCAACCACTTTAAAAAAAGAGAGAGAGAGAGAGAACTTTACAGTATGACATTTTTGACAAACACTATTTAAAGTGAAACCCTACTGTGGAAATCTGTATATATGGAAAAAAAAAAAAATCTGCTCCTTCTCCTCATATTGGAAACCCTGCTGTTGTTGACCCACTTTATTCATACCCTTCTTCTTTCCCCCTCCTGCAGTGAGTACAAAGTTGTTACATTCTGCTGCTTAGTTTACATAGGAATAACATAGAATCATTTAGAATGATTTATTTGGAAATTACTTTATCTAATCCTTCCATTTTGCCATTTCTCATTGTGTTTATAGTGTAACTCAATGAGCCACAGTAGGATGATTGAATTAGATTGTGAAGAAGGGTGGCACATCATTAAAATTAATAGCAAAATATCAGATAATTTAAACTGAATTGTTGTTGTCATTCCCCACCCACCTCAACCCCCCCACAATATGTCAAGCAAACTAATGGCTTTTAGTAAATGGAGATCTTGTGAAGTGGGGAAAACAAAGTAAAGATTTACCAACAAAGAGGAAACTCTGTTTTAGAGAAGAAGGGGACAATGGGGGAGGGAAAAGAAAATCTAGGGAGCCACATATGAAAGAAACTGTGAACTTTTCCATTAAATGTATCTATCTTTTGTTTCCCCTCAGGTTTTCTTTCCAAACATTTGATTATTTCAATTTTGCAAGTTGTCCCTCAAAAAAAAAAAAGTATATTACAGATAAATATTGCTTCTTAAGGAAGAATGAATTTGCTGTTGCAGTTGTTGCATTTCAGTTCATTTTATTTTCCCACCACACTCCTTCAGATTCAAATAAAACTTGAAATCTAGAATTAACTGGAGTCCAGATCATTCACTTTAATCTGATTTGGGGTCAATTTTAGGTTCTTAAAAAAAAAAAAAATCACAATATACCATCTCATTGTATTGATTTTTTTTTTTTTTTAATTGCTGATTTCTTTGTGAGTAGTTTTATGTTCCTAACACTTCATCTTCCCTTGGGCTTCATTTAAAATTCCATCAATGCAAAGTCATGTGAATTGCATCTGACAAAGTCTGATGAAATCTGTCAAAACCATTTCAATCAGAAGCTCTCATGTTTTGCTATTTTCTTCTCTAAAATCTAAAATAGAAAAATTTGTCCACTTCTCATAGAAAATAAAATACAATGAAATTTAATTATATTGCTCCTTTTGCCTAGTAGGTAGAATTAGTCCTTCCTAACCTCTGACTCTTTGAATCCTTATTGTCTTTCAAAGTTCAGAAACAGACTTAAGTATGGGCCACAATTCTCAATATAATTTAGAGAATAATAAGACAGTAGTTTAAATCTCAACTTTAAAAAGGAAGGAGATAGGGACTTGGATTTGCTTGTGAGAAGAGAGCTATTTAATGAATATGTATATGCACAGGAATTTTGATAGAAATTTCTAACGCAGTATGTACATGCAAATCAATAAAAAAAATTTCTAAATTGAGAATATATTTTTAAATAATAGTATTAAGGATACAGACCTTAGTATACTTATAGGAATAGGATGGACTTAAAGTATTATAATAATACTTTCTCTTTGAATAATGAATAATGTAATTGGAATTTTTTTCTTTTTTTTCTTTTTTTTTTCTTTTTTAAATTCAGTCCAGAGATCTTCCATTATCCCTTCAAAACCACAACTCACAACTCTCCACTAATATGTATTCTACCTTTCCAATGAAATATAGTACAAACAAATTTTTTTGTTTGTTTGTTTTAAATAAAAATTAAAATAAGAGATTAAATGGAAAAGGAGCATTGCCAATATTCATTACCAAAATGGTTGTCTCCTTTCCATGTCTCTTAGTAGAGGGAAGGGAAGGGAAGAAGCATTCATATAGTGCTCACTATGAGCTAGGCTGGGCTAAGTACTTTACAAATATTACATTATCATATCTTACAACAGCCCTATTACATATTATTATATCTATTTTATAATTGGGGAAACTGAGGCAAACAGAAGTTAAATAGCTTGCTCAGAATCTCACAGCAAATTAATGCCTTAAACTAGATTTGAACTCAGGTCTTCCTGACTCCAAGCCAAACATGCTATCTGCTTTGCCATATAGCTGTCCCCAAATGGAGAAGCAGTGGTCTTGTGTAGTACCTCTACGTCCCACTTTGGTGTACTGGGACTTCATTAGTCCAGTCAAGGTTTCTCTTACTTTTTTTTTTTTTTTCTTTTTTTTCTTCACATATTTAGCAGGAGAGAATGTCAAGTACTTAAATCATGAATTGGTTTATGGACCAAAATTGGTAGTAATCTTTACTGAGACACCATCTGTTTCATCTCTTTGTATATCCATCACTTAGTCTAGCACATAGTAAGTGTATAAAAAAAGCAAGGCAATTAATTAATTGACAAACTAATGATGAATTCCTTGTTTCCATTATAGAACAGGCATTTACATATTTTCTTGTCCAGATTTTTTTGCACCTAAGTTCATAAAAGTTTGTAAATCTTGATTAGGAGATAAGAATGTCATAGAGATCTCTGCCACAAGAACATATTCTTGTGTTGCATGCTCTACAAACCTTGCAGCATTTCCATTGGTCCATAAAGTGAGAGGTAAGTGGAAGACCTAGCCTTAGTCCTCAGAACCACATAGCATTTTGTCTCTTAATCATCACAATGATCAACTATGATTAGAGAGGATTGATACTGATAATAGTTCACTGCCTCCTGAAAGAGAAATAATGGATTTGACTTACAAAACAAGATTTATAATTGTAGATAAGGACAATATGGGAAATAGTTTTGATTAATTATGCATATTTATCATGAGTTTTTCTTTTTCAGTTGGGGGTAGATAGTAGGAAAAATGCTTATTAATTAGGAGAGTTAATTAAATTAGGGAGTTAATTAAAAAACAAATGAGTAAAAACCCTTGAGTCTTTAAACTGTTAGTTTTAGTCCACCTCTCCTATTCTTTCTGACTTACACTATCTGGCACTGACCTGATAATCCACTTTTAAGAACTTATTCTATATCATGGGGCTTTTAAGACATACTCAGAAAATGCTATCAGCGGGACATAGCTTCCCTTTTCCCTGTGGGCCTCCTTCTTCCTTCTCTCCTCAGTCACACATGTATTTTGCAAAAATGGTTACCCTGTGTGAAGATAAAAATATTGCTAGTCTTATTTAAAGATAAAATGAAATGTCTTAGGAATGTTATTGAAGATTCTATTGTGTCTTTGCAAGCCTAAGGCCCAGCCTACTGACAAGAAAAACCAATAAAGAATTATAACCCTTTCTACCTATAGATGTGATAACTAATGCAATAATAATATCACTTTCATGTCCTACCTCTAATCTTCCCTTTTGTGCCAAGTGCTACAGTGTCTGGGCTCCTACAAAAGTCTGCTAATCCTTTCTATTAATTCAGTCAATTAAGGCTTCTTAAGGAGCCATTCTTCAAACCTAGGTACCAAAAACAAACAAACATACAAACAACAAACAACAAACAACAAACAAACAACCTCCCCCAAAAGAAAAACCCTCAAAGAAACTTTTAAAAGAAATTTTAAAACAAACAGAATTTTTTTTATTTATTTTGTTAGAAGTAAAAAAAATTTTTTAATAATCTTATGGTTTCAAAAATGTTGAGATAAGTAATTGCTGATAGCTAAATGTTATTTAATATCACTAAGTTCATGGTATTAAATCAGGGCCAATACAATTCATGAGATCAAAGATGGAAGGGTTTTCAGAGGCCATTTAGTCCAACTCTTTCATTCTATAAATAGGAGAAAAATTAGTCTCCTAGAGGTTAAATATTTGACCATGGGTACACTACTATTAATTGGTAGAGCTAGAATTTGAACTCAGGTTGCTAACTCAATGACCTCTTTCTCAGATCCTTACTATCTTCCAATTAAATAAATTAGCCATAGATCATATTCCTGGTGTGTAATGTGATTATACATCCTTTCTGCCAAATTTCTGTGTTACCTAATAGTTTATTTAACACTGACTTCACAAAGCAAACAATGGATAATTAATTAGACAAGAACTTGGAAAAAGAAGATAAAAAAAAGTTTCATGGGCTGTCACTGTGTGTTTGAAAGTAGTCTTTTCCCCCCCAACTGTCCTTCAAGGGAGACATTAATTCCTGCCAATGGGGAAGCAGGAAGTCAGAACATGAGTATATTCTTCTGCTCTCCTCAGAGAGATGGGGGACCAGATTAGAATAATGTCTATCTGTTCCCTTGAATACTACTTGTCTAGGGGATATGATCAGGTTCATGCTAATTTTTTTTTTTTTTTTTGGCCATTTTGTCATTATTATTGGGGGAAATGAAGACTCCAACTCTATATCCAAGACTTAAGCACTTTCTCACTTAATACCAAGGATCACATAGTGAATATTAAAAAATATACATATATTTTTCTAAAGTGAACAGAAATCAGAGAAATGGTGGGTGTATATGTATATAACTATGTCCATATATACACATATTTCTATGTATGTGCACATGTGTGTATGTGTGTGTGTGTGTGTATGTGTGTGTATATCCATATCCAAATCCATAATCATATCTACATCCATATGAGGCAATACAGAGTAATTTTATTGGGAGTGATATAATTCTGCTTAATCAAAAGAGAGTCCTAGTTCTCATCTAAGAGGAAACTTTCCAAAATCTCTTGAGTAGCAACCTGAGGACAAGGATATGATGGAGACTTCTGTCTCTTCTCATGTCTTTTCAGAGTTGGTTTTTATGTTGTTGCTGTCTGTTGTTTCATCTTCTAGAAGCTGGAAGTCAGTGGTAAGTCAAAATCAAAGAGACTGATAGGTTCAATAGTCTTAACAAGGACTGAAAAAGACTAAATCCAAATGCAGGGCAGGGCATCTGTCTCCACCAATAAGGACAAAATTTCATACCAGAGGTTTTCAGGCAGAGATTATAGATGGTATATAGTAGTATATATAGATAGTATATAGAGAAAAATAAACAAGCAAACATCACTACCACCAAAAAAAAAAAAAAAAAAAAAAAAGGTGAAAATACTATGTTTTGATCCACATTCAGTCTCCATAATTGTCTCTCTGGATGTAGATGGCTCTTTGCATCAGAAGTCTTTTGGAATTTAGACCTCTGTTTTAAAAGAAGACATTTTAATGGGATATTATAAATACATTTTGTGCAAAGCCACACATTACATTTACTAACATAATTTTTCTAACTTATTACATTTATTTTTTCATTATGAAATTGAGGTATCTGGATCATGGCCTTCTACCAACAGTCAAAATTTATGGATATTTTATTATTAAACTTACTAAAAGCATTTAGTTACCAACCCATTATACATCAATCAGTGGCCAATTTAATTAAAATTTAGGATTCCCAGTCTATTTGTACATCAGCCAACATTTTTTGATGGAAAATAAAGCTGTTTAAAATCATCTGCTTGAATTTGTGACAAAATTGGAGAGAAACAGTAAAAGAAAAGACAAAAGGAGTTTTCTAAGTCCGGAGTGTAACAAATCTAAGTTCAAATCCAAATTCAGACAAACTGGTTCTGTGACTCTAGCAGGTCATTTCACCTCTGGTTGCCTCAGTTTCTTCACCTGGAAATTTAGGTATAATAAAAGCCTCAATCTCCCATATTGTCGTGAGAATCAAATGAGTCACCATTTATAAAGAACTTAGGACAGAACCTGGCATATAGTAGGTATTTGATAAATAAAATATTTCTACATTTCCTTCCTTCTTTTCAGTTTTTACATTTAGGACTAGATCTTTTGCTTAGGATAAATTAGTTGGTATGGGATGACTTCACTTTTCTGTTTCCTGCAGAGGGTTTGAGATAAATAGGAAAATTAAGAGTTCTACTGTTCCATTCCAGAGAATGTAGTATAGATTCAGAAAAAGGAAGAAGGACATGAGAAGTTGTTTGAAGGTAAAAAAAAGTGTTATTTGTTTTTATAATAAGTAATATTTTTATAGCATTGAATGTCACAGATTATACTAAGCACTTTGTAATCAATTATTATCTCAGTTTTCGTTAACAAAAACCCTGGTAAGAAGGTTTTATTATCTATATTTTTTAGAAGTGGAAAATGGGGCAAAGTATAAGTGACTTGCCCAACAACACATAGCTAGGGTTAATATCTGAGGTCAGATTTGAACTCAGTTCGTTATAATTGTAGGCACAGTGCTTTTTCAATTGGGCCATTCTAGCAGCCTAGATTCCACAGCTTTGGAAATCTCTTTCAATTCTCTAAGTCTGTCATCCCCTAAGTAAGTATTGATGGGATCCTTTACTAAGGTTTCTTTCTCTCTCTTTTTTTTTTTTTTTTTTTTTGAGGCTGGGGTTAAGCGACTTACCCAGGGTCACACAGCTAGGAAGTGTTAAGTGTCTGAGACCAAATTTGAACTCGGGTCCTGAATTCAAGGCTGGTGCTCTATCCACCTAGCTGCCCCTACTAAGGTTTCAAGGATGAATAGACAAGCAATAATGGTTGATGACTCCATACAGAGCCCTCTGGAAGTAGTTATTTAAAGGTAATAGACAAATTGATGATACAGATTGTAGATTCTTTGAAGTATAGAGAGCAATATGCTCAATATTTTATGTCCTTAAATACTTATTCATAAGAGATGTGATGCTACACCCCCCCTCCCCAGTTTATTCATGAAGTGCCATATGAAGTCTTACAAATTTATTTTTTCCCAAAAGTATTTCCATTATATTTTCTGTCTTTTGCTTTTATTTTCATTAGATTGAGTCTGCTCTGAAAGAGGAATAGTAAGATATCCAATAATAAGCATGATACTGTCAGAATTATATCCTAATCTTTTTAGATTTTGCTATAAAAACCTAAGTACTCTTCAGTCTTTTTTTTTTTTTTTTTTAAACATGTTTAGTAACATGTTTAACATCTTACTAAAATAAAAGTAGTTTCTTCAACTTAACCCTTAGGAGAGTTATGAGAAGCTTCATTGGACAAACATCTCATCCAAATAACTGCTGCTTATGTCTAAATTTCTTGAGGGTACTGAATACATGCCAAAACTAAGTCACTAAGAAAAACCAGTTAAAGATCCAGAAATACTGCCTACAACCCAGCCAACTGTAGCCCAACCAATAGTGACCCTATGGTACTCCCACAAAAAAATCTACCTGCAAAAATATTTCAAGGACATATCAAAACTGAGAAATTTTGGGTCACTAAAGAAATAAAAATGTTTCCTCTACATTAGCAAGAACATTCCAATTACAAATTGAAATTTTGCCAAAATTTACCAAAAGTCATCTTGAAACTCATATGGTAGTTGTGCAGTGTTATGTTTGTAGTTGGAATGTGAATAAAAGCTCCACAGTTTAGGAAATTACAATCTTACTTAGAAGTACCAAAGGGGGACATGACATATTATATTTCTTGTTCTTGCTAGTCATGAGAACTGAATGGCTTTAGCATATCATTCAATAAGTCCTCCTTTAATATGATTTGTGCTTTGTACTTTTCTTTTACTTATATATATATATATATATTTATTAAAAGCCTGTTGGCAGGTAGAGGTGGGGGATGAGTGGGAGAAAAGACTTTAATCTTTGAAATGGCTTCTTTAGCTTAAGACAGAATGTTGGTGTGCTTTGGTATAGTGGGTCTTTTATAGAAAATTACATTGATATTACAGTAGGCTTTCTTTTGTGTAATGATATTTCCTCTATGTTCTCTTATTCCTATTGTAATTAAAATTACCAAATTTGGTGTATTTCTTATTGCTTTAAGGTATTAGGGACAGCCACTACTCAATCCTCTATCTAATCATAACGTTCTTATTTATTTTTTGTAAATTATTTTATTAAGTCTTTCATGATATTCTTCTGAAGAATAAAAGATACAGTAGAAATGTGAATAAGATGATAGTATGGTTGTATGAATTTATAACTGTTGAGTGGCAAAGTCCATGGAGAGTCAATGATGTTTTGTTATAATTTGGCAGCAAATCTGTCACTAATGGAGTGCTCCAGTAATCTAAATCTGTGATTGGCCCATTTTTTTTTTTTTTTTTTTTTTTTTGTCAATGACTTAAATTCAGATAAATTGGAAAGTTTATGAAATCTGAAAGTATCCTATTGTTAGCATAATTAGCTGTAGTATTGATGGACTGCCTGATCAGAAAGAGATTAGATTTGCCTCAGAGGTCAGACCTAGGAGCAATGTGTAAAAATTGCAGAGGAAGATTTAGATTTGTTGTAAGGAAACCTTTCTAACAATTTTAGGGGAAATCAGTGCTCATATGTATTCCAGTTATACCTCCTAAACATACTATTTAGTGAATCTTTCCCTCTTAGGATTGGTTTCTTATATAAAATAAAGGGAATTTATGGCCCTATGACCATATTAAGTTGTCAAGCCAGTACTAGATAGTCCCTTGTTAGATATGTTGGAAAGAATATTCTCATTTAGATTCAAAATGGACAAGATAGCCACTGGGATCCCTTCCAGTATTACATTTTTAAACAATTCTATGAAAATTTAAAACTGGGTGTTTTTATTAGAGTATTGCCTCTACAGATAACAGTAATTGTTATTTAAAAGAATGACAACAGAATAACATTTTAAATGGAGGCTATTTAGGGACATAACTTTTTTCTTAATTTCATCTTCAAAATGTAAGAGCTAAGAGAATATAAATGGATAGAAATGGTGAACAAATTCAGACAGATGGATTTCATACCATTTGTGCCTCTTTCAAACATAAGATATAGTGTAGAAAAATAAGTATAGAACCTTTACCAAAATACAGCATATATTATTACTTTTTCTAAAACAATTAGAAAGAATACAGTAGGCCAAAATAAATTCCATAATCAAACAAAATGCCAAATTAATATACAAGAGATGTTCATATTCAGGGAAGAACCTTTTATTACTCCCATACCACCAGAGTAGGGAATAAAAATTCACAGAGTACATGAATGAACCAGAGAACACACATGAAGAAGTCAATATATGTAAAGGGTCATGAACAAAAGAAATATTTTTAGCTAGACAATATATATGTCTAGTCTACTGATAACCCAAATTCTCTGATATTGTAATCTGTTGGCATCAAATCTTTCTGGGCATTATATCTCTGCCATCCCTAGGTGTTACATCATCTCTACTAATATCATAGCTGAGTAATTCCCCTGATTTCTATGGGATTTACTGAGCTGCTCTCTCCTAGTGTTTTATGAACCCATCAAACTGCAGCAACTTTAAGTCTTTTACATTGAGTAATAAAAAGTCATAACAACTATAGGCTTGTCACAAAGAAAAAAAATAGCATATGATTTTAGGGTAAGATTAAATGTATTTATTTGACTGAGACTTTCTATTGTTTTCTCTTATAATCTCTACCCCAGGCAACTATTCAACAAATATTTATTTACTGTGATTCAAGAGCCAGATGAAATCCCTGTCAGTCTGTGTCTTCCCCATTTGGAGGCACTCCCCTGAATAAAACCAAAATGGTTCCATGTGGGATATGAGCCAGGAAGTTCTCTTTAGTCTCTGTGATGCTGTGCTGTCCTAAAAGAACCTGGAAATAAGAACAGAAAAGGTAAATGAAAGGTATGTTTTTGAGTGTGGTTATCATTTTTTCTAAGTTACCCTTGATTGTGCAAACCTGCAAATAACAAAATCATTCATCTTTATTTTTGTTTTCCTGCCTGTAGGGTCCAAGGGAAATCTTGAGTCTCTTCCTCAAACAAGAGACAAGCTAATTATATATACCAAAGAGCTCTATTATGATTATATGAGTGGTTTAATAATCATAATGCTTTATTTTACATAGGGATTTTCTGGCAGTGACAGTGAGACTATTTAGTGGAAACCCACAAAGACCTTCAAAAAGTCTTATGGTAGTTATGGTAGTTATGGAAATCAAAGGGAGGAAGAGCTATAGAGCATCATGCATATATTGCTGCAGTTTTGCTTATGTTTTGATTTATTGATTAGCACCTAGGTTCCAGAATCCAGGTCCACCCAATGCAGGTGGTTAGATGTTCAAACATTTAAGATTATGCACTAGTCAATTTGCACAAATTCTCTCACATAGAAAAATTATTTACTGAACACTGTTTCCTTATAATGACATTTAACCATCTCTTCCTATTTCCCCCCATTATGGCTTTTATTCCATATAGTATGACTTTTAAACCCAATAGGGAATCCACATTCTATCTCTGAAGTTCTTATTATAGCTTTCACCACTGAAAGTCATCCATACATTCTTTTTGAGTATCTTCCACAAGGTCCCCAGGGAAGTTATAAGCAAGCTTTTTGTGCTATAGCCAAATTTCTACAGGTCCAATTTGTAGACACAAATAGCAAAAATAATATAAGCGCGGATAGAAAACAAGATGATCCATAAGTAATACCACAATTGTTACAATTTGCTTCCATTCCACCCTTAGGAGTTGAAGGAAGAATCAAAGGCATTTGATAGTACAATAATGAGCACTGACCCATTTCCAGTGTCTATTTAATTAGAAAATTTCATCTGGGAAGTCCCAGGTAGTTATCTGATCTTTGGAGTAACTTTTCTTGGGGCAATTTGCAAAAGATCTTTTCCTCAGGGCAACTCTTCTGCAGAATTGCTTTTCTGTTTCTAGGTTATTTGTAGAGGAACCTCAGATGCCCCTCCCCCCAAAAAAAACCTCTTACAAAGTGATATTAAAATCTACTTCTCCAATAACTATATTGTGAAAACCAAATCTCAGTTTTAATTAAAATTCATAGTTCTCATCTAATTATTAACAAAAATAAAAGGGGGAACACCAAATTAGGAACCCAGAGTTCACTTGAACTTCAGCGAATTTAGGATATGTCTCATTAGAATCAATAACATTTTAAAAACAGGATTGTCTGATCTTGATTTTTCTACTCCCAATTTTTTTAGGAAGATCAGATACTGTTGAAAATTCATTATTCTACATGTAAACATAAGTAACAGTACTCTTGCAGCTACAGACTTTCCACCCTTAGGTGCAATTGTTACACAAATAAATTTACTTATAAGAGTCTGGCTACTCCAATTATAACAAAAGACTGGGGGAGGGTACTTAAGTAATTAATTCCTAAACACTGCTTATCAAATAAGTTGTTTAAAAGGAAACATGTTTGTACCACGGGACACACCATGTAAATAGATATTTCCACACTAGACTTAAATAAAATTGACTTTTCCATTGATGTAACACAAAATATTCCATAAGTTAAATTCCTCTAAGAAAACTGATTGCACTAAAATCTCTTCTTCAAAACATGCTGAAGATGGTTCTATTTTCAGACTAACAAATTAATAGATTTATACCTATATTTCACAGATTTTAAAAGACTACTCATGTAAACTGAAAATAGTAACAATGTACATACTTACATAGTACCCATGTCTTTTACTGACCACTTGTTAGAAATTTTCTATAAGAGGAAAAAAAGAGACATGATTATAACAGCATTAAACTAGTCCTTCAGGCTCAAGCCTAAGAGTACAAATGTGTCAGGATAAAACGCTATTTGACTTCACCTAAGGGCCACAGTTGACAACTAATCATACAGTAACAATTTCAGATTACTTTGCTGCTCTATCTCTTGTAAAAAAAAAAAATAAAAATCTATTTTTACTTTGTTTTATCTGAGATAAGAATTGTTACTTCTGCTTTTTTTTTACTTCAGTTGAAGCATAATATATATATATATATATATATATATATACATATATATATATATATACATATACATATGTATAAAATATATAAAATCATGCCAGTAAAGTATGTTGTATCATTCAGAACTGCTGGACTTTTAAAGTAAGAGTAAATTCCTTTCTCCCTCACTCCAAAAGTTTCCAAACTTTTTAATTCTCTATTCCTATGTTAGTGCAAACAGATTATGACTTTCTTTTTTTCCATGCTCTTCTCATTCCCACATGCCTAAACTTTCCTCCACTGGATTTTGATTAAAGCCCCTTCAAAATTGCACATCTTGTTTTTATGTTTGTTTTTTTTCTTCTTCTATGTTGATACTTCCACTTCTACTTGCTTTAATCATCATGTCTCAAATTATCTTCACTGCACTGAGTATACTTTCTTTTTCTCTTTCTCCAATACAACCATCTCTACTACAGACTGTTATAGTCAGGAAGAGATACAAGGAGAAAAAGAGAAAGAGATTTTTCTTTCCTCTATCCCATCTATTATGCACTATTCTTCTCCCCCTTGTGAGCCCAAGTTTTGGGAAAACTTTCCTCTTTCACAATCACATATTTTATTGCTTTCCTATCTATATGCTTAATTCTCTTTAGCAGGGCCAGTTGGCCAGCCAGCGTTTCTATCCTGTCTGCTAAAACTCCAGCTACTATATTTGTGGCTTTTCACATATCCTATTCTAACTACATCTCCTCAACTAACTTTCTGTTCTCATTTTCTAAGACACCTATTATTGGCTTCTCTTAATGCTGTAAACAATGGCCATCCCACACAGCTACCACCCTCTTTCTTTCCTTGCCCAACTTGATGGAGCATACATCTGTACGGTATTTCATGAATTGTCTGGCAACCTCCCCCAGATAACTCCTATGTAAGTAACTCTTTATGATTGTTAGTCCACTTATATAATCATAATGGAGCTCCCTACCTCTTTTTTGATATAATTTGCTTGCATCTTGGTTGAGAATAAAAGAAAGATTAAGTTTCTTTGGTTGAGAAATTGATGTAATCAGCAGAATACTGAAGAAATGCAGGTAGCTGGGGCAAAACCAGGGGGAATTCTGGGCTAATCTGAAACCCCCAGGAGGAGTAATATGGTCCATATGTTGGACACCTGTGGAACACTGTGTGATATGAGGATACCTGCAAAATTGTAGATAAATGTGCCCCATCCAATCTGGGGTGGCCAGAATATTCAGTGGATCCCTCCATGATGATAATAGAAATCAAACAAGGGGAGGAGGGGTTATGGAGCAAACATTAGTGTGGTTTTGTTAATGTTTTGCAATGTTTTGATTTACTGCTTAGGGACTGGGCCTGGTGACAGAATCTGGAGGAAGGCCAGTACAAGTGGTTACTACTTCAGACACTGAAGGCTGGTTGATTTGAGTAAGTTCCTAAATATAAAATTATTTGCTGTATAATTTTGTAACAACTTTGACCACCACTCCTCCCTAATTTGTTATTGTTTTTACCCCCTTTGATATGACTTTCACCTCAATAGGGACCCCACATTCCACAGTCCTTGTTATGGCTTTCACCAGTCAGGATCCCACATTGCCAGTTATAAATCTTAGTGTTCCTCCTACACATTAAAAATGAACTCAAATATTCTGGTTGAATGACTGTTGGTTGGTTGTTATTCTCTCTTCTAGAATAAGATCAGAATGACATCATGATATTAGAATAAAATTACAGCGGATAGAGTGGCTAATTATGTTTTGTTCACAGAGCATAGACCCTTCTCTGATGAGGGCATAAGTTCTGTGCCAGTGTCTCTCATATTGCACAATCAAATTCTTAAGAGAGACTGAATTGTCCTTGTACAACTTTTTTCTGACTACCATGTGAATACTTGAACTATTTTGTTCTCCATAAAATAGTTTTTTTGCCAAGCATATGTTTAGCATTTAAACAGCATGGCCAGACCAATAGAACTGTGTTCTACGCATTAGAATTTGGATTCTTGGCAGTTTACTTTGAGAAAGAACTCAGTACCTAGTATCTTATCCCACTAGGTGATCTTCAGAATCTTTGTAAGACAATTCAAATGGAAGTGATTGAGTTTTCCGGCATAGGGATGGTATACTGTCCAGATTTCACAAGCATACAGCAATGAGGCACAACAGTTCCCATGGACCTTCTGTTTGGTGTTGGTTAAGTTACCTCTTTTTTCCCCACACTTTCCTTCAGAGCCCCCCAAACACTTAGCTAGCTCCAGCAATATGCGTGTGTATAAACCTCATTATCAATTAATCTATTTATCTATCATCTATCTACCTATATATCTGGAAAGCATACCACCAAAGTAAATGAATTTATCCACAGCATTATAAACTTTTTTCATTTTCTGAAACCAATGGTTCCACATGCAAATAGTGTGGTTCTGGCCACCTATGTTTTGTTTGTGTTAATTGTTAGGTCAAAATTAGCACAAGGAGTAGAGAATTGATCCATACTTTGTTTCATCTAAGCTTCAAAGGCTGCACAGAGGGCACAATCATCAGCAAACAAACAAAAAAAAAAATCAAGCCTTGTAGCAGTTTTAAGTTGAAGAATTTAGCATCAGTATGATAGCTGGTCTTGATTCCTCATTCATTCTCATTTATGACTTTTGACATGGAAGAAAACATCATGCTATGGAACATGGGAGCAAGCACAGAACTTTTTTTTTTTTTTTTTTTACTCCATTCATGACTGGGAAAATGTGTGAGCATGATCCATTAACCAAGCCTGGACAGGCCTGTTGTTATGAAATTGATGTACAAATATTAATGAACTTCTCTAGGCAACTAAATTTTGACGTAATTTTCCATAAGCCCTCAATATTGATAGTATCAAAAGTTTTGGTCAGATCTATAAATATTGTGTACAGACTTCTGTTCTATTCTTTGCATTACTCCTGGAGTTGTCAGGCAGAAAACACCATATCAACCATTCCTTGGTCCTTTCTGTCTCTTCTTCTTATAATTACAGTCTATCAAGGTTTGCTGTGAGGATATATTCATGAAGTTTTATTGCCTTTGGGGAAAAAGAAGACAATGTTGGTGTTGATGATGAGAAGGGCACAACATGCACAAGTCTTCAGGAGAAAGTGGCTATCACTGTTATCAATTTTACTCCTCCCAAGGATTCCCTGCCATGTCTGAGCCCATTCTAGCATTAAAAATTACACAGAATTATAAGCTTATTCTCTTTTGGCACATTGATGATAAAAGACTCTAAGTCTTCACAAAATATTTTCGTTGACCTCATCAGGGGAAGCATACACATTAATGATGTTGACATGATGTTTTCCTGCAAGTGGCAATTGTGCTGTTATGAACCTGTCATTCACTCCTTTTAGGAGACATACAAGCTTGTTGTTGACTATATTAGTTTTGATTGAAAAATCCTATACCAGCTTCATAACAATCCCAGCATTACAGCTATTGCAAAAAAATGTGTATCCAACTCCATCTTTAGTAATTGTTCTTCATTTGCCAGACTTTTTTTCCACTTAGGGTTGCCATTTGGATGTGAGGGAAACACTTGGAAGATGGTTGGGGTGAACAAAAGCACATTAACCTCCTCCAAAACTTAGTAAATATTTGCTTTTTGAAGCTAATTAAATCAAGTTGATTAATGGGTAACAACTGATAATCTGGGTAAGAACCTAGTGGGGGGTTGTGAGCTAGAACATTACACTGACAACCTCTCAAAAATAAACAAGGTTGCTTTTTTTTTTTTTTCCTGATGGGATAGTTATCCATGCTTTAGGGATCTAGTCTGCAAGTTTGCTCGGGGGTAGAGATAATAGTTCCAGAGTTACTTTTTGTTCATACGATTGTTACACATTAGAGCAAGTATGCTATGATGAAAAGAAAAAAAAAAAGAAAAAAAATTACAAAGAGTAATTCTAATCTTATTTCACAATTTATGGGTTGTGTAACCTTGCTTTGCTTGTTTAATTTCTTTGATTTTCAGTTTATGCCATTTAACTTTCAAAGTGCAAAGGTAGAAAAACTTATAATAAATTTTTGCAGAGATAATATGTATATATATATACATATATATATATATATAATATATATACACATACACACACACATACATGCATGACTATGCTCTTATCAGATCTACAAATATGGATAGATCCACTTAAAAGAATTTAGTTTCCTGAAATTTTGCCCAGACATTAGCAGAATAAATCTAATACCTAGTACTCTTAAATGTTTTGGAAAGGATTATCAGAACATATTTCCTTTACTTTCTTAAACTTATGTATAAAGAAAAAAATACAGTTTTTTTTTTTGTTTATTTTAAAAGCTGGGGGGGATAAGGGAATATAGAAATCACTGAGATGTTGTTGTCTCTAATTGTATTTCTGTATTCTTTATTTCTCTATCTTCCTGACTTCTCGATCTTTCTGTGGCACAAGTACAAAGATAAGCTGTTAGAAATGCTTAAGCAAGCAAAAGCTAAACTAATAAAGAAAGAGGTATATTCTCTTGAGAATAATCTTCAAGAGAATATTAGAAAGCTTACTGCATAAACAAAGTCCTCTAAATAACTTTTCATTAGTATCATCACTAGCATTAAAAAGATTTAATTTAGACACTACTTGAATTTGCTTTCATATTTTGTTTTCAGATAAGAGAAATACTTTTCTTATATTATTATGATGATGCTACCTTCTCTATAGGTGATTTTGTTAAGAGGGTGACTTAAAAAAAACAATTGTCACTCCCTTGTGATAGTCAGTAAATCTAATAAATACAGCAAGAAGAAAAAGACTGGAAAGTTTGCTACCTAAATACTAGTTTAAAAAACTTCTAAACTAGAAAAGGTACAATATAAAATAGTGCTGAAATCCTATTTACATAATAGATTTTTGATGAATCTTTATAACTATTTATAATCAATTGGTGTATGTTTTAATTATGTAAATTGATAGACCATTATGGCTGATCTTGTCAGTATTTTTTGTTCCTAACAAAAATATTCTGATTTTATCTTTGATGTATTCAATTTTTTTATTCAAGGAAAAATGAAGAAATGATGGGAATGCAAATACTTTTTAACAAAAGAGCACAAGAAAAAATAATTCCAGTATAAACAAAATAGTGGCGGGTTTAATAACTTTGTTGTATGGAGAGAGAAAAAAAATAAAGAAAAAGAATTAGGGAAAAAATAAGGCTTAAATAATCAGAAATGCAAATGAATTTCATTCAAAATAGTTTGCATATGAGAAAAACAACAATAATAAATGATGTTAACTGAACCTGAGCTAAATTACATCCCCAAATCTCAAAGATTTGTGACTTGGCAAATTCTACAAGTTAAAGTAATTTATCATTATGAAGTTAGACTCCCTTCACACTCACAGCACAGGTTATAATTGTTCAGGGAAGATTAACCCTTCAGATAAGAGGCTATTGAGCCTTTTTTATGGCTATTTTCTATATATGGTATCCATCTGAATCACCCAACTTTCAATTATTGCTCGAAGAAATTATAACATGGGCAGCAGCCACCCCAGTAAACTGTTTAGGCAGAAAACCTAAAGAACTTTTATGATGTTCTGAAAGCCATTTATGGGTCAAAACCTATGGTGATTCTCAATTATTTGATACTGATCAAACCATATTGATTAGTGAACACTTGCATAATGTTTTCAACACATTGTCATCAACCAATGCTACAGTCATTGACCATTTGCCTCAGGTCAGGTTTCTAAGATTATAATTACAATGAGTTGTCCAATATAGATAGATAGATAGATAGATAGATAGATAGATAGATAGATAGATAGAAGGCTTTTCCCTAATGAGAGTTTTTCATATCAATGAAATTGTAGAATGTGATTTCTCATTTTGTTATCTTTCCTGCAACCAATCATAATGGTTTTACATGATAAAAGCTATGTTCATTCACATACTCAAATAAATATGATTTTAAAATTATATTACTTTACTATTTTTCCAATAAATGAATTAATCAGCAAGCATTTATTTACCTTCTATGTGCCAAATGATATATGAGATATTAGCAGTACAACTACTAAAATGAGACCATTCTTGCCCTCAAGAAACTTATATTTTAAAAAATGACAACTGCAATAGGCAGCACAGGAAGATATTTTAATTATGTTAAACTAATAAAACAGCATTTTCCATTAATATATCATTTCTATATTGTTTCAAATGAATAGACTAATATCTCCATTGCTCTCCCTGCTTCAGGGGCATAATCTGAATACATAGTTATATATTCCTAGGAATTTTCTATTTAAAAAAAAAAGTCAATTAGCTAGATTACATTCAAGTCAAATCCTATGGGGTTTTTAAACTTAACTTACTGAGTAATCATAGTGTTGTGTTAATGCAAACACTCCTACTCTTTAAACTCAATAAAGTGATTTTCCAATGTTTTTAAGAATCCTGTAATCAGGACTATTTTTTTTTTTTTTTTCTGTTCGTCTAACTCAGCTAAATTAAAGGGGACAAAACAATTGAATAAAGATTTTCATTTTCTAAAAGGATGTGTGTATGAGGGAGTGGGAGGGAGTAAAAAAGTGAGTGTGGGTGGTATGATTTTCCTTTCCTTTCATCCTTATTTCTTGCTATGAATTAATTTCTTCTTATTGCCTGGCCATTATCCCCATTCTCATGCCCCCAGTTATTCAATTTATTTCCAATTTAAATGTACTTTGATGGTATCAAATGAAGGTGTGTTTCTTCCATATTCAAAAAGAAGCTAAACCTCCTAAAACTAATTAGCTTATATCACATGAAAGTGCATATAAAAACTAATATCCCTTGCTTTCAGATCTTTCCTTGATACATTTTTTCTTCAAGAAAAATTAGACAAATAAGGAAGGCACAATTATCCTAACAAGAATCACAATAAAAATACTCCAATATAAATTCAGGATTCAGAGAAATGAGAAATGGAAAGGCATTTAATTCTATTGAAAACATTCCCAGGTGTTGGCAAAATTGAAGTCCAGACAATAAAAAGAAAGAAAAAAAAATTTTAGACTGCTTTAATAACATTTGTTAAGATGTAATTCTTTGAAAAAAAAAAAAGCTTGCTATAAAAACTAGAAAATCCATGAGTAAAATTACACTGAAGACATGCTAGGAAGCCAGAAACTTCTAAAAGTTTGCCAATGGTCTGGTCAACAGCACCTTGCATTCTGCTCTCATTAATTCAAACCTTCCTTGGTTTGGAGGGTTTTATTTACTTCATTAATGTTTCAAAAGAGAAGTACAAACCGATAGTTAAAAAACAAATACCACTTCTAGGGTGAGAAATCTTGTTGAGAAACAAACTAGAATAATAGCATTTCAGAAAGGTGTGTTAAATGCACCCTTAGTTTATTAGATCTTGACATTGATGTGTCACATTTTCAACCCCATCCTAAAGTCACAACAAAAGAAGGTCATTATGGCAGACAGCAGCCACCTTGCTCCAGCAGGGACAGACAAGACAAGACTGTTAAGACTGTCACAGTTGAGGCTAGTTGAACCTGACAGCAGATTAAACAACTACTTATCACTGCTTGAATTCAAGCTGCAGAATAATTAAAAGCAAGCTATTGCACATTTAGTCCATGAATAAACTAGGAGCAAAGCAGTCAAAGAAGGGAAGTGAGAAGAGCCTTGAATTCTTTTTTTCTACATTATTATTCATTTGCCATTTTTAAAAACAAAGATATAATTGAGTGACAATAACCACTGAGATAATGTCATATAATGATTATGTCTTTCAAATGCTGGGATCTATTAGCTTTAAAATTGTCTTCTTAGGAGGGGAAGATTAAATTCCCATCCTAACCTCTCAGGAAAAAAAAAAAAAAAATCTAACAACCTCCTCCCCCCAACCCCCTCAAAGAAATTCACAGGAAAAAAAGGAAAGGAGGGTTCCCCCCCCCCTTGGTATTTAAGATTCTTTAAGGAAAGCTTACCATTTTCTAAAATTTAGGATAATGTTAGTTGATTAGGAAATTATACTTTAAGTATAAAACTGTGATTACAGTTCGGGAAAACAAAACTGCATCCTCAGCATTGGCACAATGAAGCTAAGCAAAAAGGAAGAAATAATACATTAAAAATATTGTCCTGATAGCATTACGAGAGTGAAATAAGGAAAAGACAAACATAAGAGAATCATAAAATCAGACTAAGAGAAACATTCTCCTAAATGGAAGGAACCTTAGAAATAATCTAATCCCAAATCTCTAGTTTTTCCAAAAAGGAAAATAAGACTTTGGTGAAGAGAATCTCTAGGTCTCATGTCTCCTGTTTTCTTCCATCGCTTCTCTTGTCTACTCATATATACTCCTCCAAAAAAGGAGATGAACTATCTATCCCGTGGAAGGTATTACGGAAAACAATACTTTGTGAATATTAAAACACTATTTAATTGCCTTGCTTGACCCAGTCAGCCTTCTTTCCATGCCCCTTTCCCACCTATCCTACCCCATTCAGTCTATAATCATTTTACTAGGAATCCTTTTCCACATTAGAGTTATCAAAACTATAGGGCTAACAATTTATACTCTGGAGTATAAAATCCTACAAATTATGGTACTAACACTAAGAGAGACTGCAAAATGAAGAAAAGGAAAAAAAAAAAAAAAAAAAAAAAAAAAAAGGACAATGCTTAGAGGATAAGCCTAGGGGACATTTAGCTAAGGAATATACCTGATCTCTTCATGGGCTATTGACTTGAAACTGCTATAGGATAGTGATTAGCAAGAATCTCTTTGAAGGGGAGGGCTAATAATTGTTTTAAATACAAAATTTCACTATAAGGTATTTTAATTGTCTACTAGACTACGATTAAATCCATTGTTTTCATTGCTCTTCTCTGATGCCAATTAAAATTTAAGGTATTATCCAACTATAACCCAGTGTTAGAAAATTGTTTGTAACTTATGCTTTTCCATACATAATATGTGCAAACTTATTTTGGGGGGTGACACAAACCAAACCAAACCTAATGATAGGAGCTGTGTGCAAAGTTCATCATGTTTCTAATATCTACAATAATGCATATGACTGAGTAAGAATAAACTCTGGGTCTACATTTATGCTTTTGTTGGATATATATGACAGAAAACAACAACAGCAAAGAAATAATAAGGCTACCTTTATTGCATTCTGGTCATCATAGATGCATTTACATTCTCCATCCATCTCCCTTAAGCAGTAAAAATTTATAGTTTCTTTGATGTATATGTAGAATGCCATATTTATATAAATATCATAAGAATTAAAATTTGACACATAACAGACACAAACAATCAATCTTGTAATTATCAGAACAATTTGGGAATGGCTAAGAAATAGAGAGATGGATCAGTGGTATACAATACACAGTAGTAAATGGCCATAAAACCTAATGTTTAATAAATCCAAAAATCCAAGCTTTGGGGACAAGAGCTCACTTTTTGATAAAATAAAATAAAAAATTCTGGGAAAACATAGGTGCACTTTTGCAGAAAGTAGGCATAGACCAACACCTCACACTACACTGTAAGATATATCAAAATGGCCTAATGATATAAACAAAAGGTAGTATCAAAAACAAATTAGGGGAACCTGGAAGATTTTATCTTTCAGACTTGGATAGGAAAAGAGTTTATAACCAAATAAGAGACAAAAAAGATCTTGGGAAGTAAAATGTATACTTTGAATGGATAATTACACTAAAATAAGAAAAGAAGTTTTGTGTATTCACATGCACACACACATATGCACATATAAATACAAATACAAACATACATGCATGCCCCTATACACGAGTGCTGCTAAAATTAAAAGGAAACCAGAAAACCAGGAAACCAGGGCGGGGAGGGGGGGGGCGGCAGTATTCTTTGCAGCAAGTTACTCTGGTCTTACTTCTCAAATATAGATGAAACTGAGCCAAACTGATAAAAATAAGAGCCATTCCCTAACTGATACATGTCCAAAGGATACAATCAGTTACTAAGTTTTTCATGGTTTTTACCAACTTCCCAGATTTTTCTGACATCACCTTTATCATTTCTTATGGCACAATAGTATTCCCTCATGATCATATGTTCCACTTTGTTCCATTATTCCCTAATCGATGGAAATGCCTTCAGTTTCCAACTCTGTGCCTTTAGAGAAAGAACTGCTATAAATACTTTTTTAGTTTTCTTTTTCTTTTGGACTATAGATTTAATAGTGGTGTTGCCATATGAAAAGGATCAAAATGTATATATAGTTTTACAACTTTTGGGGCATAATTCCAAATTTTCTTCAGATTGGTTAGATTAGTTCATAATTCCATTCCTAGTGCTTATTTTCCGAAGCCCTCCTACATTTGTAATTTTCCTTTTCCCTCAATTTAGTCAATCTGATGGGTAGCACATAAGAGTTGTTTTAATTTGTATTTCTCCCGCTATTAGATTTAAGATATTAGATTTAAGCCTTTTTATTAAAAATCATTTATAGTTTTCATTTCTTTTGAAAATTGATTATATCCCTTAAATATTTATCATTTGGGGAATGGCTTTTGTTCTTATAAATTTTCTCAATTCTTTATGTTTACGCAAAATGACACCTTTGTTAGAATTTTATTTTTTAGAACTTTATTAGAATTCGAAGATTTTTCCCAGTTCCCTGCTTTTTAAAATTTTGGCTGCATTGATATCATTTGTGCAAAAATATTTTTAATTTTATGGAACCAAATTACTCATTGTAACTCCCATGAATTTCTCTAACTTTTATTTGGTTATGAACTCTTCTCCATGCCTGCTCTGACAAATAGTTTCTTCTATGTTACACTAATTTGCTTATAATATATTACCTTTTCAGTCTAAATTGAGTATATATTTTGAACTTACATTGGTATATGGTGACATGTTGGTAAGTACCTAGTTTCTATCAAACTTTTTTTCATTTTTTTTTTTAGCAGTTGTGTTGAAGAATGAGTTGTTCCAACGGTATGGATTTTCTGGCTTATCAGACAATAGATTGTTGTTCTCATTTGCTTCTGTATATTGGGAAATCAATCTATTCCATTAATTAGTTAGTCTATTTGTCTCCCAGTACCAAATTGTTTTGTTTTCACAATTATGGTTTTGTAATATAATTTGAGAGCTAGAACTACTATTCACCTTTCTTATTCTTTTTCATTAGTACCATTGATTTTCTTAATTTTTTTTATTCCTACACATGAATTTTTAGAAATCTTTTTTTCTAACTGTAAAATAATTGTTTGGTAGTTTTATTGGTTTGGCACTGAATAAGTCAGTATGCATAGTATTGTCATTTTTTATCATAGGTTTGTCTACCCTTGAACAATTAATATTTCTTAAATTATTTATATTCATCTTTATTAGTATGAAGAACCTTTTATAATTTTATTACAAATAGTTCCTTTGTGTGCTTTGGCAGGTAGATTCCAAAATATTTTATGCTGTCTAATAATGTCTTAATATACATATATGTATATATATATATATATATATATATATATATACACTTAATATACTGTCTTAATTTTAAGCAAGAAAATTTTACCTCTTTTCCCCTAATCCTTTCCTTTCTTTGAGAAGTCAAAGAAGTTGCTAGTTATTATACATGGGAAGTTATGCAAAACATATTTTCAAATTAGCCATGTTATAAAAGAAATCATATAAACAAGAAAACAAAAAAAAATAATAAAAGGTGATCTTGAATCTTCATTCAGAGTTAATCAGTCTTCTCTGTGGACATGGAGAGCATTTTTCATCATAGTTTCTTTGAAACTGACTTGAATTATTTTCTTGATCAATGTAATTAAACTTTTCACAGTTAATCTTCCTTGTAATATTGTGTTATTGTGCACAGTATTCTCCTATTTCTGCTTACTTTGCATGAGTTCATATAAGTCTTCCTAAATTTTTCTGAAACCACCTTGCTTGTTATTTTAATATATATAGCATAATAATGTTCCATCATATTCATATTCCACCGCTTGTTCAGCTGTTTCCCCACTTATGGGCATCCCTTTAATTTCCAATTCTTTGCCACTATTTTACATATGTATATATATATACATGTATATATATGTACATGTATATATATATATATATGTATATGTATATTTATGTATGTATGGAAAATAAGTATAGCAATCAATATTGCTGGGACAAAGGATGTGTACAAGTAGTTAACCTTTGGGCATAGTTCCAAATAGTTCTCCAGAATGATTGAACCAATTCACATAACTCCATCAACAGTGTATGAGTGTCTTTGTTTTTCCATATCCCTTTCAATATTTGTCATTTTCCTTTTTTGTCATGTTAACTAATCTGCTATATATTAGGAATTACCTCCCAGTTGTTTTAATTCCTATTTCTCTAATCAGTAGTAATTTAGAACATTTTATGTTCCCTCTTTTCATTTTTGAAACTGGTATCTTTTAATCAAAAAATTTAATATTTTATGTATTTTTTTCTTGAAGCCAGTTCCAAATATTATTTATTAGTTCAGTTTATTTCAATTTGTGAATCTTTTCTTTGATTTTCAGGATTATTATTTTGGTATTTAACGTGAAGTTTTTAATTCATTGTTTTTCTCCATTGTTAAAAAAATTATTTGCATACTTAATTCATTGAGATGTTCTTTATATCTTTTACTGACATAAATGCTTGAGAGTTATAAATTCTATCCTAAGTTCTACTTGGTTTTATTTCACATTGTTTTTCATATTGTCTTATTGCTATGACTATCTTTAAAGAAATTGTTGATTGTTTCTCTGATTTGTCCTTTAATCCAATCATTCTTCAGAATTATGTTGTTTAGTTTTCAATTAAAAAAAAACTCCTATCTTTAAGGGATTTTATTGAATATATTTTTATGGAATTCTGGACAACATGCATTATTATATTTAATATTTCTGCTTTCCTGAATTTGTTTAAGTTTTATTCCCTAATACATGGTTGCTTTTTGCACAGCTTAAAATAACTATACACATCTACTGTTTTCTAAATGTCTGTCATTATCTAGCTTTTCTATAATTCCATTAATCTTTTTCTTTTTTAATTTATGGTTAGGTTTATCTAAAACTGAGAGGGCCAAATTGAGATTTCCCACTAGTATAATTTTGTCATTTCCTTCTATAATTCATTTAACTTTTCCTTCATGAATTTGGACACTATGCTATTTAGTATGTGTGTGTATATATATATATATTCAATATTGATAATAATTCATTGCTTATGGTACCTTTCTTTTAGTTTTTTCTTTTTTTTTAATTTTGCTTTCTCTGAAATCATGATTGCCACTCATGCCTTTTTACTTTTGCTGAATTATATTAGATTTTGTTCTAGACAGTTATATTAACACTGTATGTGTATCTCTGTGGTTTTCTATTTCAAGTATGCTTTATGTAAATTATATATTATTGGATTGCAGTATATAATCCATTCTGCTGTCCTCTTTCCATTTTATAAGTGATTTTATTCCATTCACTTTTATGGTTATTATGGTTAACTGTATTTCCTACATCTTCTTTTCATATAATTTCATGTTTTAGTTTTTACCTTGCCTCCTCATAAAGTCTATTTTAAATTTTTTTTCCCCCTGTGGCAATTGGGGTTAAGTGACTTGCCCAGGGTCACACAGATAGGCAGTGTTTAGTATCTGAGGCAGAATTGGAACTCAAGTACTGACTTCAGGGCTGGACTTTATCCACTGTGCCCTCTATTATATTACATTATATATAAAAATTCTACTTTAATTCTGACTACTGCATCCCTTAGTCATACTTTTTCTTAGGCTCTTTCCCCCCTACTTCCCTGCTGGGTAGGATTAACTTTTGTACCCAAGTTTAGGGGTATATATATTATTTCCTCCTTAAATCAGTTCAGATGAAAGTAAAATTTAACAGTTGCCTATTCTCCTCCTTTTTCTTTCCATTCTATAAACTCTCGTTTGAATGCCTCATTTATGTGAGAAAAATCTCCCTATTCATGTTTTCTCTTCCCTTTTCTCCTAGTATAGTACTCTTTCTTACCCTTGTTCTTCTTTTGGGATTATCTCAACGTAATTGACTCATATTCATTTTCTCTAAGTAGACTCACTGTTCTGCTGATAATAAAGTTCCTGCGAGTTAAATCTATTTTGTCCCCACATAGGAATGTAAAACCTTTAACCTTATTTAGTCCCTTATGATTTATCATTCATGTTTGCCTTTATATGCTTCTTTTAAGATGTCTTTGAATGTTTGATTTTCCATTCAGCTCTACTTTTCATCAGGAATGTTTGAAAATCTTCTATTTCATTAAATATTCATTGTTTCCCCTCAAGGATTATACTTAATTTTGCTAGGTAGGTTGTACTTGGTTGTAATCCTACTACCCTTGCCTTCCAGAATATCATATTATTTTTAAAATCTTCTACTCATTTAGATTTGTAATTGTTAAATCTTCTGTGATTTTCACTGTGGCTCTGCAATATTTAAATTATTTCTTTCTGGCTGCTTGAAATATTTTTTCTTTGCTCTGAGATCTCTAAAATGTGAGAACTTTGATTTTTGTATTTCTTTTAGGAGGTTATTGATGGGTTATTTCAGTTTCTACTTTGATCTCTCTTCCTAAGATAGCTAACCGATTTTCATGAAATATGCTATGTAACCTCTTTTTTTATTGTTCATAGCTTTTAGGTAGTCCAGTCAATCTTAAATTATCTCTTCTATATTAATTTTCAATTCAGTTGTTTTTCTTAAGATATATTTCATTTTTAAAAATTATTTTGATTTTGTTGTATTGTTTCTTGATATGACCTTAAGTCATTAGATTTTATTTGAACAAAATTTAGAATTGTAACTTTCTTCAGTAAGGTTTTTTTATCTCTTTTACCATATGATTGGTTCTGATTTTATTTTCTTCAGTACCTTTTTATACTTCTTTTACTAATCCGTAAATTTTCTTTGCATAATTTATTTATTTATTTATTTATTTGCTGAGGCATTTGGGGTTAAGCAATTTGCCCAGGGTTACACAGCAAGGAAGTGTTAAGTGTCTGAGGCTGGGTTTAAACTCAGGTCCTCCTAACTTCAGGGCTGGTGCTCTATCCACAATGCCAACTAGCTGCCCTCATAATTTTATTGAATAGCTTTATTGTTTACATTTTTCTACATTTTTTTTCTATAAATGTGTGTAGTATTTCCTCAAAAGTATCTTCTGCATTTACTAATATAATCATGATATATTTATTTTCAAAATTATTGATATAGTTTGTTATGGCTATATATTGTTGTTGTTATATTTTTAATCTTAAACCAACCCTGCATTATGATATAAATCCAAATGTAACAAAGTTCATAATTTAGAATAAAAGTCCTTAAAGTGGAAGCTTCTTTGCTAGTACTTTATTAAGTATTCTTACATTGTTAATTACTAACTATAATAGTATACTATTTTATTTGTCTTTTCCTTTCTGATTTTAAGAATCAGCTTTCTGCTGTGTGTTGGCTTTCTGTTCTCCAAGGAATTTTGTCTCTGTACTGAGCATATATCCTTTGAGTGCCAGTTTGTTTCTGCTGAATAACTCTGTTCCCTGAGCTATTCTACTGCATTCTGGGTTTCGTTTTCTCAAGGTTCTCTATAGTGTTCTTGGGTCCCATGTGCTAAGGGGTTCAGGGACTAGAAAGCTTCTCCAGGAAAATGATAGGCTGACCGTATTACCAGCTGAGAAAAGGAGACACTATAGTTAGCCAAAGATAGCACTCTTCTCCCCTAAACAGACAAACAAATAAATAAAAAGACAGTCATATTACATGACCTCCATCACCCTTCTTAGTTAAGAATGATTCTGTTATTTTGAATTCCTGTATCTGATACTGATTTGACAGCTTTGGTCCAAGAACATTCTGATTAGGAATTAGAAAATTCCTTGAAACTCTTATTTAACTCTTGATAGGGATCTTCTTCCCCTAAATCCCATTTACCAAGCATTAGCCTCTCCTTACTTCTTTGCTTCTCCCCTTTACCATCCCCCCCAAAATAAAACAACCCCCCCAAAAACCCTACAGGAATAATTTGAAGCCTATCTTGCTTCTAATATCCTCAATAATTTAAATTTAAGCTAAACAAGTAAAAAATGTTAAGAACAAAAGGCCAGATCTCTACTGTTCCAGTTTCTACTTTCATTTCTCTGTGTATATATAACAATAATATCACAACAATCCTGAATTTGTATTGCATTTTGTATAATGTAAAATCTTTATCATCTCCCCACAAATAGTATTTTTCAGCAAATATTTTGATACCAAAACCACAAACAAAAATATTCCCAAGAACTGTGCTAAGAACTAGTAATACAGCTATAATGATAAAGAGGGTCTAGGTCCTCAACAAAATTGAATGCTAACAGATAAGAGAACACAGATAAGCAACAGATTGGTATATCCTTCCTGTTCCAATGATGGAACTGATTTGATTATGAGGTTAGTGTATTCATAGGTTATTTAAGGCAGTTTTAAGAAGGTGACTGTCAGAGAGTAAAGTAAAACATGCTTGGGACCAGGTCTAAATGTGGTGGGCAACTGAAGGGACAACCAGAAGAGGTCTCAGGATTTAGAGTTTGTAGGAGTGAAAAGGTAAAATCCTTCAGGCCATGGTTTCAGATACAGGAAGCAAGGCAAAGATGATCAGAGAGTGAAGAATGGTTGGGTCTGGACCTAAATATACTAAGGATATGGCCTAAGCAACCACCTATTAGGGCATCAGAGCCTGAGAACAAAGATCTAAATCTATATGTTGCTGGGAAGATTCCAAGCTACATTGGCAGAGGAAACTCCTCATTAGATACTCCTTATACTAATGAACTGTGATTCCAAAGGCCTGCTAATGAATCATTCTACCTATCTTTTGATGTAGAATTGAACGTAAGTTACAAAATGAGGCATATTTTTGGGTCACAGGCAATGAAAGAATTTGCTTTGCTTTACCATGTACATTTATTGTAAGGGTTCATTCTTTTTCTTTTTGATGGGATGGGTGAGATGTGGAAAGGAGAGAAAATGGCTTTTAAATGGAAATAATTTACATATGACTATATTACATTTTACATCTTATATTTAGAAAAAGGAACACAGAGAGGCAAATTACGATGCTGGGAGAAAGGAAACAATAATCTGTATTAGAACTATCTTAACTTTTTGTGAGATAATAGAAAAGCAGCATGAGATATCTAACTAAAAAGAAGAGAGATAGGAAGAGAAATGGACAAGTGCTAAAAGTAATTACTGCTTCCCTATTTCTAAGACTGAATAACCAAAAACATAATATTCAGGTTCAGGAAGAGCTATTATCTTTAAAAATATTTCCAGGGTTTTACTAATAATGACAACATGAAGGGCAGTAGGCTAATCTACTGTAAGGAAACACTCATTTACTTATAGAGAAAGAAAGAAAAGTATACAAGATTTATTAAGCATTTCTTTGTTGTTGAGTTCCTATGATAAATTCAAGGTAAACAAACCAGAAGAAATGATCCAGGGAACTCTATTCATAAAGGCTGCCCTGAATAGTTTAGAACCATAGGAAGACTTACAACTAAGACATAACTGGAAGCAAAGAAATATTACAACATTTAGAGACTCAGAAGTCATAGAAACATACATAGAATGATGATTTAGCTTAGTTTAAACAAATACATTAAGCTATGAGATGACTATTAGTTCCAACAATGACAAACTCTGTTCAAGCACACTATTCAATATTCCCTCCATGTGAAGAAGACAATAATATATCATATATCATTTTTTACAGTTATACCAATATATTACCAACACCACTGGTAAACATGAAGGACAATCATAAATGATTCCTTATGTAGCTATTTCTTCCCTTTATGTTTTAAAAGAAAGTCAACTAAATTTTATAAAAGAAGAGGATTAATGAATTAGTGTTTTTTTAGATGAGAATTTTAAGGCCCACAGAGCCCATTACCCTCACCCTTTCCAATTCTTCTTAAGAAAACTTATTTTTTTGAAATCATTCATGTTTCCAATATGCTTTTCTCTTCAAAGTAATAGGGGCATGGATTTGCCATTAGTTATACTTATTAAAAAGAAAAAAATAAAAGTAGAGGGAAAGCCTTCATTACTCACTTCTAAGTTTATGATGAGAAAATAGGGGTTATCAGAAGGCAATCTTCAATATAATAGCCCAAGTTTTTCAAATTTCCTCAAAATGTTATAAGGATTGGAGAGGGAATACAGTTGCTGGTGAGCTGGTGTTCAAATTACTGTACAACAGTTGCAAGATCTAGTACAAAATGTAAAAGTTCACTTTCAAATCATGGTGCATGTTTAACTTCTTTTTTTTATTTTAATAGTATGTTCTTCCAATTACATATAAAAATAATTTTCAGCATTCATTTTTTTGAAAGATTTTGAGTTCTAATGTTTTCTCCTTCCTTCCCTTACTATCCTCCTCTTAAGGCAATACACAATCTTACATAGATTATACATGTTAAAATAATATTATATATTTCCATATTAATCACATTGAGAGAGAAAAATCTAAATAAAAAGGAAAACCACAAGAAAAAAACCCTCCTCAAAGAGATGAAAGTAGCATGTTTCAAGCTACATTCAGTTTTAATATATATTTTTTTTTCCTCTGGAAGAGGATGGCATTTTTCCAACCCAAATCTATTGGAATTGTCTTGGATTACTGTATTGCTTAAAAGAGCTAAGTACATAAAAGTTGATCATCACAAAATGTTGCTGTTACTGTGTATGTTTTCCTGGTTCTGCTTCTTCACTCAGCATCAGATCCTATAAGCCTTTTCTGGCTTTGGCATGTTTGACTTCTTGACATTAAAAGGAAAACAGTTGGGATAAGGATTGGAAAGAGAGGGGAGTGGGAAGAAAATTGAAATATTTACTGCAAATAGAAAAATTGTTAGTCAAAAAATATTTGTTATATAACTGCTCTGTGATAGATGTTGTGGGGTAGGAAGAGAAAAGAATGAAGTTTATCTCAATTTCTGCAAGTGTAAAATGGAGATAGTAATAGCACTTGCCTCAGAGGTTGTGAGAATCAAATGAGATAATATTTATAAAACTTGTAACATATTGCCTGGCACTGAGTAGATGCTATATTCATTCCTATTCTCTTCCTTTCTTTTTCTCTTTCTATTGTATTGAAAAAGAATGAGGTTTTCAGTTTTTACTACTAAAGATTCATATTTTATATCCATCCACCTAATTACCAAATAACATTGTTATACTTTTCTATTTTTCTAAGTTTTATGGACCACTGACCTCTTTCTAATATTACAAAGAGATATTTCTTTAACCTTCCTCTCATTGTAAGGATGATGATGATGATGATGATGATAATGCAAACCCTAGGTTCATTGGTATAGATAATTTTTCAGGAAGTAATTCCCTTTTATGCCTGCAGATTGGTTTGTACAATTAGCATTATTTAGATGAGAATGCTCATCCTTTCCTAGTTTCTAAACTTGAGGCATTTCAGAAAAAATTTACCTTCAAATATTTGAAGACAGCTATGAAGCATTTAGACCCATAATTTCTTTAATTCTCCAAGGAAACATCCCTACATTATATATTTCTCATATTGCATAATTGCAAGGCCTCTCAATAACTTGTGATAATCATCTGAATGTTTTCCTGATTGTTATTATGCTTCCTAACGTGTTATCCAGAAGCAATATGTTTGATGTTGCCCAGTTAGAGCAAAGTACAATAAGTCAACTCCTTATTCCTGGACACTAATAATATTCCTGCTATCCAAATATATGAGCTTCTTAGGCAGGGGTAATAGTTCTATCACTAGGTTTTCTAAGAAATGATGCTCACTACCATGCATGATTTCTTCATAGTCTAGGTGCAGTAGCACAAATTGATTTTTCTCCCAAAATTTATAAATGGATAGCATTTTCAAATATTTGTTTTCTTAAAGCATACCAATTGTTAATGGTTGATTTTAGCTTGATCATCAAATTATATAGTGTGATTCCTGGAATGAGCTGCATGCATAGCACCATGGCATTTATCTTAGTATACAATTTTGGCTCAGTAGGACTAGGAGTTGATTAATTGCCCTTCTAATAAATTATACCCTTTTGAAGCTATTCAATTGCTACTGTCAACTGAGTTCTGCATGTCCCATCACCTATTAACCAACTAGCAATTGCAAATCATATATAACACCCAACTGACATTTATAGGCTTCCAGCAAGTGATTGATATTCTTGGTGACATGTTTTGTAACTTCAGCTCTCAGAGAGTAGGATTTCTATGAAATATAGGAGAAGACGTGATTCCTGCATTTAACCATAACACTAATATAAATGATATTTGTGGCTGCCTATGGGATAAGAATCAAACTAAAAGGAATTTCTGGGCCATTTATGAATCCTTTAAATAGAAGTTTCCTTCCCAACAATGTCATTCCCTGTCACCCCCAAAACACAAAACAAAACAGACTGGAAAATAATTGATGCCATTGTCCAAGAATTAGAAATCTCTAGTGTTATGAGTATATTATTTTGAGTATCTCTAATATCAAATAATTCATGAAGTAATATACTACTCTTGAAAAATCTAGATAAGATTAAGAATGTCTGTTTTTTATATATATTTAATTGGAGAATACAAAATTTAAAACATAAAATAATATCATAGTCATTTTAGCAATAGCAAAGATTTGCTCTTAGCAAAAATTCATATAGGTAATCTTCAAGCCATCAAGAAATTGAATTAAAACAATACATTCAATTTCTCTATATCAATTACTTCAATATTTGGACAGGCTTTTGCTTATTTTGATATTTAACTTGTACCTTTTTAGGTAATTGTCTTCATCATGGTTTTTTATTTTTTTTTCTTTTTTAAGGGGAAGATGACTGAATTTTGAGTGTATTACAAGTCAGATTAAAGGTGCTACTAAAAAGGTGAATTACAAACTCTAGTGGCAGTGGTTGAATCTATTTGTGCACAGAAGCATGCCTTGAGCCAAGTTGGGAGGTAGGAGGTAGTACTGTATTATATAAAAGGGAAGAAATATTACTTACACTGTGCCATTCAGTATGCCAGTACACACAGAGTCCACTATTGAAAAATATGTGCCCTTCTTTTATATGTGACATGTCTGCTCAAGTCCTAACTGGTAAAGACATTTATATTTGGAATAGTTTTGTGATGGAAAAGAAAAACCACAAAACACCATGAATTAAAGCAAAAATGCTTTTTTTTTTCAATGTCTGAGTTAGGTATGTAAATAAGATCCCCTATATTTATATAAAATAGAAGGGATACATACTAATTTGAAATATAGTTGCTCCAGAAAGCCCTTTATTAAGATTATAATTTAAAGTATAATTCCAGCTTAATAACTGAAACTCAAAATTGTTTAATAGTAATTGCAAAAGAGAATGTTCAAGTGAAAAAGTTAACCAGGATCTGGTATTTAAAATTATATTTAATAATTTTGTAAAAATACATTACAGTACATACTTAGTAAATAATTGTTAAAGAATTATATTTATGTTATAATACTTGAATTTTATTCTTACTATGGGATATGCATCCATCACTGAGTAAATGTATTTAACTCATTTTTTATTATTGTCAAAATTAAATTCTTGGTTTAATAGTGAAGCTGGGATAGAATTCTTAAATATTTTTATATCATGGTCTTTTTGATAGTCTGATGAAGCTATGGGTTCTTTTTTAGAAAAATGTTTTGAATACATAAAAATAAATAATACATAAGATAAAAGAATTATCAAGGAAATCAATTACATACAAATATAGTTATCATGATGTATTTTTTTTTCAAAGAGATTATAAAGCCCAGATTAAAAACCTAAGGCCTAAGATGATAGCAGAAAAAGGCTGAACATGACATAACTGATCATTCCTTGGTTTAAAAAAAATTCTGGTGCCATTTTTTGGCATCCTTGCCTACCTAATTCAAAAACAAAGGATAAGAATATATCGAAGTCTAAATCTCAAGGGTTATAATCACTTGTAAGAATAGAATATACTGGAAACTCATGGTAACTACTGGTACAAAATTGTCCACTAATCTGCAATCCTATGGCATTTTAAGAAGTCAGAAACCTCCTGCTATATGTATAATATAATCTTTCTTTCACATTTACTAGTATATAAGCAACAGCATCAGACTGTGCTCTCTGATTCTGCCTTAAATGTTACTTTTCTAAAGGGTAAGTCTGGTGAGTGATTTTCAGCTGATTATTTCTGGTGGCTGGCAACTAGCATCCTTCCTCCCTATCTATCAGGATGTTTCTGTTCCTATATAGGGAATGTATTAGTCTACCTCGGATATTAACTAAGCTGTATCAGGGGCCAACAAAATACTTAGCATATAGTAAGTGCTAAATAAAAGCTTGCTGATTGGCTTTTCATTGTGTTTTACAAAAAAAGAAATATCTATCCCGTAGTCTACTCTCTTTCCTTTTTTTTTTCCCCCCTCCAGGATTGGATACCCAGGAAATGCTTATTCCTTCCTTCCATCCTAGAAAAGCATTTCTACATGTTGCCATATTAAATTGCATTTCCTATAGATGCATCCCACTGAAAATTCCCTTTATTCTTTGCAGATAGTAAATGCAAAGTGTCCTCAGTTAACATTGGGAGATGGATATGAAAAGAATTACCATTTCCATTCTTTCTTGATAAGAATGTGTGCTTAGAGTGGCTACATGACTTGTATATGAGAATAAGGTCTATTGGTGGTGGAAGTACCAGTTGAATCCAGAACTAAGTCTCAGTTCACCCTCATTACTATATTGTATGGTCAGAGTGAGATATATTCATTTTTAAGTAGAAGAATTAAAATGTATTTTATTCATCTTTTGGCTCTTGAAAATATTTTTTAAAAATGAAGATCTTGTAAAATTGATAAATACAAGGTTAACTTTTTCAATTTTTAAAATGACACATAAAATTTCATTTTTTTCTGTGTATGAAACAAAAACATTTTAAAAGTAAGCACTTTTTTTTAAACTAAACATGAATAATGTTTTCTATTCACCCCACTGATTCCCTTGTGGTAAATACTAGAAAAATTGCCCCCAAATCTTAATAAGTCCAATCATTACTATGATATAAATATATTTAATTCTAATCATAAATGTCCAAAAGTTGAATAGCCTACTAAATCACTCAGTTCAATTTTTTTTCTGTCTTCATAATAGTTATATCTTATCAAATACCCTCTGGCTGCCCACACAGAGTTAGACAGAATTAAGTTATATTGACTGACTATATGGTGTCAAAATCTGTTTTACTTCAAAGATTCTTAGGATAGACAACATCCTATTGTTTCTGTTTTTACTGAATCTTCCTAAGATGGCTCTGATCATAACATTCTTTGATCAAAGTTTTGAGTGGCATCACATTTCTTATTAGAAAAATAAAATCTTTCTATCTGGTATTTAATGATCTTTGCTTTCAGTTTTATTTCTTATTTCTATTCATAAACACATTTCCAAAGAAATTACCTAGAATAATCCACAAGCATTTATCAAGCACCTACAATATGCCAAGCACTGTGATAAGCATTGGAAATACAAAGATTTATGTTGATGTTACTATACCTGCCCTCTATGAGTCTACATTCAATTAGGTGTCTATCATGTATATATATGGAGGTATATATAAAATAGTTATGAGGTAAATTTTTGGGTAAACCACTGGAGTTTAACTGGTGTGTGTTTGGGATAGTAGTCTGACTTAAATGTTAGGAAAATTACTTTGGTAGCTATGGGAAACAACTTGGCTCATGGAACTCAATCAAAGGTTATTCCAGTAATCTGCATCACAATTCAAGGCCTAAATTGAAGTGAAGTCCTGTGAGTTTATAAAGAAAAGAAAATATATCAAAGAAATTAAGAATGTAGAAATGACAAGATTTAGTATTTGGATATAGGGGTTGGGGAGAGAGACTGAGCAGGGAAAAATTAAGGACAATAACAAAATAGATTGGATTTAACATATATTAAAAAAAAACTGTATCTGGGAGACATCATTATATAGAAAAATCCATTTCCATTTGAACTTTGTATAAGACATATTTTATAACAATGAGCATATATTTCCAGTTTTTGTCAGAATCAAAAGAAAGTTACATAATAACAAAAAGATTATGTGATGATCAATTGTGATAGACTAGGTTCTTTAAAACAATGAGGTGCAATTCCAATAGACTTGTGATAAAGAGCCATCACATCCAGAGAGAGAAGAATGGAGACTGAATGTGGATCACCTTTGTTGTGTTTAGTTGCTTTTTTCTTTTCCCCCTTGTGATCTGATTTTTTCTTGTTCTGCAGCATAACAAATATAGAAATATGTTTTGAAGAATTGCACACATTTAATCTGTAGTGGAAGAAAAAAGGGAGAAACATTCGGAACACAGTTTTGAAAAGGTGTATGTTGAAAAGTATCTTTGCATGTATTTGTAAAAAAAATTCTATCATTAAAAATAAATAGGAGATCACATTGTTTTGGTGAGAACAATTGCTGTCAATTGATGAAATTTATTAAGCTATACTCCACATTTGAAAAAAAAAATCTCTTATATTGGTATCTCCTATCTATCTCCTATATTGGTACATTTATGTAAAACCATTCTCTACCCCAAGAATATACTCCCTTTTCATATTACCTTTAAGAATCAGAGCAGACACAGATTAAAAAGTACTATATTTGTAGTCAGAAGACTTTGATTTGAATCATAATTCTACAGTAGCACAACCTATCCTATTTTAGACAAATCATTTTATTTTTCTGTTTTTTAGTTTCCTCTTATATAACGCCAGGAGGTTGGATTAGACAATTTTTGAGTTGCCTTGTAATCCTTTAGCTATGATATGGGATTTCATGATTTTTAAAATTAGGGATTCCAATTGGACACTTTCTAAAGTCTCTTCCATCCTTAAATCTCTAATCCTATGATCCTTTCCCCCCCAAAATATCATCTTCTCTTAAATTCTCTTTTGTAGATTGAATTGTTTGCTCATTTCTGTGATGACCCTGTTAGCACCCTGGTCTTTATTCTTGGTCTTTAGAGGTAGAAGAGAAGAGAATGGACTCCTAGGATCTCCACAACCTCACCTCCTCGTCTCCTGCCCAGAAGTGACTCTGGCTAGTCTTATTCCACCCCCTTGTCCCTCTTACAATTCTCTGTATACACCAAATGATTGGGCCAGCACAGGATAGTGAGAAGGGCCATTTTCCAAGCAAATTCTTATAGAGTATTATCTAATTGGTAATTAGCCTCAAATGCTCGACTGTCTGACCTGCATTAACTCAAGGGTTTCAGCCCTTTACACATTTCCTCTTTAAATTACTATACAGTTCTTTCTTTCCTCTTTACCTTCTTCCCACCATCCTTCCCTTCCTTTCTTTCTCACTTTCTTCCTTCCTTCATTTTGTCCTTTTTTCTTACCTTATCCCTGCTTTTCTCTTATTTCTTTCTTGATTTTATATCTCTAGCAATTGTTACTTAATAGTAATAGGAACTGATTGTTTTTGAATTGAATTGAGAAAAGATAACCACCATTATAATTAAAAAGCCATGATAATGTTTTAGATGCAAAATAACTCAGATTTTATGCTTTTCCCAATTTAGAGATAAAAAAAGTAATTATATTTTAGAATTCCACTTTTATGTGATCAACTTTACTCTCAAGGGAAGGGATAAAAAACTACATTTGTTCAGTGTTTTCACCTAGCACAGGTGAAGAAATTTAATTAATCTCAGATATTAAATAAATATCATAGTGGATGTCCCTAAACTAAAAGGCTTGTTAGAAAGAAGGAAAAACAACTTTTAACACTGATGGTAATCAAGCAGATTGTAGCTATATGTGTTTTTGTATATTCTTATAATTTAATATTAACAACTATTGTATAGCTGGTTCTTTAAATACATTGAAAAAATCCAAATAGTCCAAATTATTATTTTGTTACTTAGTTCCTGTCACATAGAGGCTATAAATTAAAGTACTTCAACTAATAGAGATTCCTCTTTGTTTTTTAATATTTTGTTTGAGATCATATTCCTTTATAAATATAAAAATAGAAAAATGATATTTAATGACCCTCTGATTTTGGATATAAAATGTGACAAAAATTAGAAATATACATTCATTGTTATAAGAAAATATCGTATACAAAGTTCAAATAGAAATAGATTTTTCTATATAGTGATGTCTCCTAGATACAGGTTTTTAAAAAATATATGTTAAATCCAATATGTATAAACATATTTATACAATTCTCGTGCTGCACATAAAAATCATCCAAAAAAAGTAAATGAGTAAGAAAACAAAATGCAAATGAACAACAACAAAAAGAGTGAGAATGTTATGTTGGGATCCACATTCAGTTTCTATAGTACTCTCTCTGGGTATAGATGGTTCTCTTCATCACAAGATCATTGGAACTGATATCAATCATCTTGTTGTTGGAAAGAGTCACTTCATCAGAATTGATCGTTGTGTAATATTGATATTGCCATGTACAATGATCTCCTACTTCTACTCACATCATTTAGCATCAGCTCATGTAAGTCTCTCCAGGCCTCTCAGAAATCATCTTGCTAATCATTTCATACAGAACAATAATATTCCATAACATTAATATACCATGACTTATTTAGCCATTCTCCAACTGATGGGCACCCACTCAGTTTCCAGTTTCTTGGTGTTACAAAAGGGGCTACCAGAAATATTTTTGCACATGTGGGTCCCTTTCCTTCCTTTAAGATCTCTTTGAGATATAGGCCCAGTAGAAACACTGCTGGGTAAAAGGTTTACACGGTTTGATAACTTTTTGAACATGGTTCCAAATTGCTTTCCAGAATAGCTGGATCCATTCACAATACCACCAACAATGTATTAGTGTCCAGTTTTCCCACATCCCCTTTAATATTGGTGATTATCATTTCTTGCCATCTTAGCCAATCTCAGAGGTGTGTAATGATATCCCAGGATTGTCTTAATTTGCATTTCTCTGATCAATAGTGATTTAGAGCATCTTTTCAGGTGGCTAGAAATAGTTTCAATTTCTTCATCTGAAAATTGTCTGTTCATATCCTTTGACCATTTATCAATTGGAGAATGGCTTGAACTATTATAAATTTGAATAAATTCTCTTTATATTTAGGAAATGAGGCCTTTATCAGAATTTTTGGATGTAAAAATATTTTCTCACTTTATTGTTTTTCTTCTAATCTTGTCTGCATTAGTTTTGTTTGTACAAAACATTTTTAACTTAATATAATCAAAATTATCTATTTTGTCATCAATAATAATTTCTAGTTCTTTTTTGGTCACAAATTCCTTTGTCCTTTACAGATCTGAGAGGTAAACTAGCCTATGTTCTTCTAATTTGTTTATAATATCATTCTTTATGTGTAGATCATGAACCCATTTTGACTTTATCTTGGTATATGGTATTAGGTGTGGGCTTATGCCTAGTTTCTGCTATACTAGTTTTCAGTTTTCCCTGCAGTTTTTGTCAAATAGTGAATCTGTATCCCAAAAGCTGAGGTCTTTGGGTTTGTCAAATACTAGATTGCTATAGGCCTTGACTAGTTTGTTCTGTGAACCTAGTCTATTCTTCTGATCAACTAGTTTACTTCTTAGCCAGTAGCAAATGGTTTTGATGACCACTGCTTTATAATACAGTTTTAGATATGGTACAGCTAGGCCATCTTCATTTGCATTTTTTCATTAATTCCTTAAAATTCTTGACTTTTTGTTCTTGCAGATGAATTTTGTTCTTATTTTTTCTAGGTCAGTAAAATACTGGGAATTTGATTGGTATAGAATAAAACATAAATTAGGTAGTATTTTCATCTTTATTATATTTGCTCAATCTATCCAAGAGCACTTGCTATTTTTTCAATTGTATAGATCTAACTTTATTTGTCTAGAAAGTGTTTTGTAGTTTTGCTCATATAGTTCCTGACCCTCATTTGTCAGATGGATTCCCAAATATTTTATCCTTTTGACAGTTATTTTAAATGAAATTTCTCTTCGTATCTCTTGCTGTTGGATTTTGTTAGTGATGTATAAGAATGATGAGGATTTATGTGGATTTATTTTGTGTCCTGCAACTTTGCTAAAGTTGTGGATTGATTTGAATATTTTTTAGTTGATTCTCTGGGCTTCTTTATCTATACCATCATATCATCTGCAAAGAATGATAATTTGATTTCCTCATTACCTACTCTAAATCCTTTAATCTTTTTCTTCTTTTATTGCCAAAGCTAGCATTTCTAATACAATATTGAATAGAAATGGTGATAGTGGGAAAACTTGTTTCACCCCTCATCTTGATGGGAATGTTTTAGTTTATTCCAATTACATATTATGCTTGCTGATGTTTTTAAATAGATGCTACTGACTATTTTAAAGAAAAGTCCATTTATTCCTACACTCTCTAGTGTTTTTATTAGGAATGGGTGTTGGATTTTTATCAATTATATGGGTTTTGTTAACTTGATTATTGATATAGTTAATTTTGCTAATAGTTTTCCTAATATTGAACCAGTTCTGCAATCCTGGTCTAAACCCTATTTGGTCATGGTGTATTATCCTGGCGATGATTATCTATTATCTCTTTGCTAATATTTTATCTAAGATTTTTGCATCAATATTCATTAGGGAGATTGGTCTATAATTTCCTTTTTCTGTTTTCATCCTATATGGTTTAGATATAGCATGTTTGTGCCATAAATAGGAGTCCTTCGTTTCCTATTTGTTGAAATAATTTATATAGTATTGGAGTTAATTGTTCTTTAAATGTTTGGTAGAATTCACATGTAAATCCATCTGGTCTGGGGATTTTTTTTTTTTTTTTTTTTTTTTTAGGGAGTTGATTAATAAGTTTGTTTTATTATTTTTTTCTAAAATCAAACTATTTAAGTAATTTACTTATTCTTCTGTTAATCTGGGCAATCTATATTTAGATTCCTCCATTTTACTTAGGTTGTCAAATTTATTGGCATAAAGTTGGGCAGAGTAACTCCTAATTATTGCTCTAATTTCCTCTTCATTGATGGAAACCTCTTCCTTTTCATTTTTGATAGTAACAATTTGATTTTACTTTCTTTTTTTCTAATCAAATTAACTAAAGGTTTATTTTGTTATTTTCCTTAAAACCAACTCTTAATTTTATTTATTAATTCAATAATTTTATGTTTTGTTTTTTTTAAACTTTCACTTTTATTGTTCTCTCCTTTTATTTTTAGAATTTCAAGTTGGAAATTTGATTGAAGCTTTTTAATTTGTTTTTTTTTTTCCCTAGCTTTCTTAGTTGCAAGCCCAATTTATTGATCTTCTCTTTCACTATTTTATGCAAGAAAACATCTAGTGATATAAAATTTCCACTTATTACAGCTTTGGTTGTATCCCACAAATTTTGGCATATTGTCTCATTATTGTCATTCTTTTGGATGAAATTATTGATTGTGTCTATGATTTGCTGTTTCACCCATTCATTCTTTAGAATGAGATTAGTTTCCTATTACTTTTTGATCGCCTTTACCTGGCTTTTTATTGATTGTAATTTTTATTGCATCATGATCTTAAAAAAAATGCATTTACTATTTCTGCCTTTCTTCATTTGACTTTCAGGTCTTTATTGTCATAATATATGGTCAATTTTTTTAATATATTCCATGAATTGCTAAGAGGATAGTATACTACTTTTTGTCCCCATTCAATTTTCTCCAAAGCTCTATCATATCTAGCTTTTCTAGTATTCTATTTACCTCTTTAACTTTCTTATTTATTTTGTGATTTAATTTATCTAGTTCTGAGAGAGCAAGGTTAAGATCTTCCATTATTATCCCACTATTATTTTGGTGTGTATTTCTTCTTGGAACTCTCTTAACTTCTCCTTTTGGAATATAGGTGCTACACCACTTGGTGCATATATGTTTAATGTTGATATTGCTTCATTATCTATCTTACCCTTTAGCAAGATATAGTTCCCTTCCCTATCTCTTTTAATTAGATCTAATTAAATTAGATTTAATTGTGACTCCTTGGTATTTTCATTGTTTATTTCTGGCTGCTTGTAATATTTTTTTTCTTTGGTCCAATAATTCTGAAGTTTAGTCATGATATTCCTTGGAATTTTAATTTTGAGGTCTCTTTCAGGAGGTATTTGGTGAATTATTTCAATTGATTTTTTACCTTTTGATTCTGTTACAAACAGGCAGTTCTCTTTGATATTATCTTGAAAAAAAAATTATCTCGGGTTCTTTTTTCATCATGGTTTTCAGGGAGTCCAATAATCCTTAATTCTCCTAGATCTATTTTTCAGTTCAGTTGTTTTCCCAATTAGATATTTTACATTTTTTTGGCTGACTTGTAATACCCTCTCTCTTCATCTCTATCCTTTGGCTTTCACAACTTCCTATAAGTCCCAAATAAAACTATTTCTTATAGGAAGACTTCCTCAACATCTTGTAATTATAAATATAGTCATGACAATTATATTTCTACAGTAGTAATGTTGGAAAAGAAAATTCATGACAAAAGAGAAAATACTAGCAGAAAGAAACAAAAAGCAAAAAATAAGAAAAAAAAAAGTGAAAATAAAGATATTTTTCTTTAAAGTTTAAAAGTTTAGGTCAACAAATATAGAAAGGTATAAGTACTTAGGATAAGAACTATGAATTCTGGGGCAGGCCTGTATCTAAACACATGACTTAATTATGGCTGATTCTGCAAGTTGAGTGCTAATGTAATAAAATTATATTGTTGCTTATAGTTCTTTACAAAACAGCAATGACAACAACAACAAACTTGGGACAGCATAACTCCATGTAAAACATATTGAATCATTATATATGTAATTATCTTTTTAAAAAAGTGTCCATATATGTACACATGCATATATATGTATATGTATATGTGTATATATATATATAATATAATATGAACATTTTATAAAACAAAGTGTTATAATGTACAACTTAGTCTTAAGCACTATCCCAACATAAAGCCCTATTAAATGCAAAGGATACAAGTTTATATCCTTTATGAAATAAATATTCCAAAGCAGACATTATAAATTAGTAAATATTAATGGAATAGTTAACAATATGCTTAACATTGGGGAATGCCATAAAAGCAGGAAGGAGAAGGGGTCCTTGAAAAGTCATAACAGAAAAAAGCAATGGATTTGGGATCAGAGCACTTGAATTCAAACTTTGTTTCTGCTTACTAGCTCTTTGATCTTCAAGATGCCACTTAAGTTCTCTGGGTCACAGTTTCAAAATTTATAAAATGAGGGGGTTAGATGGGATGACCTTTAAGGTCTCTTCAGATGTGAAAACTGAGGCAAATATGTGAAGTGATTTACCAGGGTTTAATAATTACCAAATACCTGAAGCTGGATTTGAATTCAGATTTCCCTGATATCAGGCTTAGAGGTTTATCAAGTGAGCTATCTAAAACATGAAAGAATCAAAAAAGCGAGAGTGATCTAAAGTTTGAGTCTATGAAAAAGTCAAAAACAGGCAAGTCTCAACAAAAGCTTGCATTTCTGTAAGACTCTATACATTACCTCTTCAGTACGTAAGATACTTCCTTATGTTTGAATCTTGATTTGACATTTTTTTTAAAATTACATATATACATTGGAGCACACATAAAATAATATTCTAGGTTCCTGAAAAGGTATCATTAAAGAGAGGCTAAGCACACACAACATTGCCTCTGTTGGCTAAAAAGTACACATACACATACACACACACATACACACTCTGAAAGAAAATGGATTATCATCTGGATTAACAAAAATTCCATTCTTTTGTTTCTAAAACATCAATCAATAACAATCAATGGAAAATAGGTGTCTCACCAAGTATCATTAACTTTAAAAAAAATTCTGTGATTCTGATTATTCCTTAAATTCAATTAATTCTGTTCAAGACCAAACAACCATCTTTGTCAAAATATAAATCTATTCATACTGCATGAGTTGAGGTTACGTCTTTCTTGGAGATGGATACAAGCAATAGGATAAATGACAGAAATATTTCCTGAATGTTGGGAGGTATTCTAATGGAAAATAAAGTAGAAGGCATGAAGAGCAAGTTTAGTTGCTTTATAGTTTTGCCCAGGACTGGTCCTGCAGACAGTGTAAGTAGAGAACTTGATTGTTCTTCAAGAATAATTTGCAGTGAAATAAAATATATTCTGTTGATAGAACAGAGATTTATTTTCCATACTTCAAAACAAACAAACAAACAAAAATTCACCAATTCCTTCTAACCAAAGAAGGGGAAATCCTAAAAGTCAGTATTTTCTGAAGTGTCAGAAAACAAATACATCTAAACATGCTGGGAGAAAAAAGTGTTATAAACAAATAGGAAAACCAATTAGAAGACATTAATATGCACAGATAAAGATTTAATTTCTTGAAAGTAAATTATTATAAATTTTCCATTGTGCTATTTTGTTTAATGCCATTAGTGAACTGAAGATATCATTAAAAACCATGATGGGTTTTAAGTGGGTTGGGTTCAATAATTAGCATTTACCATATGTCAATTTATTTGTCTGATAATAGCATAGAAAATAAAAACCAAAAACCTCGGCCCCCAATCACTCACTGGTCCCTTCAAAGGCTTTTAAAGTTTCATTGCTTTATATTTCCGAGGTTTACAGTTTGAAAAATAACTTTCAGTAATATTTAATTAGAGAGTTCATAAATTTTCTCATAACTTGTTCACATTATTATATAGCTTCTAAAATAGAAAACTTTCAGTAATTTAGTTCCTGTATTCACTTTTTTGATATTATTATGATGGTTACATTTAAAAACTCTATTAGCCTGTTTAAGTATGCTTTAGTATCCATTTGCAAAATCATTTGTAATATTCACTGACAATACATAGAAAATGTTTTGATTGTCTTAACACAATTGTTAGGAAATTTACTGGATCAGTCATATCAACCATTTAGAAACGTGGGTGTTGTTAGCAGAAATAGCTATATTAACTGTGTGTTCAACCAATTAGTTTAGTTATGTAGACCTACTCAGATTTTAAAATATAAGTATATATGTGTGTGTGTGTGTGTGTGTGTATATATCCATATAAATGTAAAATAGATGGAATTTTCATGATCTAGATGTACTCAAAAGTTTCAGATGAAGTTATTGGTGCCAAAACCTAACAAATCAAAACTTGAGTTTAATTCTGTTGTATAACCAAAGCACAACTATGAAAGGTCATTGTATTTTCATGGATTCAAAAAGTCCATGATTTATGTGCATTGAATGTTTTTGGAAATATTGGGAAAAAAATTCCCCAACAATCTAGAGAAAAAGATCAATTGTCAGAGGAAAAGGCTGTTAATAAATTTTTAGAATTGAATGATTAGTTCCCGAGGAAATAATGTTATTGAAACAATATGTGAGAAAAATGGTTTTGCTCACTTCAGATTTTCAGAAATGGGATTATTTTTGAAGTTGTTGGATATGGGCTAGTATTTTTTTAAAAGAAAGTATATTAATTTTTCAAAGGTAGGTCCAGATGGTTTTGTTTTCAGTTGGTCATAGCAATCTTTTAAAGATTAATTTAGTGTTCTCCAGAGATGTTGAGTAAACAACTCTTGAAAGTCAATTTCTGCAACTACAGAATAAACTTCTACTCCAGGCTTCTCTAGGGAGAAAATACATTTGAGACAATATTGATATTTTCATGTTTATATATATATATATATATATATATATATATATATATATATATATATATATATATATATATTCCCAGAGTTAGACAAAAAAATGTAAGAAATGCTATCTAGTGTCACATCAAACCATTCACTCCCGCATTCCACCTGGCTGTGACAATGGTATTAAGAATAGCCTGAGAGCTTGATTGTCTTTCATATATAATTTTAAACAAATAAGCAATAGCCACATTTTCTGCCAGTTGGCATTGATAGGTAAGAGGAAGAACTTTATCCAGTTGATAATGGAAGAAAAGATATTTTTGATTTTCTTGGGCAACTCATTTTCATTAATTAACCATGAATTTAGGTCCAGAAGGAAGTTAGATAATTGCATTTTCTGCATGTATCATTTTTAGGATCATAATGATAACAGTGTACACTATAGAGGACTCTAAGGGTTACAAAGTACTTATTTTCCCTACAACTACCCTGTGACAGTCTTTGTTGTGAAATTATAGATAGTAATAGCTTTGTTTTCTTGATGAGAAGACTGCAGCTTGGAGAGATCAGACAACTTCTTTTGACTCATTCAATCTATTAAAACAAAAAATGCATTACTTAAATTTCAATATATTTGCCTTAAATTATTTTAGGCTTAAGGGATTCTCACAAACTCTCCTATTTTGGGTTATGTTAATCAAGGTGGTGTTTGCTTTACACTTCAGCTATGTTAGTTTTCATCTTTACAAGAAAATTGTAGCAGGAACAGCAGAAGGAATTCAGAGATCAAAGGATAGGGTTTGACAGCTTCCATCAGAGGGGATTCCAGAAGGCAGTCAGAGGCTCAAAGTCATTGCCTTTTGGTAATAAGAAAGAGGCAATCTCAGGGAGGTTTGGTGATAGCATAAGAGATATATTCACAAGAACTAGGTTGGGAGGTGGGATGGTTAAAGGAGAATAGGACTCCAATTTCTAGTAGGATTAGTGAGAACAAGACAGTATCTCAGTGTTAGAGAATCTGAAGTGGTGTATCTTGTAAGCTAATGAGGTATAGATAAATAAAGAGATAATGATAGAAATGACAAATAAATGGTTAGGAGATAGAGATATAGAGATGATAAATGATGAAGATGATTTATAGAGATGATAGATAAATAAAAATATTTATTAAGCTTTTAAATTATGCCAGGCACTTTACTAAGCACTGGATTAATAAATATAAACAAGCAAGATAATCTCATCCTTCAAGAAGCTTATATTCTAATAAAGAAATAGAGTTAGTCAGGAAAGAGGAAGGTGAAAAAATGTGAACATTCTATGACTATGTCCTAGAAGTGTCTTGGAGGCATTATGAAAGAATATCTCTTCTCTGAATTCATGATAGGCTAACTAATGCCAATATGTGTGTGTATATATATATATATATATATATATATATATATATATATATATATATATATATATATATCATAATGTAGAAACTATTGAGCTAAAAATCAAGGTTTTATTATTCTCAAGAAAAGGCTCAGACCTCAGAGAAAATCTGAAACCCTATTAGAAATCTAACAAGTTAACTCATAGGCAAAATTACATCAAAGTGACAAAGAAATAATTTATTTATATACAGCAATCTTGTATATTCATCTTAGGTCATAAAAGTTAAAGACATGATAGAGCCATAATCCCATACTTGCTTCAATGTTATAAGAATTTAAAAAAAATCTTAATCATAACTTCATACTACATCCCCTAAGGAAATAAACTTCATTAAACTGTATTGGTAAAATAAGTCAAGTTACAAATTCAACTATGTTTGGAGGTTTCACAAAAAGGCTGTTTGTTCGAAAGAGAAGATTTATGTCACCATAACAGCCATGAATTCTCAGCATCAGGGAACTCCTTCCTTCCACAGTTAGCTAGAAGATCTAACCAATAGTTGTATCACTTTGGTTCCCTTTTGGTTTCTATCTGAGAAATGTCAAATTGTTGTAGTTCAATTATTTAATTGTCCAACTATTCATAACTCTATGGATAGCAGCACATCAATGCTGTCCATTTGCTTTTCTTGGCAAAAACACTGGAGTAATTTACCATTTACTTCTCCATTAGAGTAAGGTAAACAGAGTTTAAGTGACTTGCTCATGGTCATACCGTTTGTAAATGTCTTGAGACCAGATTTGAACTCACAAAAATGGATTTTCCTGATTCCAGGCCCAGCATTCTACCCACTAAGTATTATTTAATGAGTCAGATTTTGGTCAAGTATGGCTAATTTTTACAGAGGAAGGCTTTTACTAAAAGTCTTCTTCTGTTAAAATTAGCCATATTTTTAGTGAATCACAATTTATAGGAGAAATGGCTCTGTGTCCCAAATGATTAAAATCATTAGTAAAAGGAAATTTTTAAAATGCCCATGGTAGAGGGATAGACCCTGAAAAATAAAAAAAAAAAGAGGCGAAAGACTCAAGGTTACTGGTGGAGAAGAGATGGAAGTCATGGTCCAAGTAGACAAAAGCATAGAACTTACATATGCAAGGAAGTGTTACTCTACAAGGGATTTCAATGTTGAAATGTTTAAATTTTAGAATACCATTCCCTTGAAAAAGGAAGGAGCAGGGAACAGCATATTGGCTTCAAAACCTACAACAAATCAAAGCCTATAAGTATAAGTTGATTGGGAAGAGGGTCCTAAGTCAGGTCTTCCAAAAAAAAAAAAAAAGTTTTCTCTGTTTACTCTGATTTTTCACCTATTGAGTTGATTACATAATATCCATAGGTTTGAATAACCTGAAATTCAATCCAGTTGGCTATTGAGACAGCAATTAAGGTAAAGATTTTCCTGTAAAGTCTTTGTCATAGCATTTGAATTCTTACAACTTATCTGGGGTTTAGTTATTTTTATCTTAAAAATTGTCTAGAATTCTTCAGGACTTCTAAAGCTACTTGATCTTATTTCTTTGGATATTATATTGATGATCATCAAATAATGCTAGTGGAAGATTAAAGATGAAAAGAATGATTCCTTACTGGTGCCTGTCATTGTAAAATTTGGTGTAATAGAAGACAAACTCACCCCGTCCACCCTATTCTCCACCAGTCATGGTGACTAGATCACTAATTTGCTTGCTAGTGGGCTAATAAAACATAATTGTTATCCATTCTTCCTTCCTTTTTATGTTTTTTTTTTTTTTTAACAAGTATTATTGATACCTTTGGTTTTTATATCACACTGTACCAAAACTTCCTTTTTTTCTTTTAACCAAAAACCAAACCAAAACAAACAAACAAACAAAAAATCTCTCTAAGTAAATAAAAACAACTCATATAGTGATGATATCTAACAGTGTATTTAAATTTGCTCCTATGATTCCCCACTTTAAGGTTGAGGAAGGGAATTTAATCTCTATACTAAGATTGCACATTTTAATTTCTGAAAAGTTAGCTCTGTTTTAATGCTCTTTTCATTTACCTTCTTTTGGTTATCATGTATATTGCACCTTTGTTTCCAGCTGCATCATTCTTTATTACTTAATAGAAGTATTCTAATGTTTCTATGAATTCCTCAGATTTATCATTGTGGATAGCATAGTTATATCTAATCCCAATAATATAGCACAATTTGGTCACTTATTCTCCAAGGAATAGTAAATACCACCAAGATAGTAAATACCACTCAGGATATGTTATACAAACACACATCTAAATAAGTGAATAAACAAATAAAAACATGAATATGTTATATAACCAACCCAGGTTATTGTTGTCCATAGATCAGAACTGCTCATCTCTGGGCTTACATGGTCCAGTTTCGATTAGCAATTCAATAATGGCTCTACCATCTGTGAACCAGTTCATTTCTAACTCTCCATTGGGGACTTTAAACTCCTTGAAAACATAAAAATAGAAATAAATCCTTAATTATAGAACAGGTTTTTTTAAAAGAGAAACACCAAAGCCCTATTAATGAATAAATACTTATATTGCATTATTCAGCTAATATTTCCTTCTTTCATGTTCCCTATGAGTTCCATTGTAGTCTCCATAAATTCAACCAAAAGCCAATGTCCCATTATCCTAAATGGATTAAGAATCTCCATAAAGAGAATGTTCTGTGTGATGTCTGTTCACCTGCTTCTTGCTGGGTTCCCCAGTTTCTTGAACTAGTATCCAATATTTTCTTTTCTGCTTGATTTCATAATCATCCTAACTCCCATATTTCCTGGTGTCTCAACTTAAGTACTATTACCTTGTCTATTCCTGTCTATAATCCTTATGGCCATGCACCTGAAATCCCTATAGCATTCCTATTGCCTAGGAACTAATCTTTTCCCATTCCTTTTGACATAATATTATGACTTACCAAATTATTTCATCTCAAGACTTCTATGATAATACCCAGCCCAGTGATTCTTAACTCCTACTGCCATAATTCATACTCTTTATGTTGTTTTTCATTGCTTGATACTTAACCCCATTTCCCTCAAGCCTTCTATCCCTTCAACCACTCTAAGACCAACCACCTCTTCCACTGTACTCTAGAAGGCCTATATCATAAGTAATACATCTTCTTTAATCTTAAATTTTTACTTTTGTAATCCTTCCATCTTTTGGCTCTCATTGAGATATGGCATCCTCATGATTACACAATCTCCCTGTCAATCCTTTCCAGCATTGGTTGAACTTTTCTTCATAATTCCCAACATAGTGGTAGAGTATGTTTTCCTCTGATATTTCCAGATTCTCTTCCACCACAATAATTCAATAACCTCTCTTCCTTTGAGGTTCACTTAATGCACATTTACCACCCAATCAAAATTTTCTTACCTCTTACCTACCAATATCAGGTCACAAGCCTCTTTCTTAGTGAGTTTGTGCCTGATTCACAATCTCCTCTTCCCAATTCCTGTCTTCATATCAGAAGTCATCAACATACAAATTGATACTCCCTCAAAAAAACAAACAAACAAAAGAGAACAAAACAAAACAAAACAAATAAAAAAAAAAACAAACAACTCTAACCTCCCAGGTTTTCAACTTAATATTTCCCATGACCTACTCTTTCAAATCACCTCAGCTATACACACAGCTGGTCATTTATCTTTGCTTTTTTCCATCACTAAGAGTTCTTGGAGTCTAAGGTTTTTTTTATCTTATCACAATTTGTTATAATTCCAAATCTTTCTCTTCCTTGAAATACCATACTTTGTTTTTCATCCCTAATATGACCTTCAATTCTTTGACTCCTCAAGGATATCTACACTAGCTACACTCTCCTCCTTTCCCCCTTTTTATCCATTGGTCAATTAGTTCAATTCTACATTTTCTTTTTTTCTAGAAGCCCTTATCCCTTTGTCCTAAGAGTTTTCCTTACCAAATCTCAGCTTTGCCTTACTCCCACCTGCTGCCTTTTTTTTCCTACTTACATGGTGTTGGAGAAAATTGCAAAGCTATATTGTCTGGTTCCTGACAAATTTATGTTGTATAATCTCAGTTGGGCCCTTTTTTGAAACAAGCCAATTTTTCTACACCTTTCTAGTTAACTCACTGCCCTGCTCAATCACAAAGTCCCAAAAGGCTTTTCCAAACCTTTTTCATCTCTCCTCAATCTTCCAATGTCTCATTCCTTCTCTCCATACTCTTAGCAAAAAACTGTCAATCCCTTAAACTAAATCACCAAAGCATTACAGAGGTTATACAACCACTGTTTACTCTGAAAAATACCAAAGAGTTCACAGAGGTAATATCTAAAGTGTTTAAACTCTGAAAAATTAAATAAAATAAAAGCAAAGCACTAACATTGGTTATAAGCAAAAACACATAGTTTTATTCAGTTGGAAAAGGAAAACTAGATATGCTTTCTGGCATCTACTTTGGTACCAAGGAGACCCACTATAACAAGGCTGTCTTGATACATATAGGAGTGGGCAAAGAAACATGAAGGAGTAATAGCATCAATAAGGAAAGTTTGATTTATAGCAGGGCATTATGATCTGACCAGAATGTGGTTTTGCAGGTATTTGTCGAAGCTCAGGGATCACTTAAGACTGCTGTAAAATAATTTTGTAATTTCGCTGCAGTAGGTTTCATCCAGGGGTTTTTCTCAAAGGATTGTTGTTATGCACAAGCCTAGGATACAGCTTGCTTGGTGGGCTGTAGCTTGGAAAACATGGTGTCTATTAATATTAAAAAGAGAAGACTAAAAAGACACGAGTCATCTTGGCATGGGGACCATTGCTTCACATTTTACTGAAAAAGTTGAAGAGATACACAAAGAACAACCTCTTTTCCTCTATTCCTCATCTCACATTACCCAAATGTCTTCTGCCACTATTTTTTAAAGTCTGTTTCACACGAAGAGGTAGCTCTTCTCATTATCAAGGCTAACTACTCCATACACATAAGTAGTCTCATTCCACCCCCTCTTCTCCTTCAGATTGCCATCTCTTTCACTCTCAGTCTATCTATCTATGGTCTTCATTGCCTACAAGCACATCCATGTCTTCCCCATTCTCAAAAAAAAGTCACAATTATCTCCTTTAGCTATTGTACATATTTTTAGTCTCTTTTCTGCGTCTTCAACCAAATCACACATACTAAAGATGGATGTTCATCAGAACTGGAGCACTCTTCTGTTCCCATAACTATTTTATTTGGTGATCTCATTCACCTATTATGATCCAAATCTTCTCTATGCTGATACTTCTTGGATCTCCTTAGCAAGGTCTACATTGCTCCTAATTTCCAGACTCAGATCTCCAATCTGCCAATTTCACATTCAAACTGGATATATAATAGATTAAAAATGTCTGAAATCGATCTCATTAACTTTTCCCACTTCTTCCCCCCAACTTCTGAGCTTCACTATTACTGTTGAGATCTGTTAGGTTCTTACTAAGTGCTAAATTGGTACTTAACAATTCTCTAGCTCAGAATTCACACCTTTAGTTCAAACCTTTAAGGGAGTTTTCACCTTGAAGGAATACTTTAAAGAAGCAAATTCATTGGCTGTAGGAGTTCCCACAAGAGCCTGGGAGTACTCAAAAGCTCATTCTTTGGGAGGATAAAAAGAGGCAACATTGAGCCTGGAGAGCAGTGTAGACTGGGATATTGAATTTGGATGGCAGTTAGGAAGGAGACAGTCTAGACTGGGAGAAGAACAAGACTTCCCAGGAGAACTTCAGGGAAGCTCAAGGAGATTCAGAGCCAGGATTCAGGAAGAAGAGGATTCGAGATTCTACCTTCACTCTGGCTGGAGGCTCCAGAAGCCTCCCAAGAGAGACAACAGAACATTACAGAGATCATCATCATTGTTCTAGTCACCTATTTTGGTAATTATAGGGGTTAACTTAGGTGTCCTCATTGCTGCTCTCCACAAATATACAATTTGGTAAAAAAAAAAAAAAAAAAAAAAAAAAAAAAAAGATGACATTCCTATTTGTCTTCTTTTTATTTTTGAAATGAATCTTTCTAAAGTACAAAGATTACCATGTCACCTCAGTCTTCCTAATCTCTATTTGAAAGACCTCAGCAGCATTCTTTGTTTTTAAAGATGAAATCCAAAATCCTATGATTGGCATACCTTTAAAGCCTGGTACAAACTATTTTATATATCTAGTATTTTTCCACCATTGCTTTCTTCCAATGTATTCTGTGATCTGATGACATATCTCCTTGTTATTCTATATATAAAGAATTCCATCTTCAGAATTTGATAGTTTTTTACTGAGTGTTCCCCCATGCTTGGAATTCTTTTCCCTTCTCATCTCCACCTCTGATTTCTGTTAAGTTCCAGCTAAAATCTTGTTTCTTATTCAATCGGGGGGAGGGAGTGGAGGGAGGGAGGGGATAATTTGGAAAAATGAATAAAAAAAAAAAAAGAAAAAAAAATGACCAGCAGGAGGATTTCAGAAAAGCCTGGAAAAGTCTATATGAACTGATCCTGAGTGAAGTGAGCAGAACCAGAGCACTGTACACAGAAACAAGATGATGCGATGATCAGCTATGATAAGAGTAACTCATCCTAGCAATGCCGGGATCCAGGACAATTCCAACAGACTTGGGATAATTTTTTTTTTTAATTTTTTATTATATATATATTTTTTATAATATTATCCCTTGTATTCATTTTTTCCAAATTATCCCCCCCTCCCTCTATTCCCTCCCCCTGATGACAGGCAATCCCATACATTTTACATGTGTTACAATATAGTCTAGGTACAATACATGTGTGTGAATATCATTTTCTTGTTGCACAATAAACATTAGAATCCGAAGGTACATGCAACCTGGGCAGACAGATATTAGTGCTAACAATTTACATTCACTTCCCAGTGTTACTTATCTGGGTGTAGTTATTTCTGTCCATCATTGATCAACTGGAAGTGAGTTGGCTCTTCTTTATGTTGAAGATTTCCACTTCCATCAGAATACATCCTCATACAGTATTTTTGTTGAAGTGTACAGTGATCTTCTGGTTCTGCTCATTTCACTCAGCATCAGTTGATTTAAGTCTCTCCAGGCCTCTCTGTATTCCTCCTGCTGGTCATTTCTTACAGAGCAATAATATTCCATAACCTTCATATACAACAATTTACCCAACCATTCTCCAACTGATGGACATCCATTCATCTTCCAGTTTCTAGCTACAACAAAAAGAGCTGCCACAAACATTTTGGCACATATATGTCTCTTTCCGCTCTTTAGTATTTCTTTGGGATATAATCCCAGTAGTAGCGCTGCTGGGTCAAAGGGTATGCACAGTTTGATAACTTTTTGGGCATAATTCCAGATTGCTCTCCAGAATGGCTGGATTCTTTCGCAACTCCACCAGCAATGTATCAGTGTCCCAGTTTTCCCACAGCCCCTCCAACATTCATCGTTATTTGTTCCTGTCATCTTAGCCAATCTGACAGGTGTGTAGTGGTATCTCAGAGTGGTCTTAATTTGCATTTCTCTGATCAGTAGTGATTTGGAACACTCTTTCATGTGAGTGGATATAGTTTCAATTTCTTCCTCTGAGAATTGTCTGTTCATATGCTTTGACCATTTATCAATTGGAGAATGGTTCGGTTTCTTATAAATTAGGGTCAGTTCTCTATATATTTTGGAAATGAGACCTTTGTCAGAACCTTTACTTTTAAAAATATTTTCCCAATTTGTTACTTCCCTTCTAATCTTGTTTGCATTAGTATTATTTGTACAGAAACTTTTTAGTTTGATGTAATCAAAATCTTCTATTTTGTGATCAATAATGATCTCTAGTTCTCCTCTGGTCATAAATTCCTTCCTCCTCCACAAGTCTGAGAGGTAGATTATCCTCTGTTCCTCTAATCTATTTATTATCTCCCTATTTATGCCTAAATCATGGACCCATTTTGATCTTATCTTGGTATATGGTGTTAAGTGTGGATCCATATCTAATTTCTGCCATACTAATTTCCAGTTTTCCCAACAGTTTTTTCCGAATAATGAATTTTTATCCCTAATGTTGGTATCTTTGGGTTTGTCAAAGATTAGGTTGCTATATATGTTCCCTTTTTTGTCCTTTGTATCTAATCTGTTCCACTGATCTACTGGTCTATTTCTTAGCCAATACCAAATGGCTTTGGTGACTGCTGCTATATAATATAGCTTTAGATCAGGTACACTTAGACCACCTTCCTCTGAGTTTTTTTTCATTAGTTCCCTTGCAATTCTCGACCTTTTATTCTTCCATATGAATTTTGTTATTATTTTTTCTAGGTCATTGAAATAGTTTCTTGGGAGTCTGATTGGTATAGCACTAAATAAATAGATTAGTTTGGGTAGTATTGTCATCTTTAATATATTCGCTCGGCCTATCCAAGAGCACTGAATGTCTTTCCAATTATTTAAATCTGATTTTATTTTTGTGGCAAGTGTTTTGTAATTTTTCTCATATAATTCCTGACTTTTCTTTGGTAGATGGATTCCCAAATACTTCATACTCTCAACATTTGTTTGGAATGGAATTTCTCTTTGTATCTCTTGCTGTTGCATTTTGTTAGTGATATATAAGAATGCTGAGGATTTATGTGGATTTATTTTGTATCCTGCCACTTTCCTGAAATTTTGAATTATTTCTAGTGGCTTTTTAGCAAAGTCTTTGGGGTTCTCTAAGTATACCATCATGTCATCTGCAAAAAGTGATAGTTTAATTTCCTCATTTCCTACTCTAATTCCTTGAATCTCTTTCTCGGCTCTTATTGCCGAGGCTAGCGTTTCTAGTACTATATTGAATAGTAATGGTGATAGTGGGCAACCTTGTTTCACTCCTGATCTTACTGGGAAAGGTTGCAGTTTATTTCTATTGCATATTATGCTTACTGAAGGTCTTAAATATATGCTCCTGATTATTCTAAGGAATATTCCATTTATTCCTATACTCTCAAGAGTTTTTAGTAAGAATGGATGTTGGATTTTGTCAAATGCTTTTTCTGCATCTATTGAGATGATCATATGGTTCTTATTAATTTGATTATTAATATGGTCAATTATATTAATAGTTTTCATAATATTAAACCAGCCCTGCATTCCTGGAATAAATCCTACTTGATCATAGTGTATTATCCTGGAGATGATTTTCTGAAGTCTTTTTGCTAATATCTTATTTAAGATTTTAGCATCAATATTCATTAAGGAGATTGGTCTATAATTTTCTTTCTCAGTTTTCGATCTACCTGGTTTAGGTATCAGTACCATGTCTGTGTCATAAAAGGAGTTTGGTAGGACTCATTCATCCCCTATTTTTTCAAATAATTTATATAACATTGGGGCTAATTGTTCTTTAAATGTTTGGTAGAATTCACATGTGAATCCATCTGGCCCTGGGGATTTTTTCCTGGGGAGTTGATTAATAGCTTGTTCTATTTCTTTTTCTGAAATGTGACTATTTAAGCAATTTATCTCCTCCTCTGTTAATCTAGGGAGCCTATATTTTTGGAGGAAGTCATCCATTTCACTTAAGTTATCAAATTTATTGGCATAAAGTTGGGCAAAGTAACTCCTTATTATTTCTCTAATTTCCTCTTCATTGGTGGAAAGATCCCCCTTTTCATTTGTAAGACTTTCAATTTGATTTTCCTCTTTCTTTTTTTTGATCAAATTTACCAAAGGTTTATCTATTTTATTGGCTTTTTCATAAAACCAACTCTTGGTTTTATTTATTAATTCAATAGTGTTTTTACTTTCAATATTATTGATTTCTCCTTTTAATTTTTGTATTTCAAGTTTAATTTTTGGTTGGGGGTTTATAATTTGGTCTTTTTCTAGCCTTTTAAGTTGTAAGCCCAATTCGTTAATCTTCTCTTTCTCAATTTTCTTCAAATAAGCCTCTAAAGATATAAAATTTCCCCTTATTACTACTGCTTTAGCTGCATCCCACAGATTTTGATATGATGTCTCATCATTGTCATTATCTTGGGTGAAATTGTTAATTGTTTCTATAATTTGCTCTTTCACCCAGTCATTCTTTAAGATGAGATTATTCAGTTTCCAATTACTTTTTGGTCTATTTACCCCTAACTTTTTACTGAATGTAGCTTTTATTGCATTGTGATCTGAGAAGAAGGCATTTATTATTCCTGCCTTCCTTTTGAGATCTTTATGTCCTAATATATGGTCAATTTTTGTATAGGATCCATGAACTGCTGAGAAGAAAGTATATTCCTTTCTATTGCCATTCAGTTTTCTCCAAAGGTCTATCATACCTACTTTTTCTAATGTTCTATTTACTTTTTTAATTTCTTTCTTGTTTGTTTTGTGGTTTGATTTGTCTAAATCTGAGAGTGCAAGGTTGAGATCTCCCACTATTATAGTTTTACTGTCTATTTCTTCTTGCAGTTCTCTTAACTTTTCCTTTAGAAAGTTAGATGCTATACCACTTGGTACATATATGTTTAGTATTGATATGGCTTCATTATTTATGTTACCTTTCAGCAGGATATAGTTTCCTTCCTTATCTTTTTTAACGAGATCTACTTCTGCTTTTGCTTGATCTGAGATAAGGATAGATACCCCTGCTTTTTTGGCTTTACCTGAAGCATAATAGGCTCTGTTCCAACCTTTTACCTTTACTCTGTATGTATCTCCCTGCTTTAAGGGTGTTTCCTGTAGACAACATATTGTAGGGTTCTGCTTTTTGATCCAATCTGCTATCCGTCTCCATTTGATGGGATCGTTCATCCCATTCACATTTACAGTTAAAATTACTAATTCTGTATTTCCTGCCATCGTATTATCCCCAGATTATGCTTTTTTCCCTTGACCCCTCTGATCCCCCTCCCCGATATTTAATTTACAGACCCCCCTTGTGACGCGCAACCCTCCCTCTTTTTTTTTTTTTTTTAGGATCCCTCCCCCCTCCCTCCAAGTCCCTTCACTTATCCTCCTTTTCCTTTTTCCTTTTCCTCTCCCCCCTTTAAATGAGGTGAGAGAAAATTCTCTGAAAAACAAATATTTTAATTATTTACTCTTTGAGCCTCTCCTGATGAGAGTAAGATTCACACAATGATTCTCCCCCTCACTAAGTTCCCTCAGATATGGTGTATTTTCTATGCCTCTTCCTGGGATGTAGTTTCCCTCTTTTTATCATTCTTTCCCCTTTTTCTGAACCGACCTCCTTCCCTTTACTACACCCCCCTTTTTTTCTTTTATATCAGTAAAGACAAATTATCCTTGAGTACTTTTTATATACCCACAACAGAGTTACAGTTCTCAAGGGTTCTGTGTACCTTTTTCTGTTTCTCTTCAGTCTTGTGGATGTAGATCAAATTTTTTGTTTAAGTCTGGTTTTTTTCTTAGAAACATATAGAATTCCTCTGTTTCATTGAATGACCATCTTCTTCCATGGAAAAAGATGCTAAACTTAGCTGGGTAGTTCATTCTTGGTTGCAGTCCTTGATCTTTTGCCTTACGGAATATCAGGTTCCAGGCCCTTCTATCTTTTAATGTGGAGGCAGCCAGGTCTTGGGTGACCCTTATTGTGGCACCTTGGTATTTAAATTGTTTTTTTCTAGCTGCTTGCAGGATTTTCTCCTTTGTGTGGTAATTCTGCAGCTTAGCCACTATATTCCGTGGTGTTCTTTTTTTAGGGTCTATTTCAGAAGGAGTTCGATGAATTCTTTCCACATCTACTTTCCCTTCTGTTTCTATTATCTCTGGACAGTTCTCTTTGATAATTTCCTGTAAAATAGAATCTAGGCTCTTTTTTTGGTCATAGTTTTCGGGAAGTCCAATAATCTGCAGATTATCTCTCCTAGATCTATTTTCCAGGTCTATAGATTTTCTCAGTAAGTATTTGACGTTGTTCTGCAGCTTCTCATTTTTTTTTTGTTTTGTTTGACTGATTCTTGGGTTCTCTGTGAATCATTCATTTCTATTTGTTCCATCCTGACTTTTAAGGAGTTATTTTCTTCTTTCACAGTTTTTAGTTCTTTTTGTAAATGCCCAATTTCGTTTTTAAATGAATTATTTTGCTTTATTTAATTTTTTTCCATTTCCCTAATTTTTTTTTTTTGAGAATTATTTTCTTTTTCCAATTCAGAAATTCTATTTTCTTGAGACTTTTTTATCTTTTCCAATTCAGAAATCCTACTTTCCTGTGCTTTTTTAACCTTTTCTAATTCACAAATTTTGTTTCCCTGCATCTCCTGTGAATTCTTTATTTTTTCCAACTCCAATTTCAGGACGTTGTTATTCTCTATCATAGCTTCCCTTTCCTTTCCCCATTTTTCTTCAAACTCCCTTAATTTTTTAAGAGTTTCTTCTAGGAGAGAGTTATGTGATGGGAGGCAGGAATCGGTCCCCTTTAGGTTGTTATCTGCTGACTCTCTGCTGTTAACTTCCTCGGGGTTGGATACCCGCTCTTTCTCTGTATAGAAGGAATCTATAGTTTTTCTGGCTTTTTTGCTCATATTTAAAAAATCTTTTGGCGTATGTCCCTGGGGTAGGAAATTTTTTATTTACTTCTTTACCAGCTTCCTCCCAGACTGGATGGATGCAGAGGCTCCTGTGCCTGAGCTTAGAGAGAGCTCTGGGAGAGAGTTCCCCACCCCCTCCCTGGAAGTGCCTCAGAGGTGATTAGCACTGTTGTGCCCGAGGGCGCTGAAAAGTAAAGACAGCACAAAGCCTAGCCTATGTGTCCGGGTGGGGAGTGGATGTCTGCAGCAGGTGACTTGAAAAGCCCCTGCGCTCAAACTGGAAGTGTCTGCCAGAAACCGGGGTCCCTAGTTCAAAGGTTCAGCTTCTCTGGGACTTCCTGGAGCTGAGTTCCACTCCCTCCAGCTAAGCTAGGCAGTGTGTGTTGCCTTGGGCCGTATCCACCCACTTGTCAATCTCTTAACTATTCTCAGGTGGTAGGTGAGGCCACACCCCCTGGTGCCGAGATCTGCTGAGTCACCTCCAGGTTCCGGGGAAAATCTGATCTGAGTTTTAAAATATTTTGGCTTTCTCTTCTGAACTGCTAAATAATTAGCAGAGAAGAGCTAACAGCCTGTGCCAGATTCCTTTACCTCAGTGGCTTCTCTGATCCCAGAGCCCCTCCCAGCGCAACCAGCACAGTGTGCCACTACCCCACCGTCTGTGCTGGTCTCTCTTCTTCCTCCCCTGCGGACAGACCTTTTCCACTGAAACTCCAGAATGTCTTCAGCTGGTAAGTCGTGCTTCCAGTCCTTGTGGTATCTATCAGTCCTGGGCTTATTTTGAGACTTAATTTATCTAATTAGTTGTGAGGGAGTGAGGATGTTCACAGAGTCGTGTGTTTCTTCTCCGCCATCTTGGCTCCGCCCCCCAACTTGGGATAAATTAATGCCATCTGTATCCAAAGAGAGGTTCTGAAGACTGAATACAGATCGAAACATTCTAAAAAAAAAAAAAAAGAAAAGAAAAGAAAACTGAGGCAAACAGAAGTTAAATGGCTTTTCCAGTGTACAAGGCTGAATTTGAACTCAAATCTTTTTGACTTTAGCCCCAGAGCTCTATTCACTGTACCATGCCCAGAAATCACTGCTCATATCCACTTTGTGAAACCCCTCATTTCTTTCATGTATTATATATTAAGGTTTTTCTTGATTCACTTTTTTCAATTAAAATCACTTTGTATTATTTTATATGTAATTTATACTTACATGTGTACATGTTGCCCTCCCTCCCATCTGGGCTTCCTATTCTTTTCCTTACCCTGTCCATTCCAAATTGAATATTGATTTCTGGAGCCCAGAAACTTTCGTTTTTGCTTTTATATTTTCACTTTCTGTTGTAATGCCTTCTAGTATAAATACTTCATACGTGATCATTGAATTAAATGAAATTAAAACCAAATCTTCAGAAGATTTAAATCTTTAAAAAAAAAGAACTTTCTCTAATTTTTAATATGCAAATATTTTTCTTATTAATTATTTAGTGTACAATAGAACTGGTATAAATGTGGTTAATTATCTTTCATCTTCAAAATGAAAATTTAGTATTTTTTGATGACTAAGCCATGTATTCCATTAAATAACTGTGATTAAATCACTAGGTAAATGCTTTTCAATATATTTATATGGGATCATAGACTACTATTCTTCTATAGGTTATGTTTCTGATTTTCAGTATTTTTTTTTTTACTGTGCTATGGCATCCTTCTCACCCCAAAAGTTGAATCTTCTTTTTCCTTCTCAATGAAATGTAAGTATACTTTGCCTCTGTTATGCCTTCCTGTGATTGAATGATTGTTTCTGAGCCGCTGTTTTCAGAAGTGTTTTTTTTTTCCCTTTCAGATTTTTCCAATATTCCTTTGAGTTGGTAAGTTCTGTATTTTATTTGTTGAATTTCTGTTAGAGTTTAAGCTTTTGAAAGGCTAAATTTCTATTTTATTTGTATTCCTAGCACTTAACACATTGCCTGGCACATAGAAAAGCTTTAAAACTTCTTGACTGATATATTCTCAGACCTAGGAAGGACCTCGAAGATCATCCACCCAAAGATTCTATTTTTGCATCTGGGAAAACTAAAAATCAGAGGTTAAGGAATTTGACCAAGTTTATATGGATAGTAAAGTAAATAGACAACATTAAATCATAGGTCTCTTGACTTTCAGTGCAGTGATTTTTCCATTATTCCATGTCTTTGTGTTTTCTGTTTCAAATATATTTACAATATTCAGGAAGACAAATAAATCTGATTCCATTAAGAATAACATATTTAAGATTGTTTTTCTCCTAGGTAAAGATATTATAAAATATATAGGACACAAAATGAATTTATTAATCTGACTTAATTTCCATGTTTGTGATGATTTCTTTAGAAAAGGGAAAGGGGGATAATAGATTAGAGTTATAAGCATAATTTAAAACAGAAGAGTTTAGTTAAATGACTATAGGATATCCATATTGAAAATTGACCCTGCCACTTTTTCTTTCTAATAATGGAGAAAGAAAGCCCAAAGTTCCAAGTGAATAATAAAAACAGAGGGATAATAAGAATGAGGTAGAAGATTATAATAATTATTAACTAGAGGAAGCCATCTTCTGAGGTCCAAATTCCTTAGAGAATCAACAGAGAAAAAATGTCAATTGAATATTAATATATAATTGTGACAGGTCAAAAAATCTGGGGCTTTTTGAAGGTTAAAGAATTTCTTGAAAAGATAAAGGAAATAAAATAATGTAGTCAGCCTTAGTAGGGGACATTACAGTGTATCAAGATCTTTTGATTACTGCTAGGATCATAAATTTTTATTTCTTGATTAGGGGTAAAAGAACATACCAGCCTTACTCTATGAACACTTTTGTTTTCATTGATTCATGTCTTATGGAGAATAGTATACCAATTTTAAGCTGATATTTAACTACTGAAGTTATATATACTTTTTATGTCCATAATTGTATATATAATAATACTAAGATGTTTGTATATTAAAATACTTTGTGATCTCATGATAGTTATTACATATATGTATATACATATACATGTATGTCTTAAATATATATATACATATATATATATATATATACATAATTTTATATATATAGTCATATAAGGACAGAGTTATATATACAATAATACAAACATGTGTGTATATTAAAATACCTAGTGGTCTCATGATGGTTATATTGTATGTGTATACACATATACACACACATATATATGTCTTAAATATGTTTATTTGAATATATATTTTCTATATATGTGAATATATGTTTATATATATATATATATATATATATGTTTTGAAAGTATAACAAGTATAAAGCATCTACTTAACAGAATAAGGAAAACCTGCCACATTGATTAATGTCATTTCCTGTTATCTCTTGTTTTCTGCTTAGGATCCAGTCTTTGCTCCAGAAATCCAAAGACCTATAAATCCAATTTAGCAATAAAAGTTGAAAGCAATCATTATTTAAATGAGAGCAAGAGTTCCTAACTCAGCAAGACCTAGAAAAGAGACAAAAGGGTCCATCTTCAGCAGAAATGAGCCTTGATCAAATTTTAGCAGAGAAGTATATATTTAAATCTATTCACTAAATTTTAATAATCTTTTCTTGGAATTGTCTTTCTCAGGTGATTTTTCCTTTCCTTTTCTATTAGTATTATACTGGTATGTAGGTTTTGCAATTTAACAGATGGATTATTGAAAACATCCTCTTAAGCTGATCTCAGAATCTAGATAGATAGAGTCTTCCTTTACTAAATTCACAATTTACAACTTTACCAGTTAATTTTCTCTAAATGCTAACACTGTACTTCATTCTCTAGTTAAAAATCTTTCATGACTCCATATTTCTTAGTTTATCATGTTAAAACTGTTCTCTCTAGATTGTAAAGTCTTTCATAATTCATAAAAATGTTTACTCAGGCTTTTTCTGCAGGGCTCTTCAATAGTAATCTTTTGCTCTAATAAATGCAGGTCTTCTTACTATTCCAATACCTTCATACCTATTTCCTTTACTTAACCTTTTTTTTTTTTACATGAATACCACTTTTACTCTTTTTCCATACTCTTATCTATTCTTCAAATTTTGAAATAGTCTTTGAAATAGTCCATACACTGCCTCATATCCTAAGACTTTTTTTTTTTACTACTTCAGCCAAGTTAATTTTGATCCCCATCTGTAATATTTTTTGTCATTTATATATTTATCAATTCATGCATTCATTTATTTATTGTTATTGTTTTAAGTGACTTGCCCAGGGTCACATATATGGCTAGTGCTTGTCTGAGGAGGGATTTAAACTCAGATCTTCTTGATTCCAGGCTCACCTCAGGTGCTCTGCTTGCTCAGTTCCCTATGTGAATTTTAAGGCCCAGACAAAATGTTGTTTCTTCAAATCTTTCCTGATAACACTTTATAGAAAAGTTTTTATCCTTCAGGACATTTTCAAAATATTAACGAATATCATATCATTTGGTGTCTATCTCATTGCAGGATTTTAATTTCAAGATGAGATTAAATGTTATTTACTTAGTAATACAAGAGCATTTCAGCTTTTGAGGAGAGAAGTGACATTATATTTCTATTGCCTCTAATTGATGCACTCTAGAGGTAGAAAATGTAATGTAGTTTTGAAGTAGAAAAGGTCATTGCAGTCTTGTAAATACTTCAATTTATTTAGAATATAAAGTATGTTGAGAAAGTAGTATGATCTACTTCATACTTTTTTTGCTACATTTAATGTACTTAGGTGTTATTTTTGAATAGTGGCTATATTTATATGAATATGTATATAATCTTATTTCCCCCAAAAATTGCAACTCCCTGAAAGAACTGTAATTTATCTAAACTTTCTCATCCCATACCTGCTGTTGTCTAGTTGTTTCAGTTATGTTCAATTCTTTGTGATTTCATTTGTGTTTTCTTGGCAAAGATACTGGAGTGCTTTGCCATTTCTTTCTTTGGCTCATTTTACAGATGAGGAAACTGATGAGAATAGGGTCAAATGACTTGGGTCACACTGAGGTTGGATATGAACTCAGAAAGTTGAGTGTTCCTGACACAAGGCTTAGCACTTTACAAAGTATGTCATTTTTCTGTCCATCATTCCGTGCCTAGCACAGTATTAAACATACAGTAGGCACTTTTAGTTTTAATTTTAGTTTCATGTTCTTTATTGTAATATAGTGATTTTAGCACTCCTTATTTCCTCTACTAGTCTTTCAAGAGCAGAAAATCTGTATCATTCTTTGCTTTTTACTCATAACCTAGTATAGTACCTTGCATAGAGTAGGTGCAGAAAAAGTAATATCTCTGGAGTCAGAGGACCTGGTTTAAATATGAGGCTGTTATCTGTCTTGCTTTGGGCAAATTACTACTTCCTTGGGTATATGCATTTCTAAAAAGACAGTTGCATTTAATGGCTTCAAAGACTTCTTCCAGCTCTAAATTCATGATATTGTGAAGTAAAAATCTGTTGAATGAAGAAATGAGTTAATGTTTATAATAATATGTATCCATAAATCCCTTATCAATATAATAAAGCTTTGCTTTAACACTATATACTATTCTTCAGAATTTGGTACAAGATAATGCTATCTTGGACTGTTCTCATAAGAACTTCTCAAATTTTATACATAAAAGAAATAGCTTATAAATATAGTACTTAATACATGTTCATATTCCATTAATTCTATAAACTATATTATTCTGAGGATCCAATCATGTCTTAAGTTTAAATTTATACCTGATATCTTTATTTTTCTATTACACAATAAGCACCTCTTTAAATAGTTTCTAATTGCATAGTAGAATGTTATCCATATATGCCATGGATAACAAGAAAATAAATGTTTTAAAAAAGACTGCTTTTGGTACTTTTTTCTGTCTATAATTTTTCTTTTATGAATTTATCAGATTGTATGAGTTTACTTATGATCTTTATGCAGATGACTCCCACATCTATGTATCTACCTATTCTGGATGAGACCTGACTCAGTAATGGTCCATGGTATTTTATTGTAAATAATAGAATGAATTGAAACAGTTATACATCATCCAACAATGAACAAAAGGAGACTTATTTAGGCAGAGTGAAAGAATATCTCACACAGATATAAAGTGAGGGAGGACTGAGCAAAAATTATCTCATCAAAGCTCACCTATTGAGTTGATCATAGTGGTATCTACATCAGAGAATGCCAAAGTTTCTCATGTCTGTTTTCTACACAGGTGTCTAGGTAGCAATACCAACAGCCTAATCTTTAGTTTTTGAGCCAATTAATTCTCCAAAATTATTACAATTAATTTTAAGGAAAAACCAGGAAAAATTTCACAGGACCTAGAACTTTACTCTCACCACATAAATTCTATTCTCTATTCTGTGTCAATACAATATCATTATACTTTGGATATTTCAAATGTGACATCTCAAACTCAATATATATAAAATTACCCATCAATTTTCTCCCAAACCCCGCCACCTTATAAATTATCCATTTTCTGTCAAAGATATTACCATCTTTTTGATATTGAAGGTTTATAAAATTTGGATAATATTTAACTCCTTGCCTTCTCCTCTTTACCACATAACAGAATCAAAATCAGTTGCCAAGACTTCTGGATGCTACCCAAAAAGATCTCTCATCTACTGATACTGTCATCATCCTGGTTCAGAGCAAAATTATCTTAAATGGTGTTCTTGCTTTCATACTCTCTTCTCTATGGTTCAAACTCCTCTCAGCAGCCAAAGTTATTTTACTAAATTAGAAATCTTATTATGTCACTGATTATGTCCAATAAATTCCAATGCCTTGCCATTATCTTTAAAATCAAGTACAAATGCTTATTTTTACATTTAAAATTCTTAACAATAAGACTTCAATTTACCTTTCTGGATTAATTTTAAATTACTATTCTTTAGGAGCTATATGGTACAATCAAATTGATCTGTTTGCTTTTCCTCACCTATGTCACTTTATCAACCTTTTCTCTGTCTTTGAATCAGGCATTCCCCATCCTCAAACTGCATAGGAATAAAGTCCCGTACTCCACTCCCATGAGTTGCTGTACCTTCATCTCTTAAAAATTATTATTCTATTCTTAGGATTTAAGTTTACTTCAAAGTTTATTTCAAGCACTATATTCTATATTTCGACATTCTAGTACCTCCTCCAAACCATTTTTCTTGTATTTATTTGTATTTATGTATACATGTACATATTATCTCCACTTTTCATAATGTAATTCCCTTGAAGGAAAGGACTCAAATTCTTTGCTCAAGTTCCTATCCCAGTTCCTGACACATAGTAGGCAATTTATAGATCTTTTTTCTTTGATAGACTATATTAAAAACCAATAAAACTATACTTTAAACTCTATTAAGGCTCTTTATAATTTTATCCAATAGTAGGAGAAGAAACCCAGAGACCTAGCTTAGTTCTTTTGTTTTTGTTTTTGAATGGGGAGTTTTAGAAGGTTCTCTTGTTTTACTTTTTAGCTGACTGAAAGCAATTAGTTATGGTTTTTAAGAGAATTCCGAATTAGGAATTTTACAATAAAAATTAAAAGATAAATAAATTCCATTTATGAGCCTTACTTAATATATAATTCACAAAGAAATTTCCTAAAGAATTTTGTGGAAGAGAGAAAAACATGTGACTTAACAGTAGACTTTTGATAATAATTCAACTCTTAAAGATAGTAATAGTTAAAACAAAAGTAAATCAAAGTTATATCTGAATTATCTCCAATATTATCTCAATCCAATAGGTTATAAATTGGTTTGTAAAAAGCTTAGGGATACTTGTGGATCAACATACAGTAGATGAGAGTCATTGCCTTCAATACCTATTCTATAGATAAACAGATGATTTCACTCTCTAGAACTATTAGTCTGCCCTCTTTTATGAGCACTAAATCCAAGTTTGAGAAACAAATACCTATGCTATAATCATTGAAAATTAATATCCCAGGTTGTTTATTTTCTGAATAACCTGCTCTAAGCAAAAAGGCTTGTGATATTATTTTTCAGTTAGATATTATTCTCATGGAATTCCTCCAATGAATCATTATTGTATCCCATTTAGGCTGGGAGCTTCAAGTAAGCCTCAGTGCATAAAATCCTTCTCTGTCACTTTTTCAATTGCAGCATTTATATGTAATAAATGAGTTGGATTTGATAAGCAGGTGGGTGATTGTGTTGGAAATTTATGTCTCCTGGTTATTCCATCTTTAACACACACACACACACGTGTATATATATATATATATATATATATATATATATATATATATATATATATACACGTGTGTGTGTATATATATGTATATGTATATGTATATGTATATGTATATGTATATGTATATGTATATGTATATGTATATGTATATGTATAGATTTAAATTCAGAGAGCAGCATTGAAGTGATAACACTGTAAATCATAGTCCTTGAGTTACTTACTGATCTGAGCACAAGGAAGATATCAGTATGAAGCTATAACTCTGTGTGAAGAACTTTTCTAAGTTATGATGATATTCATTCATTTTCATTCAATTAACAAACTGTTGTAGAATGCCTCTATCAGAGCTGCTGTGCTAGGCTCTGTGGAGCCCCCAAAGATAAATATAAAATAGTTTCTATCCTCAATAGGTTTTAAACATGGTACCATGTAACTACAACAAGTAAAATGTGAAAATTCAATAACACAGTGAGAGATTAATTCCAGCTGAGATGTTAAAAATAAAACAAAACAAAACAGCAAAAACAACACTGAAATAGCTTCATGTAGTTAATGACATTTAAGTTCCAGACAGGAAACATCTTGTGAATAAAATTACAAAAGAAAACACATGAAATATTGGCTCATGCTTTTATGTTTCATTTTTTTTTCTGTTTATACTTGTTCATTCATTTCTTTATGTATTATGTTGGGAAAGTAAAATCATAACAAAAGGGAAAATATGAGAGAAAAAACAGAAGAAAAAGAAAAAAAATGTAAATATAACTTGTTGATTTACATAGTTCCTTGGATGCAGAAGATATTTTATATCCAAAGTTTATTGAGATTGCCTTGGGTCATTGAACTGCTGAGAAGAACCAAGTCTTTCATAATTGATCATTGCACTTTCTTGTTGTTATTGTGTACAATCTATTCCTGGTTCTGCTTGTTTCACTCAGCATCAGAGGGATGAATCTTTCCAGGCCTTTCTAAAATCAGCTTGTTCATTATTTTTTAAGAATAATAATGTTCTACTACTTTCACATACCCTGTTTTTCAGCCATACCCTATTTGATGTACATTCACTCACTTTCCAATTATTTACCACCAATTCCCCAACTTATTGTTTGTAATATTCAAAAAATAGCTGTAAGGAATGTTAAAGTATCCTTTGATTGTGCCTTATTGAGTTTCCATATTTTCCAGAAACTGTGGACCCAAAATATGCAAAAAGCTCTTAATGTGTCAAGGACAAAACCCCACCTTGAACTGACATAATTTGTTGCTTGTACCCCAACCTGAACTCCATATCTGTCCTTGAAAGTTAAGACAGGAACATTAGTCTTCACCATATGAGAAAACACACCTGGAACTCTTGTAGGTAAATATGCCTTTCTATCTTCATGGTCTGGCAGTTCTCAAGACTGCTGCTTTTGCCATAGCCTTGCTCCTCCCCTTTAGAAAGGTTTTGTCTTTTTCTTAACTTTATTGGACATTTTGCTCTTCCAGTATTTCTGGTATCTTCTCTTTCCTTTGCTGTACTTTTATAACGATGCAAGCTTCTGCATGAATTGTGAACTTTTGCTCTCACTATGGGTTCTACATGGATGTCCATTTCTCTTGTAATAAATCTACTTGCCATCACAATGCCTCATGAATCTGTGATACTGTTTTTGGTTAACATATCTCAAACTAAATATCTTCAAGGCAGAATAGACCTTATATGATTGTCTATAAAACCACCCCTCCTAACTTCTCCATCTATTTTGAGGGAAACACTACCCTTCCAATCACCCGTGCTTTCATCTTCAGATTTATTCTTTAATCCTTACTGTCCCTCAATCAATATCCCTCACACAGAATCCCTTTCTTCCTACTCACATTTTAACTATTCCTGATACAGGTTCCTAATTAATCTCCCTGCTTTTATCCTTTTCTCACTCCAGTTCAGCCTCGACACAATTATTAAATTCATATTCTTAAAGTGCAGGACTCACAACATCACTCCCCTGCTGAATAAAGTTTAATGTTTCCAGGTTACCTTTAGTTTAAAATATAAACTCTTCTATTTGGCAATGAATACCATTTACAACCTGCCTCAAATCTATCTTTCAAGGCTGATTGCACATTATTACCTTTCTCACCCTTTACATTTCAAACAAATTGGTCTGCTTGCTATTTTCCATCTAAGGCATTTCAGCCCTTGACCTATTCCCTTTGTGCTGGATGCCCCCATTCCTGGCATGAACTCCCTTCTGTTTAAGCTTCATAGAACCCCCTCGCTCCCTTCATTCAATTCAAGAGCCACTTTCTTATAGGAGTCTTTTTCTTATTGTTCCAATTGTGTGTGTGTGTGTGTGTGTTTGTGTGTGTGTGTGTGTGTGTGTGTGTGTGTGTGTGTGTATGTATATATGAAAATGTAGCTTTTTGATTATAGGCACGAACATTTACACATATATTCTTAGTGCCTAGCACAATGACTATCTAAATGAATTTGTGATGATTTCACTAATTACTGTCCTCAATATGTTAGTAAGCTCATTGAGGGAAGAAACATTTTATTTGTGTCTTTGCAACCCAAGCATGTTGAACTGAGTCATTAAATTGGGCTGGAGAGACCTCCAAAATTATCACAGAAAGAACGAATGACAAAGAAAAAATATTTTATTTCAATTGCCTACAAGAACTACTAATAATTTTATTTCTGCCTCAAGTGTAAATATGCTTTTATTCCTCCTTCCTTCTTATTTGGAGCTAATCTATGATTTACAATTTAGGAGTTCACTAGAACCCCAATGTAATTACAACTTTACTACATAACATTAGGTATACAAAATTCTATTATTGTCAAAGACAGCTGTACATTCTAATAGAAATATGTTACAAAATTCCAGACAACTGATTTTGACATTCACTCATTGTTCTTGTGATTCTATGTAGTTAAAGAAAATGCTGAAAAGGAATTAAGCAAAAATTATTTGTTTTCAAGTTATAATGTAGTTCATTACTTTTTATGTTTAAAATAATTAATATAATAATAAATGAAATGAGAATAATGATAAATATTGCTAATATTGCAAAGTGTTGGTCTACCTTTTATGAGAATGATTATCAATGGGTTTCTCAGATAAACATAACTCTTTAGTGATTTAAAATATCTATAATTTCATTGGGCTAGGTGTCTCCCGTTTAAAAAATGAAGAATTCAATCCTACTACTCTCTTTCATACTCAAGCTCTTGTAGACAACCTGCATGAATGTCTAGGGTCAGAAAAAAAGTCATCCTATCACTTGATAGTGGTACAACCTTTGGTAGATGAAATTATAAATCAAATAATATTTAAATGTAATTTGGTAGCTTGAACTACTGATGAGTTAAACAAGAAGACTGAAACTTAAACCATTATTCCTATAAAAGGCTCACTACATTTTGTGCAGCTAGAGGGAACAATGGATGGAATATCAGCCCTGGAGTCGGGAAGACCTGAATTTAAAATCTAGATGCAGACATTTATGAGCTGTGTGACTCCCTGGCAAGTCATTGAGCCTTGTTGCCTCAAATATCTCATCTGTAAAATAAGCTAGAGAAATTCTAAACTCCTTAAGTATCTCTGAGAAGGACACCCCAAAAGGGGTCAAAAAGAATCAGATATGACTGAAAGAACTAAACAACAACAAAAACACCTTGAAAATATTATTTCTTTTCAAAACTTAAGTTAGACTTAAATTTAGTATATGTCTGTTTAAATGAATATACTGAGTAAAAACATCTGGAATCTGTATAGTAATATACTTCCACATAAAATAAGTTGACAATAACTACTTCAGAAAAATATGAGAGAATGTTCTTTGAAAATGAGTTAACTGTAATTAGGGAAATTATTTTTTGACTAGAAGTATCTTAAAGGAGAATACAAAAAATGCTATATAATTACATACTTTTGAAAGATAGATTTTTGTATATCTTCTTATATTTCTTATACTAGAAGCAAATTTAGAAGTATATAAAAGACAGTAAAATTATCACTTGGAGCGTGTAGCATGAACTAGATAAAAGTTAATAGAAAGGTTTCAATCTGTAGAGGTAAGGATATATACTCACACACATACACACACATACATATATACACATAAATTAAATTATCTCAAAAAGTTGAGAGTATGAGCTTTTAGCATTATTGATTAGTACTTATAAGACATATTTATAGAAACTTAATGAATATCATAACATAAAAAATATGATTTCCAAAGAAATCAATCTTTTCTTGCAGATTTCAAAAACAAAACCCATGCATGTCCTTTGAGTCTGAAGTTTGGGAATATAGCCCCTAAGCAAGTTTTTCTGGTTCCATGAAGGACAGTTATATATGGTCTACTCTAATTTGTAATTTCCTTCCCCACTCTGTTTTCTATTTGACTATTTGCTCCTATAAATTTTTGTAAGATATTTGTGTTGTGTTGTTCTGTGTAAAAGGTATTTGGTGGGAGGAAGCTAAAGAGACTGAGATTAATTTAGCTATTATTTCCAGTTCTTTGGTGGGACTACACCATGTAGAATGAGCAGAGAAAATAGTTTTTTATCTTATACTTCCAAAAGTATCAAACCTTAGATTTTAAATATAGATATAATTTATACATGTGTGTATATATATATATATGTATATATATACACATATATATATGTTATTCATATACAAAAATACACACACATACCCCCCCCAAGATGGCTATGTTTGAGCAATCACTCTTTTTCTCTCCTGTCTTCAAGAGGGATATAATATAATATGATATGATATAAGTAATTCATGCATGATATGATAGATATACATACATGCATATCTAAATATTGCATAAAGGTATCATACCTCAAGATTTCAAATATGCTATATGTAATCAACATAATTCACCAATATTCACACAAATGAGCGTGCATGTATATGCATACACTATGCAACTTTTGGCAGAATGATGATATACTGGATTTGGAGAATGCAACAAGTTTTCAAACAAAAAATTATAATCTGCTTGCTTGGCTCTACTTATTTTTACTGGGGACTCCCATTTGGTGAATAGGGATAAAAATCTGTGATGAGTTGCAATAGTGATGCATGAAAACAAAAGAACAAAAGAAAAAAAAGAATTTCAATGACTTATAAAAATACAACAAAGAGAAATGCAAAAATCAAGGAGTAAACACAGACCATCAGGGATATTTATTTATTTATTGGATTTTTTTTTTTAAACTAGATTGCTTTAAGGAATAGAGTGCTGGATTTGGGATCAAGAGACCTGAGTTCAAATTCTGTTACAGACATGAAATAATATTAGGATTGTGAGTTCATCATTTAACTTCATTTAGCCTCAATTTCCTAATCTTTAAAATGGGGACACTACAAATACCTCTCACAAGATTGTTGTAAGGATCAAATAACATAATATAGAAAAGCACTTTAAAAACTTTAAAGCGCTATATAAATTCTAGCCATTATTGTTACCATATTTCAATAAAATATTTTGTTCATCACAACTTTTTAATAAAACTTTTTACCACCTGCTTCCTTATTCAAGTCCTCTTCATTACTCATCAAATAGCTCCACCGAACTCTGTTCCCTGTTCTTCTCTATTATATTCTCAGGAGATTACGGCTGTACCAGAAACCACTTCACCTTGTTCATTACCTCATCACCTCTTCCATTTCTAATTATCTCCTAGAAAGAGAATTGCATACAAAATAAAAAAATAGAAAAAAGAAAAAGGCAGTTAACGTTGCTAAAAACAATTTGCCTTCCTTGTTTCATCATTAGATGACTTTATTTAGTACTGGGTCTGGGATAAGTTAAGAACACAGATAATTAATCAAATTTCTATTACCTGGTGCACAAAACTTGTGGTCTTTTGAGGCAGTTGTTTGATTTTAACCATTTGTCCAAGATTTCAGCATTCATTAATGCACATACTCTGAAAATATAGTTAAGTCCGGGGTATCATTTCTTACATGCTTCATTATCCCCAGTGATAGCTTTCTATATGCAATTCAGTTTGTTTGTAAAACTCTTCTTTTGTGGGATACCATAATAAAAAAAAAGACAATTAGTTTTTAGTCAGTTTTTTTCCCCCTGTAAATGGAATGTGACATAGGATTTAAATAAGACCTAAATAAGAATGTGTGGATATTTTATCTTTTTGAAACTTGTCAAATGACAATAAGCATAGAAATAAGTCAAGACAGAAGTCAATTGTGTGTACCATTGTCAAAATGTATGTGATGAATATATGTAGGAAAAGTATCATTTTGAAGATGAATTTTAGCACCAAGTAATGATTCCATCCACTAAATATGCTTTCTTTTTTACAAAGCAGAAATACATAGCAACCAAGAGCAAACTGATAGTGATTACAAGGTCATTTGTAAAACTGTATGAAGAAAATTGGTAGATGATAACTCGAGGCAATATTATATCACAAAACATAACAAAAAAAAAAAAAACACCAATGGGGTTAGGGGAGAGAGAGATAAGCCTCCACTAAAAAATGGTTTGAGACTCAGCTAAATTAGATCATCCCAAGATCATTTATAGATGCAATTGGAAACAATAAATAAATAAGAAATAGAGTAGAACTTCTACTATTTCTATAGTGTTCTTTTCTTATCACAGAGGGAAGGAAAATATTAAAATTGAATTTCTTCTTTCCAGTAGCCGATATTGAGATACAATGATATGGAAATAATTGTTAAGAAAATGAAGTCAATATGTGCTACTGGACTTGACCAAATGCACATTTAAGAAATACATGCTGAAGGTAATCAGAAATAAAGTGGAGTGGGTGCATTATAAGCTGTAGTGGGGAAAGAGTAATCCATATTGAAGGAAGCCATGTAGCTACAAAAATTTAAAAAAATAACTCCAAGTTGTTATATTTCTTTTGTGTGTATACATTTCTCTGTCTATATTGGACATTCTCTGCTGGATTATAAATTAGAATACAGGATATGTGTTATGCCTTTGATAATGTAATATAAATATTTACTAACCAAATTATTCTTTCTTTTTTTTTTTTTTTTCCCCCCCTGAGGCTGGAGTTAAGTGACTTGCCCAGGGTCACACAGCTAGGAAGTGTTAAGTGTCTGAGACCAGATTTGAACTCAGGTCCTCCTGAATTCAAGGCTAGTGCTCTATCCACTGCGCCACATAGCTGCTCCTACAAATTATTATTGAATTAAATAATTATGGTTTGATGAGATGGTGAATATTATTTTTTCCTCTACCATTTTCTCATTGTTCCTAGTTTGCTTGTTTTGTTATTGTCAAATTGAAGAAGAAAATTAAGATGATAATATTTGTACTTCATAATCTTACAGGTTTATTGTAATTAGATGAGATACTGTTATGGAAAACATTTTATAAACCACATAGTATTACATGTACTACTCTTATTAGGATGTATCACTCTCACTCACATTATCATTAAATCATAATAGAATTTGTCTCATGTTAATGTGGATTAATAAAGTTTGTGTCAGTGATTCATTCCTATAAGTATAAACTAGCTTCAAATAACTTTAAAATGGAATAATGTGACTGCTAGCTGAAGTGCTAAATGAGTTAGTAGAGTTGTTTCTGTTCAATCATTCAGTTGAGTAAATTCCTGCAGACCATAGCACTCCAGGCCCTTCTGTCCTCCACTATTCCTTGAAGTCTGTCCAATTTGATGTTCATTACTTCCATGACACTATTTATCCATATTATCTTCTGCCATTCCCTTTGTCTTCTCAGAGGGGAATAATGTTCAACAAAGCTGGAAACATAAGCTGGAGACAAGTTGTGAAAGACATTTAAAGACAGAGTCACTGGGATTGATTGAATAATTGAATGACATGGTCACATCTTCCCGTAAGAGAATTTTTTTTTTTTTTGTCAGAAATATGTAGGAACAGCAGACCTATATGAAGCAGGAAAACCAATTGGGATTCTTCTTAAGTAAACTAGGAGAGGGTGAATGAGAGCCTGAACCAAGGTAATAATTATGTAAGTAGACACAAAGGATTATATGTGACAGATATTTCAGAAAGTTTCTAGATCTGGCAACTGATTGGGTATATAGGGTAATAGAGAATCAGAATTTGTGGATAATTTCAGTTATGAAGAAATCTGGAAGAATGGAGCAATCTGACAAAAATGGGGAAGTTTTCAAATTGGGAGACACTTTGGAAAAAGATAATACGTTTAGTTTGGGACATATTGATTTTGAGGTATCTCAGTGACATACAGTTTGAAAAGTCCAATTGGCAACTGATGAAGCAGAACTGAAACTCAGGCAAAGGTCTTGGTTGGAGATATAAATCTCTGAGTGATCTGCCTGAATAAAAGTAATAGCAAAATCCATGGGAATTGATGAAGTTACTAAGCTAGAGAATATAGATCAAGAAGACAAGAAAGCCTAGGACAAAATATTCAGTAAAACCCATAGTTTGATTTTGCAATGTAGATAATGAGCTAGAAATGGGTTGGAAAAGAAATTAGAACTATAAGAGGGGCATAAGTACAAATAACATTCAATTAGGAGTAACAATATTTATGTTCTAGATGTGTTATTTACTAGTTTTCTGAGTAATTAGGAAAGGGAATAAGTGTTTATATAGTACCTACTATGTGCCAGGCATTGTGCTAAGTACTTTTTATAAATATTATCTGATTTGACCCCCACTAAAACTCTCTGTGTTAGGTATTGTTATTTTATAGTTGGAATCACAGGTTAATTGATTTGTTTAGTGGTGCACAGTATTTTATATAAGATGTAAACTTAAGTTTTCCTGATTCCAGATGTAACAATGTATTTACTGGGCTACTAGCTGCCATCACACATAACTACATGTATACTGTCCAAATTAACATTCTTGTTTTTAAAGTCTCAATCTTCTATCTTCTATCAACAGAATCAATCTCAATCTTCTATTAACAGAATCATTGGTAACTGTTTTAATCATAAGTAAGCAAAATGTTTAACATGATAACAGATTTTGTAATGTATTGTAAAAGTCCAACTAGACAATAGCTTTCTCTTAATCTTAATTTCTTCCACATTTGATTCTAATTCTTCTACTTAATCTAGGTATACTTGTAGAACTTTCTTTACTCCAAACATATCACTTTCACCTTGTCTGAAGTATTATCCTTCTACCTTTCTGTCATTCAGACTTTTATGAAATATTTTTTTCAAAAATAAGAAAATTAAACATTTTTAAATTATTAATTTAATAAACATCAAGAAAACAAATATTTAATTATGTTAAATGTGACAAAAGGGAATTGAATATAACATTGAAGTGCTAATATAGTTTTTTTCTTTTTTTCTTTATTTAAATCTTGATTTTTTTCATATAATTAAATTTTAAAATGGAATTTCCAATACTATTTTGTTTGATTCACTTTGTAAATGTCCTTTTCTTCTCTTCCATTTTAATAAAGATGATTCATTAATACTCCTTTTCTTCTTCCTTCCATTTAATATCATTTTTAACAGGGCACACTATTCAAGCACATGTTGGTAAAGATTTAATGGCCAATGCTCTGAAAAAAATGCATATAAGACACTTTTAAGTTTAATATGCACACAATGATATGATTCAAACCAATCCAATTGTTCAGTAATGAAGAGAACCATCTACACCCAGAGAGAGGACTATGAAAACTGAGTGTGGACCACAACATATCATTTTCACTCTGTTATTATTTGCTAACATTTTTGTTTTCCTTCTCTGTTTTTTTCCTTTCTAGATCTGATTTTTATTGTGCAGCAAGATAATTGTATAAATATGTATACTTATATTGGATTTAACATATTTTAATATATTTAACATGTATTGGACACCTGCTAACTAGGGGTGGGGGTTAGGGGAAGGAGGGGAAAATTGGGAACAGAAGGTTTTGCAAGGGTCAATGTTGAAAAAATTACCCATGAATATGTTTTGTAAATAAAAAGCTATAATAAAAAAGAAAAAAAAGTTTAATATGCATTATTAGCATTTTATCCATTACTATTTTGGCAAGCTTAAAACAATTAAGAAACAATAAATTATATTGGTAACATTTGCATATTTCCAAGGTATAAATTCTCACGCTAAAATTTTAACAATTGCTTTTTATGATCTGACATGAGATGTATCTACCTCACTGCTTTTTGATTTAACTCTTGTAGGCAAACTTTTGTCTCACCAGTGCCCCAAATTTCAAATTTCCCAGCTGTCTACTTATTATTACCCTTTTCTCCAACTACTTCCATCCACTCTACTACTCCAAATCTGGGTACATTGGTTTTGATAGAAGATCCTTCTTACCTTCCCAGGCTATAGATTTATGCGATGTTTTCCATCAGAGAAGATATTTCTGTTTTTATACTCTCCCCTCTCCCCTAATTGATTTCTTTTCCAGCAACTATTTGCGTGTTGTCTTTTCACATTAGAATGTGAATTCATTGACTGTCTTGATTACTTGAATTTATTTTCCAAGCGGGTAACACAATACTTACCTGCTCATGGAATGAACTTAATAGACAATATTTCCCTATTTATCCTATTTTTTTTTCAATCAATCCATCATTTATAGTCATATATCTTATTTTCAGTTTGCTACAAATATTTTATCTATATATTTTATTTATACAAATATTTTATCTATATAATGGTACTTCAGTACTTGTCATTAATTGGTTCCAGAAGGCATGATGAATGGTGAAAATGGCAAGCACTAAACACATTTTTACTATGAGAAGTACATTTCCAGTCTGAAATCTAACCATCCCTCCCTTAACTTTGGGGGAATTCCAAAAGAGCAAATGAATCTTCTAGCTGCAGAGAAAGAAACCAGCCCAGTCCAGTCCAGCTATCTCTTTCCTTCTCAGAAAATGAGTTGGGAGAAAGAAACTCTCCCCCACCCCACAAGCTTCTGGATAGGTGGGAGATAGGAGGAGCTATGAAGGTAGAGGTGGAAGCTATGATCCTTACCCTCCCCCCCCCCCCCCCCCCCGCTTTTTTTTTTTTTTTTTTTTTTTTTTTTTGCCCAGGGGCTCAGGAGTCCTGGACTCCCCCCTGCTGCTGCCCTTGCCACTGCTCCTGCTGTTTTTCCTTCTGCTGAGCACGCTGACTTCTCTTCACCCCTTCCCTTTTGAGACTATATGTTGCAACAACTTTGTCCTGGAGGAACTGACCTACTACCTGCTGGCTAACCACAGCCTCAGCATTATGAGCTCCAACCTGATAGTCCTGCCCATCACCACCTTTGCTGGGGAAGAGCTTCTCAGTACTGCAGGAGGAAGCTTGCCAGCCTGCCTAGTCAGTGTCACACCTGTACTGCTCAACCAAGACAGCAACCAACTGCTTTAAGTGAGAACAAGCATCAAGTACAGAAGCATTTTGTTATAATTGAAATTCAATGAGTGCGGAGGTATATACACTCAGTATGCATTATACGTAGGTCTTTCCCTTTTCCCTTTTCATTTGGCTTAGTAGCAGTGTTGATGGGTCACAGGGTGTACATAGCTTATGAATGTTTAAATGTAGTTAAAAATAGATTTCCAGAAAGTCAGATCACTTCAGTTATCCACTAGCAGTATATTAGTATACCTATCCTTCCAAAATTTTTGCAACTGGTGTCATATCCTTATGTAATTGTCTTTGCCCATCAATATTTGCCTTTCTTTTATTATTAATGATTTCAAATATTTATTTTCATGTAATTGTTGAGAGAGTGCTTTTTTTTTTTTTTTTTGGAAAATTGTCACTGTTTTTTTTTTAACATTGTTCTATTATATTTGTATTGATTTCCTGCATATCATGAATTATTAGACATTTACTAAAGAAATTTGCTATCTTTTCCCCAGTTTTGTTTCTATTCCAACTTTAAAGGCTTAATTTATTTTTTATAATGAAACTTTTCAACTTTATATAACAAATAATGCTCATTTTTGTTTCCATAATTATTAACAGTTGTTTCAGAATTATTTTCCCTACCTAAAGTTATGAAAATTTCCTTCTCTAATTTGGCTCTAGTATGACCTTTAATATCTAGGATATTTATCCATTGGAAACTTATTGTGGCATATGGTTTGAGAAATTGCTAAACCTCATTTTTATTATATAATTTTTTAGCTATGCCAGGAGTTTTTTTTATAGAATATTGAATTCGTATCTTGCTAGTTGAAGTCCTTGGGTTTACACAGAATAATGTAATTATGTCCCTTGTTTCTGAGTCTTTTGGATCTTATCTATTCTATCAACTAAATTTTCAATATTTTTAATCAAGACCAACTTCTTTTAATGATTATTACTTTGTAGTGTGGTTTGAGATCCAACAAGTCCCATTCTTTCCCCCTTTTCCATTTTTGGCATGTCATTCCTCTAGATAAATTTTGTTATTGTTTTGTTTTACTTGCTGTATAAATAAAGTTTTGTTAGTTTGCCATGCCATCAAATCTGTAAATTAATGCAATTAATATTATGATTTTTATTGTATGAGTATAACCCAAATATAGCCAACAGTTAAGGTCTCACAAGTTATATAAATGTGTTCTTATTTTTGTGAAAAATGTGTTTTAGTTGGATTAATAGAATTATTAGATTTTCTGATATTTTGTATGCTCTTTTAATCTTGAATAGTTTTTATCTATTCCTTCTGAGTTTTGTGGATAATATACAGAAAAAACCAATAATTTTGTGGGTTTGTGTTATATTTATTTTATCGAAGTTATGTTTCAATCAATTTTTATAACAATCTAGGGTTATCTAAGTAAAATATGTTATCTGCAACAAAATATAAATTAGTTTCCTTTTGCATATTGTTATTCTATTAGTTGATTTTGTTTGTTCATTTCCAATATTTTTAGAAGTAAATAAAATAATAGTGAAAATGGATATCTTTGCTTTACTCCTGACTTTTTTGGGAAGGTCTCTAATTAAAAACTTACTTCCTAAAGACCTCCTTCCTTGATATCATTCTTTTTATCATTCTTTTCTGGACCTGAAACTCTATTGAATATATATTTAATCTTTGCATATATATATATATATATATATATATATATATATATATATATATATATATATATATATATATATATATATATATATATATATACATATATATATGTATATATATATATATATATATATACATATATATATGTATATATATATATATATATATATATATATATATATATATATATATATATATATATATATATATAGCCTTACTCTCTCCTCAGGATTGCACTTAACTCTGCAATACATTTGATATATGAACTTCCCTGTCTAGCTGCACATTATCATATATCAATGTATTCTGCATTTATTTATCTACTTTAATGTTGTCTCTTCTAGCTTGTAAATTCTGGCAGGGAGAGACCATATTGACATGTGCTAGGATGAAGTCAATACCAATTTTCAGTATACTCGGGTCAGTACAATGCTGATCATGAATTACATGAGATTCACCCTGGAAGTAATGCCAGTTACATATTCACCTAAGGTAAGAGTATAAAATGTCCCATCTCTACCCAATCTAACAAAAAGGTTCAATGTGCTTGCGATAGTAAATGCTTATTCTGCTTTTTTTTTCTCTTCCTCGGGACTGACCTTTCTTTGCATATCTAAGGCAAGTCTCACACCAAGGGTGACCTTCCTATAACTTTGATTTATTTTGATCAACTTCCTTTTTATAACTTTTAAAATTAAAATTTTTATTGAATTTTTATTTTCAAAACATATGCAAGGATAATTTTTTAACATTGACCCTTGAAAAACCTTTCCCCCTTTTCCCCTCATACCCTCCCTAGATGGTAAGAAATCTAGTAATCTAGTATGTGAAACAGTAAAAAATATGTCAAATCCAATATATGTATACATATTTATATAATTACCTTGAGACAAAAATTTTTAAAAATGAGAAACAAAACAAAATTCAAGCATATCACAACAAAAAGAGTGAAAATGCTATGTTGTTATCCACATTCAACTCCCCCAGGCTTCTCTTTGGGTGTAGATGGCTCTCTCCATCACAAGATCAGCCTTGATCATAGATAATCTTCTTGTTGCTCTGCACAATGATCTGTTAGTTCTGCTCATTTCATTTAGCATCAGTTCATGTAAGTCTCTCTAGGCCTTTGTGAAATCATCCTGCTGGTCATTTCTTACAAAACAATAATATTCTTTTACCATATATACCATTATATACCATAACTTATTCACCCATTCTCCAACTGATAGGTATCCACTCAGTTTGCAGTTTCTTGCCACTACAAAAAGGGCTGCCACAAACATTCTTGCACATGTGGGTCCACTTCTCCCCTTTAAGATTTCTTTGCGATATAAACTCAGTAGAAATGCTGCTGTATCAAAGGGTATACACAGTTTCATAACTTTTTGGGCATATTTCCAAAGTGCTCTCTAGAATGTTTGGATCCCGTTCACAATTCCACCAACAATTTATCAGTATCTCAGTTTTCCCACATTCCCTCCAACATTTATCATTATCTTTTCCTGACATCTAAGCCAATCTGATAAGTGTTTAGTGGTATCTCAGAATTGTCTTAATTTGCATTTCTCTGATAAAGTGATTTAGAATATCTTTTCATATTATTAGAAATGGTTTTAATTTCTTCATCTGAAAATTATCCTTTGACCATTTATTAATTGGAGAGTGAATTGAATTCTTATAAATTTAAGTCAATTCTCTATCTATATATTTTAGAAATGAGGTTTTTATTAGAACCCTTGAATGTAAAAATGTTTTCCCAGGTCATTGCTTTCCTTCTAATCTTGTCTGCATTAGTTTTGTTTGTATAAAACCTTATTTTAACTTAATATAATCAAAATTATCTAGTGTTCAGTGATGATTTTCAGTTCTTTGGGCAGATCTTCTTTCTTCACAGATCGGAGAGGTAAACTTCCTTTGTTCTTCTAATTTGTATGTAATACCACTCTTTATGTCTAAATCATGAACCAATTTTGACCTTATCTTCCTATATGGTGTAAAGTGTGGACCAATGACTAGTTTCTGCCATACTAGTTTACAATTTTCCCAGCAGTTTTTGTCAAATAGTGAGTTCTTATCCTAAAAGGTGAAGTCTTTGGGTTTGTCAAACACTAGATTACTAATTGACTATTTTGTGCTGTGAACCTAAGCTATTCCACTGATCAATGATTTCTTAACCAGTGCTAAATGGTTTTGACGACTGATACTTTATAATATAGTTTTAGATCTGGTACAACTGGGACATCTTTACTTACATTTTTTTCATTATTGAAATTTTTGACCTTTTGTTCTTCCAGATGAACTTTGTTATTAGTTTTTCTAGATCTGTAAAATAATTTCTTGGGAGTTTGATTGGTATGGCACTAATTAAGTAGATTAGTTCAGGTTGTATTGTCTTTATCTTAAGCAAATAAGGATGTAGAGATTTAAAATTTTCCCTAATTACTGCTTGTATGCATTTCACAAAATTTGGTATGTTGTCTCCTTATTGTCATTCCTTTGGATAAAATTATTGATTGTGCCTATGATTTGTTGTTTTATCCATTCATTCTTTAAGATTAGATTATTTAATTTCCAATTAATTTTTGGTTTATTTCCCCTTTATCTTTTATTGCATGATTTTTATTGCAGAATGATCTGAAAAATGCATTTACTCTTTCTGTCTTTCTTCATTTGATTTTGAGGGGTTTATTCATAATGCATGGTCAAATTTTTTATAGATTCCAAGGAAAACACTAAGAAAAAAAAGTGTATTCTTTTCTATCTCCATTTAATTTTCTCCAAAGACCTAATATACCTAACTTTTCTAAAATTCTATCGATCTCCTTAACTTCTCTTATTTATTTTGTGGTTTGGTTTATCTTGTTCTGAGAGTGTAAGATTGAGATCTTCCACTATTATAGTTTTGCTATCTATTTGTTCTTGTAGTTCAACTTCTCCTATAGGAAAATAGATGCTATATCAATTGGTGCATATATGTTTAGCATTGACATTGCTTCATTATCTATGGTATCCTTTAGCAAGATATAGTTTTCTTCTTGATCTCTTTTATTTAGATCTATTTTAGCTTCTGCTTGATCTGAGATCAGGATGGCTACTTTTTTTTTTTTTTTTTTTTTTTTTTTTTTTTTTACTTCATCTGAAGCATAGCAGATTCTGCTCCAGCCTTTTGCCTTTACTTTGTTTGTATCCTTCTGCTTTAAATGTGTTTCTTGTAAACAACATGTTGTAGGATTCTGGCTTTTAATCTAGTCTACTATCTGCTTCTGTTTTATGGGAGAGTTCATCCCATTCACATTCACAGTCAAAATGATGAATTTTGTATTTCCTGCTCTTTTATTTATTTTCTCTTAGATCCCTTTCCCTCCTCCTCAGTATTTTGCTCCTGACCACCATCTCCCTTAAACAGCCCTCTCCCTTTACAGCCCCTCCCCCTTTCCTATACCTTTCCCTTACTACTTTTTTTTTTCTTTTACATTGCTTGCAAAATTCTCATTTCCTTTAACCATTTTTCTTCCAACTCTCTTTTGATACTTTTTTGAATTCTTCCAAGAGAGTCTTATGAGATGGGGACCAATTCATATCTCTCTTTGAAGCTTCATTTGGAGTTGAACTGTTTTTCGTGTCCTCAGTGTTTGAAATATGTTCTTCTCGTTCCCCATTAAAAAAAAAAAAACAAAAAAAACAAAAAAAAAAACCTATGGTCAATTGTTTTGATTTTTTTGCTCAATTTTTAAAAGGTTGAGGTCTTTTTTTAGGGCAAAGGGGAGATTGTCCAAGCTTCCTCTACAGGCAACAGTGGCTGTTCTAGGTCAGTGCTGACCAATTTCTGGTGCTGGATGTGCATGGTTAGGTCCCTTGATATTGTGGGGTTCAGGGGCTCACTATTTGCCTTTTGTATTTTTGTTGGAGGTTTCAAAGGACAGAGAAGCCGACACTGCTGTAGATTCCTCCCAGTAGATTTCTTCGAGCTCAGGGCGCACAATGCCCTGCGTCTCTGCACTGCCTGGGCTTGCTGCCTCCCTCCGTGCCGGATTGAAACAGACATTTTCTGAAGTTCTTCTAAAATATCTTCTGCTAGAAATTTTTTACACTCCAAATATTTGTGAGTTCTGTCACTCCAAAACAGTCCAGAGGCTTAATTTGTTGTTAATTTAAGGGACATTGAGGAGAGCTCAGATAAAGTCATGTCTCCTCTCTTCCCTCAATTTTTGTTGTTGTTGTTGTTTTTTTTTTAATCAAAATAAATATGCAATCTTTTCTCTTTTCTTTCTCACACCACATTGAAAAAAGAAAAAAAAAATACAAAAATATATTGTAAAGCAAATCAAAACCATGCATGGTCCAAATCTATTAGCTATCTTTGTATATCATGTCTATATGTAAGTATGTATTTTGTGTGCATACACACATATGCACATATATCTCAATCTATGTCATATATCAATATATGTATTGTGCACAAAATTATTGGTGCTGAAACAAACCAGTACCAGAATAAGAGCTGAATAGGATTTTGAGTTCAGCAACAAGGGAGCCCTATCTGTTGAGCAAAGGCTCTCCAAAGCAACAAAAGGACAAGGATTATATTGTTTTTATTGTCAAGTCATATCCAATTCTTCATTATCTCATTTCTTTTAGCTGAGGCAATTGGGATTAAATGACTTGCCTAGGGTCACACAGAAAAGACGTATTAAGTGTCTGAGATCAGATTTGAACTCAGCTCCTCCTGACTTCAGGGCTGCTGCTCTATCCACTGCACCACCACTACACCAAGTAGCTACCTACATTTGGTTTTTTGGTTTTTTTTTTTTTTTTAACCAAAATATTGGAATAGTTTGCTATTTCTTTCTGCAGGTCATTTTATGGATGAGGAAACTGAAGTGATCAGGGTTTAAGTGATTTGCCTGGAGTCACACTGCTAGTAAAGGTCTGAGGTTTGATTTGAACTGAATATTTATTTTTCCAGGTGCTGGGCTTTATTCCCTCTGCCATCTAGCTGTCTCAGTTAGGTGGGAGGTAAATTGGGAATGAGAATTCTCTAGATTGGACAAAGCTTTATGCTGGAACTTGGGGATTAAATTAGGGTACTCTAACAGGAAAGATTTTTATTTGTGTTCCTTATTTCTTGGTGGCGCTGCTATGGATTACTTTTTGCTTTAGCAGAGGGAGTTTACAAACAAGAGAGTGTCTGCAATAAAAACAGGGTAAAAAGATATACAAAATGAAGTTCCTTTCATCTACCTACAGTATATAATGTACACACAATATATATATATATATTATATAAATATATATACACACATATACATATATGTGCATACACATACATGCATACACACATATATGTCTCAATTTCCATTCTGAGCCCATACATCTCAGTAAGGAGTTGGGTCACATTTCATTTTGAATACACTGATATTGTAGTTATTCACTATGTAGATCACAATTTATAAGCCTTTCAAATTCTTTAGTCATTACAATATTGATATTATTGTATACATTTTCCTCCTCGTTCTTCACATTTCAGTTTTTATCAGTTAATACCAGTCTTCACAAATTTGTCTGAAACTCATCATTTAATCAATCTCTAGTATTCAATAAACATTCATGTATGATAACCTTCTCAGCATTCCTTTGTTATTATGATATTTTATTGCATTTTTTTCCTTTTAAAAACATCAGATATATATCCTCAAACTCTCAGTGAATAAGTATTTTAAAGAAAATCTTGGCAGAAGACAGCTTAGGAAAAAAAGAAAAAGAAATAGATACAAAGACAGAGACAAAGACAGAGATTGACTCTTAATTTTCAAGGGAAGGTTCAATTTAATTACTTCCACCTCCATCATATGAGCATTACAGGATTCATGACCTAGTAACAATTCTAGTGAAAGGTGGTTGATACTTAATCTTTGTAATATTACTTAAAACCTAATAATAATAATTTTCCTGTGAATCATTAGTGGAAGAGAAATATAATCCTTACTAAAACTGCATTATTAAATGACAGGAATCTTGGAGATTACTGAGCAACAGAGCAATATTTTCTAGTGTAGTTTTATATGATTAGTGTTTTTAAAATCAACCAGTGATTTGATCCATAGAGAGAACTGTAAGTCAGGAAATTCCTCTGCTAGTGCAGATTGATACATTTTCTTTAACTTACAGTCTAAATAAATATTTTATACATAAGATTTAACAAATCAGTCTGAACAAAGTTTAACAAATCTGCCTGAACATTTTTTTTCCTTTTTTAGTTTGGGCATGTTAATGTAGGCAGTCTCTTTCTTGACAGAAATTTGTTATCATAATATATCCTTGTGTTTTGGACATATATTATATTCTGCTTGTTTATAGGAGAAAGTTTCAATACAAAGACTTCTTAAGGATAAGAAAAAGACAAGGATAGTGGTTAAGGAGAAAAATTAGAAGAGTAAAAGGTAATAATCATATATTTATTTGCAAACACTGACAAAGTAAAGGTAAGGTGCATTCTTGCAATTTCTATCAAACTCTATTACAAAAATTATACTTTCTTATTCTTTTGAAAATGTAAAGTTTCTTAAAATACTGTTTTTTTCATTAATGGCTTTTTAAATTAAAAATATCCTAAGCTAATATAAGGTTCTTATTTTATGACATTAAAAAGATCTTCAAAAATATTTTGAAAGCATTTTAATAAGAATATATTATATTTACACATATTTTTCCAGTAGTGGTCCAATATGACATGCATTTAAGAATGTTATCTTTCCCCTGCAGCTTTGACATTATTGACCTTGTCAGATCTTTGAAGGGTGCAAGAGTGGGACATATTTTTCAGTGGTCTAAGCTGATTATGTTCAGTGAAGTTGACATTTAAGGATCATTTCTAATCATATTTGGAGTTTATTCTCATGCTACTTTTGAAAAAGCCTTTTGGGAACATTAGTAATTTATTTGTATTTAAGATGGAACTAGGGAAAATACTTGAGAAAAATACTTGTCAACTCTGAAGGGGAGGGATATCTACTTGTGATGGAGAGGGTTGTAAATCCAAGTATAATTTGAATTAAAATTCAGGAATTTTATATTTAACATTCAGAAGCACTTATCTACCATAATCTATCTTCTTATAAGCACAGGCAAAGTAGCATCCTAAATACTATTTTCATATGCTTATCCTAATTACAATTGGAATTAAATATAATCTTCATAAAGTCAGAGTACTGAAAAGATTTTTCTATCAAATAATTGACATGTTATTAACAAAAAGAAATAAAAATAAGCATTATCATACATTATCCAATTTTTAAAAATCTAATGAGTCACAAAGACACCAAAGCTCCATTTTTAATTTTTCTTTTACTTCTCACTATTTTTACAGATGCATTTTGTTTTTTCCCATATGTGAAAGAAGAACAAAAAGAAAAAGCCACAAAAAGTCAAAATAATATGCTTCAATCTGCATTAGACTCCATAGTTCTTTTTCTGGATGTGGATATCATTTTCTGTCATGAATCTTTTGGAATTGTCTTGAATCATTATATTGCTGAGAAGAGCAAAATCAATCACAGTTGGTCATCACACAGTATTACTGTTTCTATGTACAATGTTCTCTTGGTTTTGTTGCCTTCATTCAGAATCAATTCATGTTTTTCCATATTTTGCTGAAATCTACCTGGTCATCATCTTTTATAAAATCGTATTCCATTTCATTCATATACTATAATTTGTTCAGCTGTTCCCCAATTGATGGGCATTTCCTCAATTTCCAATTCTTTGCCAGCACACAAAAAAAGAGATGCTATAAATATTTTTCACATATAAGTCCTTTTCACATTTTTATGACCTCTTTGGAATACAGACCTAGTTACTAGTGTTATTGCCAGATAAAAGGGATGTACAAACCCAATTCCTGTATATTCTTCTAAGTTACATGTCTTCAGTTATTATCTGTATGGTTATTGTTGATGAATACTACATTTATTGCTTCATATTTAACAATACACATTTTTAATTCCATTAAATTATAATGAAGTGGGAAGGGAAATATCAATCCACTAAAATTCCATATGAATTATTAAGTACAGTAGTGCAGCTTTCATTACTTAAAATGAAAGATAGGAGAAATAATCCTTCATTATAATAAAGTGAATTTTTTAAAATAAAAAGCTATCAAATATTTGGCTTATTTTAAATTTAGATAAATCAAATGCCAAATACATTATTTTAAAGAAGTTAAAAAAGCTCATGGACACCCATCTTGTTTGTACACGTGCTTCTTATTTTTCCTATTCAGTTTTACAGGAGGGAAATTAGGTGAAGGGATTGGCACTATAAGAATTTCTTAGTGCTCAAAATGCCCAGAGAAGGCCACTTTTTGATCCTTGAGTCTCTATTTCTTAAGTATATTTGTATATATGGATCGTATATGTATTCAAAAGGAGAAATAATTGTAAGATTTGGAGTTATTGATATTTTATCAAATGTCTTTTACAATAATAACAGTAATATCCATAATTTAAGTAAATAAATAAATGTATGTGTATATATCTATATCTATATATCATTCAGCATTTTTCTCTCTTTCACATATCTTGAGTAGCAATCCTTTGGTATCCATAAAACTACATTGTATACAATACAGATCTTTTCTTCATATCTTTCATCTGATGCAGTTGCTCTTCTAAATTTTCTTTTCTTTAGTGCCAATTGCACTTTTTTGTGTAGCAGTAAAGACCAGCATTGTTATAAACTAAATGTGGTGTTCTCATTGTAATTGATATGAGAAAGTAGTTTGTTCTAGATATGCTTTTAGATCTTTTGTCCTGTCTGATACCTTTAAACAGCTACTTGATTGAAAGCTTTCAGTACAGTCTAATATAAATGGTTCTAATGTCTGGCTTAAACTCCCTTATATCTTGCTTTTCTGAAGAGATATTGCTCATCAGCTTTCATCCTCCTGTTCCCTAAAATTTTATACTCAAATACAGACTTTAAAATAATATTACTGTTGACTACTATATATTTTCATTTGTCAAGGAAATAAAGTGTTTGACAACTAAGGTAGTTTCTTAGCTGTCATGGACACCTTGTTGTGGTGATTGCTTTACCTTTGATAAACACCTACAAAAATAGTGATAATATATTCTAATGTCTATTCTTTTATGTATTTCCATTTTTTGCACACATGTCTTCTTTTAATTAGTCATTTGGAGCTGTTTTAATTACATTCCATATCTTCTTATTTTGATTCTGCTTCCTAATTTGGAATTGATTTTGATCTTTGTGTGCTAACATGTATATGTGTGTGTATGTATATATAAATATAAATACAAATATAAATAAATATATATATATACATATATATGTAAATGAAGCTGAAATAATGTCCATGAGAGTAACTTGTTCTTCATTGCCTATTAGTATAGTCAATTTCCTTTTTTTAAAAAAAGTATTATGTCCAGTGCTTTCTGATTCACTTCTTAAGACGTATCAAAACTTTTTAATTAATCAAGATTTTATCCATCATATCTAATAGCAGATTGCATTTTTATAGTAACACAACTGATCAAAAGATACCAAAAAAATAAAATTATCTCATTTTTGACACTAAAAAAGCATTTGGATTAGCAAGGGATAATTCATCCTTAGTATGCATTCCAACAAAGGTATCTTCCAGAACTATTTTAAGATCATACAAAATTCCTTGATAGGTGAAACAATAGAGACAACTTTTTCTAATTATTAATATCAAGAAAAGAACAAAAAGCTGATATTATCTTGGGCTTTAGAAGATGAAAATGTGTCAGAAATAGCAAGAAATACAATTTTTGGTTTGAACACAAAGTGAGGGAAAGAGAAGAAGATATATTGTATTTGGGAAGATGCAGCATATGTTACCTGTGAAGGACTTTTGAAGTCTGATAGAGGAATTTGACAAAACAAAGTTGCTTAATGGTGGGGGGTCATAACATGACTAGATCTGTTCTGTAGGAATATGTATTTGGCTACTGTGTGAAGGATGGATTAGAGGAGAGGTTTCACAATTAGCATGCTATAGTAAAATAAGTAATGATGTGGTGCTAATTTGGATGGTGGTTTTGGGTGTGGAAAGAAAGAGATAAATATAAGTGGATAGAGCGCTAGACTTGAATGGAACTGGAAGACTTGAGATCAAATCTGACCTTAAAAACTTATTGAGTGACCCTGGTAGGTCACTTAACTTCATTTTGCCTCAGTTTCTTCACTATTAAGTTGGGTATAATAATAGTACTTACTTTTCAGGGTTATTGTGAGAACCAAATGGGATAATAAATATAAATCATTTAGTTTATAGTGCCTGGCACATTGTAAGTGCTACCTAAGTATTAGTTATTTGTAGAATCAAGAATACTTTTCATCTAGTTGGAAATGATGTGAGCTATTGAAGGAAATATCTTTATTAAAGAGATTATGAATTCACTAAAGTATTTTAGTATTTCATTACAAGATGCTTATATGGCCAAATACCAGAATTATTTCCTGGATGATTTTGAACTACTCTCCAATATACTAAATAAGGGTTTTTTTTGATTATTATTATAAACAATTGTTTGTTTTTTGGTGGAAATATCCTTCCTGCAAAATTTATGAATAATTTAAAAGTCCAAAAGAAAGTGTGTGTGTGTGTGTGTGTGTGTGTGTGTGTGTGTGTGTGTGTGTGTGTAAAAGGGAGAATAACAACAACAACAAAAGGAAAGAAGTGAAAATTAGGGTAAAGGGAGAACCTCTATTGTATCTCAGGCATTAAATCAACTCCTCCCTGCCTCCCCAACAAAGACAAAAATTACAGAACAAACTCAATGCATAATGGCTTTTCTCATAGTCACCAAATTTACTTGTTGCCTCTCTTTGTGTCCAATTATCTTTTCAGGACCAGAATATGCATTTCTTCTCTCCCTGTCTTTTCTTGATAACCAAAAAGGATTGGAATTATACATGAAATATGCCTAATTTTTTTGATGTTGCATTTTTATTTATTGTGTTAAATATTTCCCAAATCCTATTTTAATCTGGTTTAGGTAAATTTGACCCCTCATGCCTAGAGCACTGAGATTTATCTTGATCAGCAGATCAGGGTCAGTTATACCATTCTCCTTTACCTCAGGCATAAATACTATGAAGCTTGTTTAGGGGTCAACCAGAGGCCTGAAAAAAATCTATAAATGTTAAGGGTAAGTGTTCAATCTACTCCTGACATAATGACAGAACTCTTTGAGTCTGTTTAGACCTCATAGGCATCTTTCTGGGAAAATCAAATGCTTTAGAAACACTGGTTATAACATGTTAATGTCTAAACATCAACTAATGCCAGTGCAGCTCTTTCTGGCAGAGGGGGAAGCTTGGAGGTCAGTCTCTGAAATCCTGGCCATTTCTATCTCTTGTGTTTGCATTTCTCCAGACTCCAGGTACACTGACCTTGGTAAAATCAGCAAAACATCAGCTGGAAACAGCTGGACCCTGGGCAACCATGGGGTCATCCAGAGGTAACCAGAGGATTTTTAGGATTTTATCTATAGATAATTCCCATTTCTCTTCTCTGCACCACCTCCCTGCAATCTGGAAAGCTCATTTGATTTGATCTCTTCCTGGGCAGCTTGAGGTGAGATGGAGACATGGACTCGAATCAGCAAAATGGGGGGGGGGTCTTGGAAGCCATCTAATGTTATTGAGATTCAAAAGGAGACCAAAAGATTTGGGATGCAAGGTGTCTCAAAAATTTGCAGGTTTGAACCCATCTCCAAGTTAAGGGACAAAGTTTATTGTGATTGTAATGCCAATTGAAGAGGGATAAGTTCCAAAAGGATTTTAGCAAAGAACCAGGAGCAAGAAGGCAAATTTATAGGAAAAGGCAGAGAGATCTGGTTCTTCATATCATTGATATACTAATTTTAAGGCCCAATGATAGAATTGGACTATTTGTCTCAGAAACCCTTTCATCACTGACCAAAAGATTGTTATCTGGCAATCAAGAAAGTTTCTAGGACTCTACTATTGTATTCCTAAAGCCTAATATTTCTAAAACCAGAAGACTTTAAGATCATTGACAGACAGATAGAACAATAGCACTCTAAGGTCAGGGGACCTCAGGAATACTGCTATATTTCTCCTAGAAGCTTTACCCCCTTCAGTGTCCCCAATTACTCCTCCTAAACTGCCCATTTTACAGATGAGTAAACTGTGGCACTGACAGATCAATTCCCTGGGACTCTACTGGCTTGGGCTCCTCCCTTGAAAAAGGAGTGAATTGGTCTCAATGAACTGTAGTCCCTCAAACCTAGGGCCCAATACCCCCTTTCCTGTTGGGCTCATGTTCTTTGATGTCACCTCAGATAGCTTTTCATTCCCCTTCTGGGAACTCTCAGAAGCTGCTGTATTCTGGAGGGTCCTGAATATGTTCAATTGAATTCACATGATACAGAAAAGAATCACTGTTAGCTTTTCTATTTGTCCCTAATACAAAGAAAAAAAAGTCTGTAGATATGTTGGGGTTTATTGGCCATATTTCTTTTTTAAGGACCATGTCATAAACCAAAGCCACTCAGACTCTCACAGACTGGCCAACAATAGGTCCCAGGTCAAGTTGTGTAATGATCATTATTTGCATCCAGACTGATGCAGAGTGAATGCAGATAACAATAATTTCTGCTTTTTTCCACAAGCCAGAAGCCCTGAGGGTCTTCTCCTCACTGATTTATTGATTTATTTATTTGGATTTCTTTCTTTTTTTTTGGACTAGGTCAAAGAGATCTTTCATTGCCTCAATTGCTACCTAGTCTTTATCACTGAATGAGTATGGCCTAAGCCAAACTGAGATCTATTAAAGACCTTAGTTTAAAAAGGCCAACGTCCCATTATATCCAGGGTGGTGGTTAGTCCTTCTGATCTGTATCTGGCCACTGGACCCAAATGACTCTGGAGGGAAAGTGAGACAGGTGAACTTGCATTTCCTCACTTAAATCCAATTTACTTTCGTGTTATGGTTTTATCTTCCTGATGTTATGTTCTCTTTGAGGACAATGGAAAAAAAAAAGCAAAAAAAAAAAACAAAACAAAACCAAAAACAAAAACAAAAAACAAACCAATAACATCAGTCCCTTAAAAATATGAAATTTTAGAATTTGAAGGAATTGAGAGATCATCTGGTCCTGTCCTTTACTTTTTAAAAATGAAGGAATTTAAAAAGTCTTTGATTTCCTCTCTAGTGTCTCAGAACGACTAGTCTATTAGTATAATATGAGTTTAGGTTTTAAGTATATTCCCTTTCTCATTCCATATAAATCTTGTTTACTTGTTTTAAAAAATCTATAAAACAAATGTCCAACATTATAGAGGTCTTCCTCTTGTTTCTAATTTTGTAGAGATTAGCTCAGAGTCACAGAATTTTAAAACTGGGGAAGAGACTTCATTGTCTGTCTAGTTTGATCTATTCATGGAATGAAACAAGAAATGAAATCTTTTCTTGAAAATTTCTATCTAGCAACTCTCAAAGTAAATCATTCCACTTCTGGACCAAATTGTTAAGAAATTGTTTGTTTGTCCTTGACGTTAATCCTAAATTTGCATTTTGCAATTTAAACCCTTTGCTTTGAATTTGAAAATAAAACAAATTTAATCCATTTTCCATAGCCCTTCAAAAACCTTCATAGTTACCATCTCTCTTACTTCTTTCAAAACCTTTATTTAATTAGAAAGTTTATTAAATTAGGTTTAATTAGTTTAAACATGCAAAATTTGTTCAAATAGTCCTCATATATCATCTCAAGGGCCTTAACTATTGTGATCAACATGTTCTGAATACTCTCCAGCTTTTCAATGTCATTCTCAAAACATCGCTGTTGCTCTCATTATGTGAAGAGGTCACTTTTCTTTAGGATTCCACATGTCTTTGAGATTATGGTTCTGCTTCTGATTCTCTAGACTTTGTCATCATGACCCTGGTACTTTTTCACTTCCCTTTCTGATTGTCTTCTCCCTTTAAGATATCAACCCATCTAAGATAGAGTGCCTTTATTTTTTTATATATTCATCCACATAAACATGTAAGTATTTATATAAATATATATATATATATATATATATATATATATATATATATATATATATACTCACATACATATGTATACAGATAAGTATGTACATGTGTGTGTTTGTATACATATATTTAGTATATGAAGTAATATAACAATGTACAGCACCTGTAGTATATACTAATGCCGATATGTCCCTGACACACTTAATAAATGTTTATTTGTTTGATTACACTTGTAGAATCTAGCGGCCTAACATTTATGTTTGGAGACAGTCTAAAAATGATTCTTAGTGATCTCTACGTCATTTCCTAGTCTAATCTAAACACTATAGAAGTAGAAGGGAGCCATGTAGGACTGACATTTGTTTGTGTATTTTGGGTCAATGTTTTTTTGTGGTCCAAAACATCAATATGGTGGTAAAACCTGGTAATGAGCTCTTCCTCTGTGCCTAGCTACGTTGGTTCTTCAGTACAGATGCAGTCTGTTACTGTGGCCATGTCTAGACTTTTCTCAGCACAATAGAATCTGGTAGAGCATGAGATTAATCACAGCTTTAAGATTTAAAGAAACCATGTTCATATTCATGCCATGATGAAAAATCCAACTAAGTTTTTGCTAAGGACATCTATATCTAAATGTTTTGAACCTTAAATATTCTGTGGCTCAGAAAGTCACAAGTATGTGGCAAGTTGTTGACAGACATTAGACTGTTATTTAGATCTTTTGTGATCTAACATAATGCTATTTTAATTAAACACTGCTACTTTCCCATAATGAGTGTCTTGGTCATCACTACCAATATTTGATAGTTTAGCAGTTTTGTTCGATATTTTCATGCACGCATTCAAGCAAAGATGAGCATTCTTTTCCCCTATCAGTCATTGGAAAAGATAACGGATTTTCAGCCTATTCACAAACGTTATCGGCCAGATGGCCACAATTTTGCAAGTGCAGTAAGGAATCTGTGAAAAGCAAACTTTCCAGTTTTGTTAGATACTTCCCCTTATTAGCAGGAACTTTCCACTATCAAATAGGAAAGATTTGCTTGTCTAACTATAGACAAAGAATATGCCAAAGGAATTGCTCCTCCCTGCAAGTAAACAGATGAGGTCAAAGAATAGGTTTTCTTTTAATCCTTCTTGCCTGAGACCTTCTGGCTTTGCCAGGAAGAGAACAACCCCCTACCTTATGCACCTGTCTGTTTTTCCCTAAAGCTCTGACTGCTGCCATGGTAACCGTGTAATACAGTAGCCTGAAGAAATACAGTGCAAGTGCTTGGAGTTATGCTTTTTTATTTTATTTTTGATAAAATTAAAATCTACCCACAGCCTGATTTCTTTCAGGTTCATGATAGTTTGTGTGTCTGGCATTATATTTCTTCATTATTAATTGAATTGAAATAAAACAACATAATGAATGAAAGCTTTCTCATTACCTTATATTTCCAAGGTACATTATGTATGAAATACAGTAAAATATTGCTTGAAGAAATGAGTGATATGAAAAAAGCAAATTTTTTTTTGAATGCAAAAAAATTCATCGTGTATACATATTTTATCATAATATCAAGACATTCCATTAAGTATATTCAATTCTTTCAGCTGTTTTTTTGAATAATAATGAGAATTTTATTTTTATAACTCCTTTTTATATAGCAGTCATATTGCTCAGAATGTCCTGAATATCAAATAGGAAAAAAAATTTAATCTGGCATCAAATGGTCATATTAGCAAGTTTGAAACAATTTACATAATTATTTGGCCTTTATGCAAGTATGATTAATAAAAATGAATTACAATGTAAGCTAAAGGAAAAATTTTAAAATGGCTATTTTATTATGTAAATTTTATGAATAAAGACCTTATTATATTGCTTAATTCTCTAATTCAATAGACCTAATTCTTTCAGATATTATATCAAGGTTTTATTAGCATGGTCTTGATTTTCAGTCGTGGAAAAAAATATCCAACAAAACCTACCCCCTAAAAACTTAGGATTGCAGTCATGAGATTTCTTTTGATGTCATACAAATTTTATTTTGTGCTTCTAGAATTTATATTACAAGTATGTACTATATTGGTTAGAATACATATCTAAAAAGAAAATTATACTTACGTATGATTCAGAAAAAATTCATTCAAAATTCATTTAAAAAATAACTTTCAAAATTACCCTTATGGGTAAGACTTGGTCAATTAGATTTTATTTGTATTTTTTATTTAGATATTAGAATGTCTTATTTGACTGTACAAAGAACTGTTGTCTTTTTGCATATGGTTTCTCCCACTAGTTCCCCAAGGATACACACTTTCATTGGCTGCAAATGCTCTTTGGATGTCCAGGCTTAGGTTTATGTATTTAAGAAATATTGACTTTCACATGCAGAAGATGCTGCCTGTGCAACTAAACATGTGTCATGTGCCACTATAGTAAATCATACAGAAAATAATTTCGTCTCTATATCTTGGTCTAACATGTATTATCAGCTAATTGTGGAAATATTTATCATGGAAAATTATTCTCTTTTAAAAATTGATAATTTTATATTTTCCTTTTGAAGAAAGGGAGTAGAAAGAAACGATGCTTTCATTTTGTTTCTTGGGTTTTCAAATTTCCCACATTGTGGGTCTCTGCAATCATTCCATTAATTATTTGAACATCTATTATGGATATAGCAAAAAGAATGAAAAATCAGCCTATTATGGTACTTAGCACAATTCCTGGCACATGGCAAGCACTTAATAAATGCTTATTGAACTGAATTGAATATTATGCTCTTTCTACATGTAATGGTTTGTTAGGTGAGAGGCATCTAATGTAGTGGTATTGTTTCAACTTCTTAGACAGATATACCTGAATTCAAATCCTCCCTCTGACCTTTACTAGCCTGAGGTCTAAAAGCAGGTTACTTATATTATTCATTCATTGGTGGAACTACTACCAATATTTAGGATTATTTATATCATTTCATTTAGTTATCTATCAATCTGTTCATATCTGCATGTAATTATTTCTACATACAAGCTAACTAAAATTAATTTTGTTTTTGTGTGTACATACATATGAATGCACATGCGTATGTGCATTTTTATTTTAAAAATTGTTTTATTTTCTATTTATCGAGCAAAACACTTTCATAACACAGTATAATTTTAAAAAATGATGATTGCACATAAAATTGCAAATTTACCAAAATTACCATGAATAACTTTGTGTTCCCTCCAAATATACAACAAAATTATAACCATTCTTCACAAGATTGGCAACTCTTATTCCAGTTTCTTATTAATTTTCAATCTTCTTCTTACCCAAGTCTTCCAACTAGGTGTATCCTTGATGCTTTTCTCTTTTTTCCTATATTCAATCAATTGCCATGTATAATTGTTTTTACCTTAGTAACATTTCTCATCTATACCTCTTTTGTCTTCTGTGACACTGACATCACTTTAGTGGAGGCCCCCATCACTTCAGCCTGAGCTTATTGCAACAGCTTGCTTGCTAGTCTTGTCTGTTTGCTGTAAGTCTCTTCACTCCAGTCTATCCTCTCTTCAGCAGTCAGAATAATATTCCTAAAGCATAAGATTAACCATATAATCCCTTGATCAGTAAAACCCAGTAGATACCTATGACTTGCAGAATCAAATATAAAATACTATTTTAATGGTTCTTTAATTCTTTAATTTAATGGGGCTTTACTTCTTACTTCTGATACTTTTTAGCTACACAACTATCGATTACACATTTAGCTTTCTTGGACCTCAGTTCCCTTTAGAAATTTTAGAATAAGAAGGTTGAACTAGATGGCCTGAGAGGCCTTTCAATTCTAGATATTATGTGCTAGAGCACTATCTTTGTGGGATTAGCCTTTCTTTTTAATGTGACCAGTTTTATTCTTGTAATCATTTGCTGAATTCTATGTCATTTTGTTTCCTTTATCAACTATTTCAGTACATATCTTAATATCTTTTCCTCGACCAAACTCATTCCTTCCATATTCATTCTGATGACCCTTCAAATAACCTGTTTTCCAAGTTCATCAACCTCAACTTTTAAGGCCTACAATTCCTATTGGCACTTTACTTTATCCATCTTATATAGAGTTCAAAACTTTTAATTTGCCATCCCCTAAAGCTATGACATACCCATGATATTGAACTTTAAAATATTTTTGACCTTTTCTATAATCTGTTCTGCTTTAAAATACCTCTATTTAACCAGTACAAATTGTTTTATATTTCAATTCCTTGGCCATTCATGGCATTCAAATTCTACAGATCCTCTACTTTAGATTATATTCCATATCTGTCTATCTCATTGTTACGCTCAAGTTGCCAGATTCTTCAGGAAAAATTCATGAAACCAGGGCAGCTGGATACTTTACAGATTGATGTAATTCAAGATCAACTAATTCTTTACTGCCATAGAACAATCCTGTATTTCACCCCGAAGTTTCTAACAAGCTCCAAAAGCAGCAATTTCAAATCTTCTCACTTCTTCAATGTCCAGTGCCATGACTGTCTTTAACTATTTTTCAGCTTCCTACTTTACTGAGAAAGTAGAGTTCATATATCAAGGTCTCTCAATTCCTTTACTCCATACTTCAACAGTCCCCTTCAACTTCAGTTAAGTTTACTCTTTTATTCCAGTCTCTGAGAAAAAGGTGGCTCTATTTCAAGGGTATTATTAGCTGATTCCAGACTTTCTTAGATTTTATAAACAAGTATTTTTATGGCGGTTTAATTAATAAAATATATCATCCCAAAATTTTATGACACAGATATACTGGGAATACTTCTAAGACTTAAAAAAATACAAATCCTTTGTCCAAAGAAGGTGGACAAATTCCTTATTGTCTACCTCAAAACCCTCTCTCCCCAAATGATACTGACTGTCCTTTATTCTTGCAGCTTCATGCTATAAATATATTCAAAAGCCTGAGTCCATGGAATGCTCAACAAAATCCTTAAATGTCCTGGTGTAATTCCTATTATATCTAGTTGAAATAATAAAGAAGTCCAGTTGTTGTTGAAACCTAGAAATAGTTTATTTATTGGAGATGTATTCTCACTTCACAAAATTATCAGGGTAAAGTGAAGTGGACTCAATCGGTTTCCATGCTTACAGAGGGAATATACAACTCACAAATGGATAGTTTGCCAAAAGTCCATTTGTAAAGGCGTTTCACAATCTTGATGTCATAGTCAAAACCAGAATCTCACTTACTCATATCCGATAAATATACAAGTCGCATTGACTCTATATCCAAAATATTTCTTATAGTCATCCCTTTGTTTCTGCTTATACAGCCACCATTCTAGTTTAATCTTTCAGCACCTGGAAGTAGAATTATTATTAGAGTGACTCAAGTCTTCCCTTTCTCTAAGGCATCCTCTACTCAGTTATCAAAATGATTTTCTTACTCCACATTTTTAATCATCCAACTTCTCTTCGTGATAAATGCTAGGGGCTCCCTATTTCCCAGAAATAAATATAAAATTCTCCATTTAGTATTTAAAGCCTTTTGCAATGTGATCCTACCTAGCCTCTACAGAGTTAATTAATTCTTGCTAATTCTATCTTTATGAAATATATGGTTTTCTCTATGCTCCCACTTACTCTATGGCCAGTGACATAGTTTGGACACTCTCAAACTATTGAAAATCTGGTTAGTTTCCTTGCCTCTATTTTTTTTTTTTTACCTTTCCAATCACCTCTCTATAAAGTTTTTAAAATATTTTTTCCCTAAGGCCCAGGAATAATCATGTCATCCTTGTGTTAAAAAATCTCCAGTAATTTTCTCTTCCAAATTCCTTAGTCCACTATTCTATACAATCTTACTCCAGCATTTCATTCTAGTCTGATTTCAAAGTGGATAACTAGATATTCCTCAAACTTCACATGTAATTACCTGCTTCTGTCTACTTGAATAAGCTATCTCATATGCTTGGAACTATTTTTTTTTCTCATTTCTATCTTTCAGAATCCTTATCTTTGATCTTTTCTTAAAATCAAAAATTGTTAGGCTGTGAAGCCTTCCCTGATTCCTCCAATTGTTTGTTATTTTCTTCTTCCTCAAATTACTTTATGCTTATCTACAAAGATGTTTCATGCTTCTCATCCCTCCAGTAGAATGTAAGGTTTTTGAAAGCATACAGTATATGATAGCATATTTTGGCTCCCAGCCTTAAGCACTATTTTTATGCATATTTAAATGAGTCTGAATCTCATCTATTTGAAAATTTCCTTCAGTAATGAATATCATAACAGCCTCCTGTCTGGGCTTCCTGACTCAAGTCTCTTATCAACTCCATTCTATCCCAAACAAATCTGCCAAGATAAGTTTTCTAAAATGCAGGTCTGAATGTATCATTCCCCTATTCAAATTATGCTAATGCCTTGCTATTGCTTCCAAAATCAACTATAAGTTCATTTGTTTAGTTTTTTTAAATTTCCTGCTCTAAACCTATTTTTCTAGTCTCTCCTTTTTGTACTCTATTATTCAGTCAAACATATCTTCTCTCTGTCCCTAACATTTGAGGAACAACTCCTATCTCACATCTCTATGCCTTCAAACTGGATATCCCTTATATCTAGATTTTATTACTTCCTCACTTTATTGCATCATAGAATTCTTCTCTTCTTTTAATATACCGCTGAAGTATCATTTTAAGTGATACCTTTTCCAATTATTCACAATTGATATGTTGTCTGAAATTACATTATATTTAATGACTTTGTATATACTCATTTTTTCTGTCCTTTATATTTTCTTTATATTATCTATATATCCTATGTATTTTCCCCCAAAGAATATCATTTTCTTGAAAGTAGGCATTGTTTTATTTATTGTATTTGTATCAAATAGTAGGTGTTTAATATATGTTGATTGATCACAACTCATCCAGATTTTCTATCAATCAACAAGCATTTATAAAATGGCTACTATGTGTCAGGAATTTTTCTAGGTGGTAAGGATGCAAACATAAAAATGAGACTTTTTTTTCCCAAATAGATTATATTTTAATGGGGGAGTACAGTACATATAGGCAAGTGATTGGTCTAGGGGACAGAGTGTCAGGCGTGGAGTCATGAAGACTCATGTTCCTTAGTTCAAATCTGGTGTTAGATACTTACTTTCTGTGTCACTTTGGACATTTCACTTAGCCCTGTTTATTTCAGTTCATTATATGAAAAATAAATAAAGAAGGAAGTTGGAAACCATTTCAATACATTTACCAAGAAAATTACAAATAGGATCATGAAGAATTGGGCAGGAGTAAGACAAATGAACAACACAGTACATATATAGAAGTAGTAAACAAGAAGAGCAATTTTGGTTCTCCTTTCCAGTGCTAGGGATGCAAATATAAAAACAGAATAGTTCCTATTTTTGAGAAGCTTACATTCCAATGTAAGATGTTGGATAGAGCCCAAATATACACAAATAATTATAAAGTAACTTGAGGAACAAGCAACAGGGACAGTGAGCAAAGCCATAGAGCAGTTATTTTCTGAACCCTTTCCATTATTAATGGTCTTATCTCTTGATTATTTCTCTAAGAGTAAAAGATGTAGGGTAAGGAGTGGGGAGGATGAGTACAATATGTATGATTACTATGGCAAAGGAGATGTCAAGATAGTATGTTCCAGTAAACTCTGGTTTTCTGATATGGTCTTGAACTGGCTAAATATAGTGTATAGAGATGAGCTTTCCCTTATTTACTCATTAAACAGTACAGATTATTTTAAGAATAGAGTTCTGAAGTTAAGTGGGTTAACTGCCATTTAAGTAGGTAGAAAAAGAATAAATTCTCAGATGGTCCTGGTCTAGACCATCATTGTTTCTATTTAGGTAAAAGGAAAGCAGAGCCCAGGCACATGGCAAGACTTTTGGGAAGCCTGGTACTGGCAAAGTGTTGATATAGTTGGTTGAAGTGATTTCTCACTCATTCATTCACTCCGTAAATCAATTGTTCACTGATTCATTCTGGCTCTTGACTTTGTTATTCTATAGATCCTCTAAGCATAATGTAACTAATGTACTAGGAGATTTTACTTTAGGGGCATTCTTTTATTCTATTTATTTGTTTTTTTTTTTTTTTTATCCATGTATCTACTTGAAAAAAAATTCAATTAGCTATTTCTTTGTTTATTCTTTGATATGGTTATACCTTGGTTTATATATTTCATAGGCAACAGTGTAGAATTTTCATTATTCATTTTTCATTATATTAATGGCCAAAATCTCTTTTCTTATCATGCATTTCCTCAGTATTTATAGTCTTGGTAGCACAAACCTATAATCCCAGCTACCAGTTAGATTGAGGCTAATAGATCTCTTGATTTTGGAAGTTCTGATTTGTAATGGTCCATGTTAATTGGGCTCAGTATTAATATAATAAGTACTTGAGAATGGGAAACCACAAGGTTCCTTAAAGTAGGGTGACTCAGTATACATTAAAAATAGAGCATAAGAGAGTTTTCCTATGTATCAGTAGTTCAGTCCATAAAAAACCTCATTTCCAACCTGGGCAAAATGAGAAGACTAAGAATAAAATATACAAAATAAGCAACATGATTTTTTTCCTCAATAGAATTTCTTTCATACATATCATTATCAGATATATGTTATAATCTAATTTCATGTCACCTGCAATCATCATTCTTCTGACATTATGATGTTCCGTAATTCACAACAGCATCAAGAGATGTTTTATAGAAAATATCTGTTTATCTTTACATTGGAAAGCATTGTGCATTATTGAAAACACTGTACAATTTCCTAAATGTAATCCAGTCTTCTCTCTTATTCTTGTTTACTTCTAGGCTGACTTGAGGTGCATGGGATTTTCAGGGAAGACTAGTATCCCTGGTATGAGCCCTTTTCAAAAATCTCATTCATCTTTGTTGTCACCTGGGGCTCCAAAAAACTGGAATATGTACAGTAGCTATATGTTAGTAAAAGCATCAACAGAAGGGCTAAATCAAGTTGAGACCTCAAACTCATCAGTGAATTAGGGAGATGTCTATCTCAAGCACGTAAAGACTTCCTCTAGTAGTATGGGAGGATGAGAACATTTTTTTCCAAAGGCCATAAAGATAGTTGAGGCAGGAATTGTGGAGTGCTTAGAGCTTGGGCAGACATCAAAGACACCAAGGTCATCACTGAATCTTGGGCCATTGTCAGTTGCCATGACTTGACTCCAATGACTCTAAAAGAAAGAGTAAAGCTGCTGACTTTGTGCAACTCTTACTTAAATACAATTTACTCCTAAGCCAAGATATCACCCCGTGGTCCTCTTCAAAAAGAAGAACAAACAAAAGCTAACTTATTTTCCATCTCCAGTGTATTTCCAAGGTATATGGTCTACATGTTATAGTCTGGTCAACAGACATTTTATATTTTTAAAATTCTTCATTTATTTTTATATCTATATATCTAATCTATATCATTCTTATCTGTATCTCTCTTTATATCATTATGCCATCATATCTCTACCATATTCTATCTAAACACATCATTAGTCTAATATCCTTTTGATAACTGTGACCATTATAATAAAATCTGCATATCATTGGCAAAAGAAAAAGGCGAAAACCTCATCATCTATGCTCAATCCCTTTTCCATCTTCATTGTGCATGGGGCCATAGATTTGGAGTTTGAAGGAACCTCTGAAGCCATCCTAATCCATTCTCTACATTTATAGATGATAAAAGTAATACCAGGCAAGTTTATATCACCTAGCTGTCGCAAAATAATTGGTTCATATTTAAAACCCTCTACAATATGATTTAAAGCTATGCTGCTGTACTATTTCTTTTCATGTGCTCTACACTCTAGTTGAAGCAGACAAACTATTTTCTCTTGAATATTCCCTATACTCTCCCACTGTTGAATCTTTGTTTACCATATCTCTTCTGTTTTGAATGCACTCATTGCTGCCAATTCAAACTGACTATCCTGCAAGACATAACTCCAATGTAAATTTCTCTATATGGCATTTCTTGATTAATATCAGCAAAAAAAAAAAATGAACACTTTCCTTTTTGGATTCCCATGCCTACCTCCTTGTTCCTTCCTCCTTCTTCCTTCCTTCCCCCTTTCTCTGTCTTTTGGTCTTTATTTCTTTGTCTCTCTGTCTCTCTTTTCCCTTCCTAGCTCTCTCTTAAATGCATTAGCTTACAGATTGAGAAGATTGGAAGTTTCTTGAAAAAAAATTTAACACCTAACATATGATGTATATTCAATAAATAATGACTGAATTGAATGATATATGATTTGTGTAGGACTAGACTAAATATTCAAATTAACTGGGTAGTTTGTAAATATTATGAGTCTAGGAAAAGTAGTATTTAAAAATATGCTTACAGGAGCATTCTTAGATCCCAGGGTGCTATTTGTTGATATTAGGATTATATTCGCTGGTCTACTCAAATAATCACCCATCAGAAATTAGGAGGTTAGAAATCCATAGTACCACATTTCTAGATAAGTATTGATATCAACTAGTACTCTGACATTCTTCACCTGACTTTCTGGCTATCTAGACTGATAACTAGACAATTGGTAGAAGGGGACTCTAGAATCACATGTAAGGTTGTGTGTGGGTTCCAAATGTGAAATATAGTAGCTCTAGAGACAAGAAGGTGACTGAGGTACTTTTGTTCATTCACCATAGTTTGCCAAATTATGCAAGTGACACCAAGTAAGTATGAATAACTGGTACATTTGAGCAAAGATTCCATTCTAGTGCTGAGTTTTCAGGGACAAACAGGGGCATGAGCAGATCTACTTGTAGAACTTTGGGAACCCTGAAAGAATGACCCAAAATTGCTGTTTCTTTGTGAAGGATAGTTTCATGGGCAGCTATGACTCCTAGCATCTCTAAACCATCTATAATGCTTAATTATACTGCCATGAGTTAACTTTATTAGATTTACTTCATAGGAAGATAGGGAGTCTTTAAGAAGAAACTGTTTTGCTGAGTTAATTTTTTCTATAATTTAGAGAGGAGACTGAAGGGGTGTGGGGGAGAAGACTCTAGCCTAAAAGAGATTTCTGCCTTGTGAGGATCTGCATCTGGAAATTAATTAAATATACATTTTATGTTACATGTGATTAGTGTTTCTGCTTTTAGTATGTATTTACTAATTTAATTAAACTGTATTTAAATTTTGACCTTGTCTGAAAGTAGATGAATAAACTGACGTAAAGCCTAGATAGGGATGTGGCCAGATGGTGAGGATTAAATCAGAAATTGCATGATACTTACTTTTAGATGAAAATTGGCATATATAGGAATGTAGTAAGAGTACTTAATTGTTATTAGTAATATATTCTAAGATCTTGATTGCTGATGATATTCAAACTGCTCTCTTATTTACAATTGTTACATATCTATGATCAACTTGCCACATTTGATTTAAGAGGAAGCACATCCCTTTGCTATTGAGACACATTCCTTTCGGGTATTAAATTGTGTTTATAGAAAGCAATCAACCTGGCTCCTGGAACATATGTATATTTTAGGGACCACTGAGTGATAGTCTAGGTGGCAAAGACATTTTCATTGTCAGAAATATTATTCTTGGAATGATATAACCATCATACTCTTAAAATTATAAAGGCGCAGCACCAAGAACAGACAGGCAAAATCTACTATCTTGACATGAAGCTCCAAGTTTCAGTGCAGACAAGAAGATTACATGGGCATGAGAACAGCATTTAAATCAAAGTAAACTTCATTGAGATTCTGGAACATTTGGTGCAGTGACTACCCAAACTATTAAGTAGATTGTAGTGATGCAGCACTTGATTTAGAATTTTGAACTGGCAAAGCTTTTTTTTTTTTTTTTTTTTTTTTTTTTTTTTTTTTTTTCTGGAGAAAGGGAAAACAAGATAAATTTGTTGTACAATATTTAACATTAGTCTTTCTCTGTTTCTTAACACTCTGCGACATTAAGCAAATTTCTTCATCTCTGGAGGCCTCAGGAAATTCCCTAGGATTAAATTTGTTGTATTTCTGTTGTGTTTGATTTTTCACAACTCAAATGGGTTTTGGTTTGCCATTTCCTTCTCCAGTGAATTAGAGATTAAGTGACTTGCCCATTTTACAGTTAGCAAGTTTCTAGGGTCAAATCTGAATCCAGGTATTCTTGATTTCAGGTCCATAATTCTCTCCAATAAGCCACCTATCTCCCATTAATCTCCTTCCCTGCCCCACTCCTCCCCCACTTGTCATGGAGTAGTAGCAACTTGCTCTCTAATTTATATTTAAGTGGCCAATAAGTAATTATTATTCCTTTCCAATTATTTGAGCTTATTTGAGAACCAATGTCCACTCATTTTGTCATTAACATTATAGTCATTAGCATACCATCTATTAAACCAGAACTTCTTAAACTCTTTTCATTCATGATCCCTTTTCTCCAGAGAAATTTTTTATGTGACCCCCTCTAATGTGCAGTGCAAAGTGCACATGTGTGTGCAGAACAAAGGCTGCAATGAAGTTGCAAGATGCAACACAGAATAGACTGCAAGAAACATCTTGGATTCAAATCTATTTACTTTATTTAAATTAATTTTTGGTTGTCATGTTCAGAAACCTTTTATTGTTATCAAATTTTCTGTGACCTCCACATTTCGCTTCATAATCCCATATTAGATTGAGATCCACAGTTTAAGAAGCTTTGCTGTAAAGAGCCACCAATATATTTGATAGTATATCATTCATCAAACAAAAAATAAAGTTTGACTCCTTAAAGGTTTCTGTTTCTATTATAAAACCAGAGTGCTAGTTTTCTCAGCCTCTATTCTCCCACTATCCTTCTTAGAAAAAGAGAGAGAGAGAAAAAAAAGTATTTGGTGTGTGGGTGTGTGCATGTTGTGTAATGCAGACTATTTTACCCTATCTCCTGTTTTCAATTCTATATTCAAACTTATCAGATAGATGTAGTGATGATGTCACTTTAATAATCTAAATGGATTTTCATGACAGAATACAATCTATCAGATCTTTGATCACTCTGAATATATTCTGTAATTGCTTTATAATATGTATGGCAATATGTGCTCAGAAAGATAGACGGTTTTCTGGTAGAGCTATTTTAGTCATACAATCTATTATATTTTATTCCTTTTTTAATCATTCTTCCTTTTACTACCTACTTTGAAAATGCAATTTTTAAATATAATTTCATTGGGAAAACTGGAAATTGGTATGGCAGAAACTAGGCATGGACCCACATTTAACACCACATACTAAGATAATATCAAAATGGGTCCAAGATTTAAGCATAAAGAACGAAATCATAAATAAATTAGGGGAACATGGGATGGCTTACCTTTCAGACTTGTGGAGGAGGAAGGAGTTTGTGTCCAAGGGAGAACTAGAGACCATTATTGATCACAAAATAGAAAATTTTGATTACATCAAATTAAAAAGTGTCTGCACAAACAAAACTAATGCAAACAAGATTAGAAGGGAACTAACAAATTGGGAAAACATTTTTACAGTTAAAGGTTCTGATAAAGGCCTCATCTCAAAAATATACAGATAATTGACTTTAATTTATAAGAAATCAAGCGATACTCCAATTGAAAAATGGTCAAAGGATATAAACAGACAATTTTTAGATGATGAAATTAAAACTATTTCCACTCATATGAAAGTGTTCCAAATCACTATTGATCAGAGAAATGCAAATTAAGACAACTCTGAGATACCACTACACACCTGTCAGATTGGCTAAGATGACAGGAACAAATAATGATGAATGTGGGAGGAAATGTGGAAAAACTGGGACACTGATGCATTGTTGGTGGAGTTGTGAAAGAATACAACCATTTTGGAGAGCAATCTGGAATTATGACCAAAAAGTTATCAAAATGTGCATACCCTTTGACCCAGCAGTGCTACTACTGGGCTTATATGCCAAGGAAATACTAAAGAAGGGAAAGGGACCTGTATGTGCCAAAATGTTTGTGGCAGCTCTTTTCGTAGTGGCTAGAAACTGGAAAATGAATGGATGTCCATCAATTGGAGAATGGTTGGGTAAATTATGGTATATGAATATTATGGAATATTATTGTTCTGTAAGAAATGACCAACAGGAGGAATACAGAGAGGCTTGGAGAGACTTACATCAACTGATGCTGAGTGAAATGAGCAGAACTAGGAGATTATTATACACTTCAACAATGATACTGTATGAGGATGTATTCTGATGGAAGTGGATATCTTCAACATAGAGAAGAGCTAATCCAATTCCAATTGATCAATGATGGACAGAATCAGCTACACCCAGAAAAGGAACACTGGAAAATGAGTGTAAACTGTGAGCATTTTTTTGTTGTTTTTGTTTTGTTTTGTTTTTCTTCCCATATTATTTATACCTTCCGAATACAATTCTTCCTTTGCAACAATAACAACAAAATTCGGTTCTGCATATATATATTGTACCAAGCATATGCTATAAGATATTTAATATGTATGGGAATTCCTGCCATCTAGGGGAGGGAGTGGAGGGAAGGAGGGGAAACATTCGGAACAGAAAGGAGTACAAGGGATGATGTTGTAAAAAAAAAAAAAAAAAGATTACCTATGCATATGTACTGTCAAAAAAAGTTATAATTATAAAATTAATAAAAAATATAATTTAATTTTGGCTTATTTAATTTTCATTGTTTTCTTAAGAAATGAAATACTTTCATATATCTCCTCTACTTTTTAAAGGTCTTGAAAGGATAGCTTTGTAACAGAGCATCACTTATTATCCCTTATGCACAGAATATCTGTCTCTTTCTTGTCTTCCAATCACTGTTCAATCTAACAGGCTAACTCCACCTATATCTGAGCCATACAAAGCTTAACCTATCCCCTATTTACATTCATAGTTTTTCCTTTTCCTCCTTATTCTACAATGCAAGAACATAAACTTTTTCTTCAAAGTAACATGTAGAATTTATTATAGACTTTAAAAGAAAAGCAAATGGATGTGCCAGACAGAAGACTGAGATGCAATTTTCTCTTTCCACACCACTGGGAAAGGAAGGCAAGAAGAAAGAATGGGACTGATGAGTGTGTAGATAACTAAAAAGACAAAAATTAATTGGGGCTGACCATATTGAACCAAGTTTCAGCCCTTCTACTTGGTGAAACTGGACACCATTTCTAAGCATGTTTCTTTATTCTGCTATAAATTGTATTTTAAAGATTTACTTTTAGTTTTGTGTTTGATCTAGAAGAACATTTCTTTGTATTTTTTGGTTCAGAGCATAAGTATTAAAAGGTCAATTCTAGCAGTAACACAGAGCAGAATGGCTTTCCTAGTGTAAGGCAAAAATCTCAAGCCAGCAGTTAAAAAGACATGTCTAACTATAGGCACACCATTCATAATAATTTCTGAGAGCAGTATTCATACAAACCTGAAATTTCCTTTAGTTTGATAAATCAGAAAATGAGCCTAACTTTTTTTTTAATGTAATTCAGGTATATGGCTCCAAAAAAGGAGAAGGGACCTGGGCCTCCATCACAACCTTCTACAGAAACTTTGGAGTTGGTAATTGCCACTTGATTTAGTTTGCATTTTCATTATGTCATCTTTTTTTCAAAGGAAGAATGACCAAAAATTGACTACATTTTTCTTTCAGTATTACTCTGTGTTATACCTACCTCTAAATTTCAAATTGATATGAATTATTTATTTTATTCATTTCAGAGCTTTAATTATTTGTATCACTTTAACATTTGACTTTTAAAAACTGAAATTGAAGAGAATCTAAAATCTCTCTCTCTCTTTCACTCTCTCTCTCTCTCTCTCTATATATATATATATATATATATTTGTTTTTTATATATTTGTTCTCTTTGACTGGGCAACTCTAAATTATTGCAGAGAAGGGCTTACTTGCATTGATAGGGGAAGGGAGATATTTACATGAATGAAATCAGAAGATAATTCAATATCCCATTGTTATCTATTGGTTGTATAGATGTGGGAACTATATATTGTAGAAAATATCTCTACCTTTGCAGATTACCAAAAACTAATGTACATTGTATAGAACTGGAAAATTGCCCAGGGGAATGAGTAGTTAGATGCCTTACCCATCATCAAAGGGTTAATAATAGTTACTAGTTAATAGTAACTAAAATTTATATAGCCGTAATGTGTGCCTGATAGACTTTATTATTATTAACTCATTTGATCCTCATGACAACCTTCTGAGGGAGGTCCTTATTTTCAGGATGTGGAAACAGGCTCTATAACTTTCCCAGGGTTACACAATGTCTGAAGCCAGATTTGAACTCATTTTCCAGGTCTACGACTCTATCTACTGTGCCACTGAGAAAACCAAGATTTTCTTTAACTCCATGTATGATGACTTACTTCAGGGCACCCAGGTAGATAACAGCAGATTCCAGACTCTTGACTTTCACTGAAATATTTAACAACTGTTCTAAGTTCTTACTCAAACAGCCTTCCTGGATTTATCCTTATCTAACAATGTCTCATTTTAAAAAATATTCAAAATTAATATATAGTAAGCATTTTCTCTCTCTTTAGTTTCCTAATGGTTATTGATTAAACTGAAAAGTAAATTCTTACTAAAGTACTGATGACTAAATAACTTATTTCTATCAGACATATTTATATTCAGGACAAGGATTTTAAGAGAACTATTATAACTTAAACAAATGGGTTTTTAATGGCTCCAGATTCTCATTTGACTGAATGCAAGTATACTATAACAGATCATGGATTATGATATAGAAATGATTTGAAAATAATTTTTGACATTGTTCACATTAATACCACAAAATAACTAAAACAATATTATGTTATTTTTCACATTAACCCTGGAAGAAGTAGATTGATATTTAAGTACAAAGTACAAAGATAACAACATTAGAAGCCAGAGAATCTTGGTTGAAATTTTGGCTTAATGTCTCTAAGCCTCAGTTTACTTAGTTATAATCTGATTTTATTGAATCTCATGGTCTCTAAGATCTCTTCTAGCTTTAAATATGTGTTCTGAAACCTCAAAGCTATACAACAATATATATTAATGCACACTATTACATTACTCACAGCAGCTTTTCCAAAACTTTCTGTGGCTCCTAAATCCTGCCTAGAAATCTCAAGAGAGACATTACCTGAAACTACTTAAGATGTGTATCCTCATAAATTTCTCAAAACTAAAAAAAGGGATGGTGTTATTGAGATAGGAAAGCAAAAGTCAACTTTTGAAAAACAAGAGCCCCAACCAAAATTTTATGCAAATTTCTCTTTCTTGGCACCTCCCTGATTGGCAGATGACACCACAGGCCTTAAAATCTCCATTAAGGAGGAAGTCACTTCTTCCTGAGGCAGTCTATTTTACTTGTGGATTTTAGTTCTGCTTGGCAAGATGCTATTTTTTAAAGTCTTTTCTTTCTGTTACATTGACTAAAGACAAGTTATAAAATTTTATTCCTTAGCTTGTTTGGCTTTTATGACCTACCATACTTTCATTTTCGTTAGCTGTTTCTTTAGATAAAATATATTTTAGTTGAAGCACCAACTAAGTGACAGGCATAGTGTTCTTGATATTGTAGTTATCAAACTGTCCATAACATTGTTGAACTTTTGTGCTGCTATAAAATCAATGTTATTTGTTCCACGTTTAAAAAAAAAAAAGCCAAGGGTTTTTTTTTTAGTCATAAAATGTCAGAGTTTCTTTTTACAAATATTTCAAACTTGGATGTTCTTTTTCTTGTTAATTATCTTCTAATTGGAAACCTTGAGTCATTTCTTTTTCCTTCATTCTTGTTTGTAATTAAGTCATCTCCAATTTTCTTTAGAAATATCTATTTCTGGGGCAGCTAGACAACACAATAAAAAGAACACTGCCCCTGAAATCAGGAGGCCCTGAGTTCTAAGCCATTCTCAGACACTTAATATCTCCTAGCTGTGTGATTCTGGGCTTAACTTCACTTAACTTCAATCACTTCAGCAAAGCAGGAAAAAAAGGAAAACAAAATGAATATCTATTTCTTTGCAAAAGTTCACTCCTTTCTATATATTTCCATGGTCACCATCCTAGTACTGACTTAAAATTTCATACTAGACAACTGAAACAAACCTTTTAACTACTAATCTGTCTTCTGTAAGTTTCATAATAATAATTATTATAATAAATTTGTATATTTTAAATGTTACAACTACTTATTATATTAACCTCTTATAGTATCATAAAATTTAAAAATAAAATCAAAGCAATTGAACAAAACAATCTAATAGATTAATCATAAATGGTAATATCCTATGATAGCTTTCTATCTTCATGAAGATGAAGCAAGAGAATTACACATTCAGTCTTCTCCAGCTAGCATTTGCAAATCAAAGTATTTGAACTGATAATTAAGGAAATATCAATTATTGTCAATAGCCATCATAAGAGAATTGATTTCTTTCCCATTTTAAAGTGCTTGTCTCTATAAATTGCTAAATATACTTACACACACACACATACACACACACGTATGTGTGTGTGTGTGTGTGTATATATAAAGACACAAACCTTTAAAAAACAACTCTCCAATTCTCCAGACTGAAGCCCTCATATCCTCACTCTGACAAATATTTTATTTTACTGGTCTTTAAATTGCTGTTTTGTTAGCTCAGTAATTTTTTATTATTGTTCTTCTAAGATTTGTTCATCTCTTTATTGATTTTTTTTAAAAGTTCTACTCATTTTTTTTCTTTTCTTTATTTTGGATTACAAGATAATCAATTTTGAATAAAATCCTTCCCTTCAGTTCCTCTAACTGCCATGCTCTCTTAAAATAAGGTAAAATTTAGATGAAATCAGTTGCCCTATGGAATTGCATGCTACTTTTCTTTTCTCTTTTCTTTTTGTAGCATCATTCTTTACCCCTGGTCCCTCTTGTTTTCAGTAGGGAAGATAATTTCTCTTTTAAAAGGGCCAAGATTTACCATCGGTCATTATCATTAAACTGTGTGCATCTTCATTTTTTCTTTTTTTGACTTAACATTATATATTATTTCTTGGTTCTGCATACTTTAGTCTGGATCAGTTAATTCAAATTTTTGCATATGTCTTTGAATTCCTAACATTCATCATTTTTTGTAATTCAGTAAAATTGATATATTCCTATAGTAATTGTTTTTTTTTCCCCTGAGGCTGGGATTAAGTGACTTGCCCAGGGTCACACAGCTAGGAAGTGTTAAGTGTCTGAGATCAGATTTGAACTCGGGTCCTCCTGATTTCAGGGCTGGTGCTCTATCCAATCCTATAGTAAAATTTGTGGAACCTTTCCCTGATAGATCACCAGCTTTCCTTCCAATTACCTGACATAATAAAAAGTTCTTCTATTAATATACATATACGTATTTATCTATCTATATGCCCATATATGTGTATATGGATTACACATATACATTTGAATGTGTGTAGACATACATACATATCTATATTATCTTTCTTTCTTTGACTTTGAGGTATAAAGTAGCAATGATCATTTTTTTCACTGAATTACTAATTGCTTGCTAATTATCGATTGTTGGCCAATTCATATTTATAGCTTCACCAACAGTACATTCATTTTTCTGCTTCAGATAGCCCTGCCAAAATTAGCTATCTCTTCCATGTCATATTTTTATTGTGAAGTGAAACATCAAAATTATCATTCACTTGACTTACTATCAGAGTCTTAGAACACTGTTATGGTAGTAGTTATTTTTTAAAAAAATGCTCTCCTTTGACTTCTGCTCTAATGGATTATCCTTATTTTTCCTGAATTATTACAATCTTATCAGAAATAACAAAGATTTTTCGTTAATCTATACTTTCTTTCTTATTGAAGCTACATTGATTTTTATACCAATCTTTTAAAAATTTCATACATTGCAAAGTATCTATTTTTTTTTTTTTCTTTTGTAATGTGCTTCTTATTGGTTAGGGATACTTCCTCTAAGATATAGCTGTGAGTAGTACTCATTCACATTTTTCTTCAACTTTTAAAATTGATGTGATGTTTATTAGTCAGGCTTCATATCCTTTAGGAGAGAGACAGACTTGGCATGCTAGATAAAGAGCTGGTTTCAGAGTGAGCTGGACCAGGGTTCATATCTTACCTTTGACACTTACTGGCTATGATGTTAGACTAATCATTTAAGATCTAATTTTCCCAAAGGACTCTCTATGAATTTGGTAGAGGGATTTTTCACTGGGAGTTCTCTATATAAATGAAATCAGAGGTCTAGCCCAAAAAAACACATTTCAAACTTATTGTGGCATAAGGTACAAATTTAAATTTCTATATATTTTTCTTTTATTTACTATATTAATTTTTTTTTGTTTATAAAATAACATTTTTTAATGGAAGTATTAAGGAATATACATGTTTCTCCATATAACATAGTTCTTTTAAAAAAACAAGTAGACTATATGCTAGCATAAAATGAATTTATAAAAGCTTATATAAAGGCAGAATACTAAAAACACTTCATATACCATAATTCTTTAATGTACAGAAATTGTATATCTATCTATCTATACACACACAAATCATATATATAATCATAATACATGAGTGTGTATTATGAATGCATGTATATACTCACTAAACATGTGATTAGATTGGTAGAAGAAACTCAGATTTGAAAATTTCTTCTATCAATGTAGGTTGGTACCTACTTTCTAGTTCATAATTTTAGAGAGTTGTGCAGAACTCTGAGAATTTTATGTAATTTATTCAGGATTATATTAAGGGGATATTTATCAAAATTAATACTTGGACCCAAATCTTCTGGTTTTAGTTTACTCATTATCTTAATAAACTAGTGTTTTGCTTTCTTAAAACCAATGATTATTTTTTCTAGAATTTATTTCAAATAATTTCAGATGAATGGGATCTTATAATTAATTTTACTGAGGCAAGAGCTCGAAATCACAATATTTCTAAGTAGTACAATGACATTTTTAATTGGTAAATTTAATTGGTACATTATTTGCAGTTTCAAGCATAATATTTTTATGGTAATATTCTTTGGATTCTCTCAATCAGTTCTTTGTTATCCTTTTTTTGAAAAAGTTTTGTCATTTTTAATAGTATGGCATTCAGACATTTCTTTCCAAATTTCTGATTTAATTTTATTTAAGTATATCCCATTTTCAAGGCCAGGTATTTTGATTTAGCATTCTTTCAATGTTAAATTTTGCTACTCTTTTACCATAATCTCGCTTGTACTTTTATATTTTTCAAATCCAAGCCAATTGTTCTCTTTTATAGCACTTCTACTTTGGAGAGAGTCTCTATTGTGCTGGAAATTGCCTACTTGATTGCTTTTGTTAGTTACTTCTGCTTTGAGAGATTTTTTTTTAAATCTCATGTATTTTTAGAATTTTTAAAAACTATTCTATATTTTATTACTTTTTCTCAATAATCTCTGGAAAATTAATAGAAATGTTTCCCTCACTGGAAGTTTTATGCCCATTATCCTTCAGTGTATAATACTGTATAATGTATAATAGTACATTCACGGTCTTAAAGGAGATATTTACATTGTACCCTTCAAGGTGGGTAGTGTGGGGAACAAAGTGTCCTAATTCAAAGTAAACTGTATAGGAAAGAGGAGTGACCCCATTTTGCTTTTTAATCTTATTTCTTTTAGATATAGAATCCTCTTTCCTCTACAAGGAAGATTATAAAACTATAAAAGACCACATACATCTTAATTATTTCAATGTCAATAAAACAATTGAAATCTGTTTTTCTACTATCTTTAACATGGACTGGCTCTATTTTTCATTTAATACTAAATTCTAAAACTATGGAATCACAACATATATTCTGGGTATCCTCTCAATTCTCATTCATCTGTCAGTTCTTTTCCATTTATTTCACATTGCTCCTTGGAATAAATAGTCCCTTCCTCTTATGTGGGATATGTTCCTATGTGTGTGTTGCAGGAAGGTAGATTCAAAATGAAGTCACTACATCCAGAGACCAAGGCAAGGGTCTTTAAAGCAGTGCCTTAAAACATAAATCTGTGAGATTGCTTATGTCTGGAGAGCCAATAGGATTAGTGAAAGTGAATCAGAGCTTTAAGTATTTAAATTTTCAGTTATTATTCCTAAGGCTTTTATTTTGGACACTATTTGAACTTTATCTTGTTCATTCAAATTTAATATAGTGCAGGTTTTTAAAAATATATATTCTTAACATAGAAAGATTTTGCTGAAAACAAGTGTTTGCCAATCATATACTTTTCACTTATATGTAGGTGTTCTCTGTAAGTGATAATTTTGGCATTATTGTTGTAGGTTTTTCTAATGTAATGCTTAGTTTATTTGTCTTCTCTTTTACTCCTTGGCTAATAGGGGTATTCAGAGATATAAATTTCTTTCTAAAGACTATTTTTACTGTATCAAAAAAGACTTAGCATAATCTCATTGTCATTTTTCACTAAAATAACTAATTATTGATGAGGGTCAGTAAGGGTCATTTGGGGTCTTGGGAAAGGAATTTTAGGGAGAAAGTCAATTCTCAGTCAAGGTACATTTTATTTTGAATAGCAAGGTGGACTTAATCCTTAAGGGATAAGTAGCAAACTATAAAAAGATTCTCATATTTATACAAATTTTTGCACCAGATGTCATGGGCTGAGTTAATTCTTACAGGGCAGTTAATCACAAAGAATAGAAAAAGAGGATATGGTTGCCCACCCAGTTAGGTGCAGAAGTCTTGGTTTGTGCTACATATTTGAAAGATCTTGATAAGTTCAGTCATGCTTGCCCCCTAAAACAGCCTCAGCTGCTGAAAGGGGAATGAGAAAAGGGTGAAATAATATTGTTTTTAGAGGCACTTTATACAGGGAGCAAGGGGTTTAAGGGGTTAAAGGAGAATATATCTCTAGATATAATATGCTAACAAATAAAGTGTTTAGAAAGAGTCCTTGGTCTGCAGCAGCTGTTCAAGGCTGTCCTTAACCAGTTCAAGGCTAGTCTAACTTCTGCAGGCATACCCAAGTATGTTAGGATTACTAAGTGAGAACTCGGGTTGTCTGGATGGTGACAAGGTGAGAATTCAGGTTTTCTGGACAATTACAAGGTGAGAACTCAGGTTGACTTGATAGAGGGGGCAAGCTCATTGGCTGGGGTGGTTCTTCCCAGAAGCCCTGGCATTATCCCACGCCCATTCTCTGGGAGGATAAAAAGAGACAGCACTGGGCGCAGAGAGCAGATCGGCCTGGAGAAGGATAAGAGCTGGAGGAGATTCAGAGCCAGGATTCAAGAAGGAGGACTCTGAATTGCATCAGGCTTGACGGGGCTCTCTGCAGGAAGGGAAGTCACTTCTAAGGACAAGAGTTAACAGCAACTGCCTGGAGACAACGGTTCACTACAGGAAGAAGAATCTGTCTGAGAGATTTGAGTAGACACAGCAGATCTCTTCCCAGAGAGTAATCCGGCAGCTTCTAGAGACGACAGCTCGCTACAATTGGCGCCCAACGTGGGGCAAGGACTTTTGCTTATCCTGACAAGAGGAGCTAGACCAGACCTTCGCAATTTGGCGCCCGAACAGGGACCAATGGATGCGTCCAGTGTTAGGCTTAACTACCAATCAACTACAACCTCTCTATGACATTTTAAGGGGAGACAGTGCTTTAAATTCACCACGCCAGCTTACAAAAGAAGCACAAAAGGCTTTGAGAGAAGTTGAACTGGCTTTATCCAATGTGGTTGAAAGAGTCACTCAAAAACCCTTGGAAATATCAGTTTTTGCTACAAAAGAGGCACCCACAGCAGTCCTTCATCAAGGAGACAGAGTGATTGAGTGGGTGAACCTCCCAGCACAACCAGAACAAAGCCTTACACCTTACCCAGTGCTTGTGGCTAGGATTTTATTAAAGGCTATTAAGAGAGTAACACAATTATCTGGGATAAGTCCTGAAAAAATATACACATTCTATACTAACGCACAGATTAATGTATGCTGTGAGAACATCCCAGAATGGCAAATTTTATTGGCCACCGCTCCAAATTTTGCACATGGATCTCCATTAAAGATTACCCGGCTACTACATAATTGGCGATGGATTTTTGAAGAAAAGGTTTCTAAGGTTCCTCTTAAAGGACCAACAATCTTTACAGATGCCTCCAAAGAAAATATTTGTGCCATATACTCTCATGATTTAACCATAAAGAGAGTAATCAGGACTCCTTTTCAATCCACTCAACAGAATGAATTATTTGCTATCATGCTAGCTCTCACTTATTACCCAGGAGACGTAAATATAATTACTGATTCAGCCTATTCAGTAGGTGTAGTACAAAGAATTGCCACAGCCCAAATAAAATTTGCAGCCTCCAATATTTATCAGCTCTTTAAGGAACTTCAAGAGCAAGTGAGAAAACATCCAGGCAAGATTTATATCTTGCATGTCCACTCACATAGTGGACTCCCAGGTCCTATTTTTGATGGAAATTCAATGGCAGATAGCCTTCTAACCAGGTTAGCCAGTAGTCTTTTATTTCAGGAAGCGCAAGAATCTCATTCTAAATATCATCAGGCTGCTCGAGCTTTACATTTACAATTTGGAATCACAAGAGAGGAAGCTAGGAGCATAGTAAAAAGCTGTACAGCTTGTCTTCCTTTCCATGCTCCTACACTCCCTCCAGGGAAGAATCCTCGTGGTTTGAGACCCAATGAAATCTGGCAAATGGATGTGACCCATTATAAATCTTTTGGTCGTCTATCTTTTATTCATGTTGTGGTAGACACCTTTTCAGGATTCACATTTGCAATGCCAGCAGCAAAAGAGACAGCCCGAGTGGTCACTGAAGTCCTTATACAAGCTTTTGCAATTATGGGTGTGCCACAAGCAATAAAAACAGACAATGGACCTGCATATACGTCCAAACATTTTACACACTTTTGTGCACAGTATAAGATTTTACATACCACGGGCATACCCTTTAATCCTCAAGGGCAGGCAATAGTAGAGAGAAGAAACAGAGATATTAAGACACTCCTCCAAAAACAAAAGAAAGGGGGAGCCACAGGTAGCCCTAGGGAACTTCTAAATTTAGTTCTCTATACCATTAATTTTCTAATTTTTGACAAAGATGCACTGGCTCCAGCAGACAGGTTTTATAACCCACCAGAAGGGCAGTGTCCAGTGAGAGCATCTCCACTGTCCTTAGATAATCGCCAGGTGATGTGGAGAGATCCAGAAAGTGGTGAATGGAAGGGACCAGATAGGTTAACTGCCTGGGGGAGAGGGTTTGCTTGTATTTCTTCAGCAGGAGAAGGAATCAGATGGGTGCCAACGAGTCATATTCGCCTTGTCCATCAGAGAGAGACAGAAAAAGAGAAAGACCTCAAAATAAAGGAGAAGATCTAAGAAACATCTGACACCGAAAGAGCATGGATAATAAGAAGACTGTTAAAGAACTTTAAAACCAGCAGGAATCATTGGACTTCCTCACACAAGATGAGAATAATGGACAATGGACTTATGGACATTTATAAATTTTCAATTTATGATTATTTGATTATGTTATATACTTCTAGCATGCGTTATGTTACTATGTGCTTATGTAATTTATGTAATTATCTGTAATACTTCCCATATTGATGGATTTATGTTTCAAGGTCATTTATGTAATTATCTGTAATACTTCCCATATTGATGGATTTATGTTTCAAGGTCATGACTGTCCTATGTTCTAAATCAAAAGAAAGGGGGAGATGTTAGGATTACTAAGTGAGAACTCGGGTTGTCTGGATGGTGACAAGGTGAGAATTCAGGTTTTCTGGACAATTACAAGGTGAGAACTCAGGTTGACTTGATAGAGGGGGCAAGCTCATTGGCTGGGGTGGTTCTTCCCAGAAGCCCTGGCATTATCCCACGCCCATTCTCTGGGAGGATAAAAAGAGACAGCACTGGGCGCAGAGAGCAGATCGGCCTGGAGAAGGATAAGAGCTGGAGGAGATTCAGAGCCAGGATTCAAGAAGGAGGACTCTGAATTGCATCAGGCTTGACGGGGCTCTCTGCAGGAAGGGAAGTCACTTCTAAGGACAAGAGTTAACAGCAACTGCCTGGAGACAACGGTTCACTACAGGAAGAAGAATCTGTCTGAGAGATTTGAGTAGACACAGCAGATCTCTTCCCAGAGAGTAATCCGGCAGCTTCTAGAGACGACAGCTCGCTACACAAGTACATTTAAATTTCACTTCTCAAAGGATCACTAGTATGTAACCCTGAAGCCCTAAGCTCTACAAATTCTTCTGATTATTTGATTATTATATATTACCATAGTATATTTTCCCTATAAAAAGGATCACTTGAACATTATCTTCTTTCAGAGGTAACTCTACTGATTTATTTGGATAAATATTTACTTTCTATTCACTATTTGATCTTTTGGCCTTTGTAGTTAGCATTTGGTGGGAGGAAGCTATGAAAGTGAATATAAACTACTCTTTCCATTAAGAGTTGTTAGGAAAGCAGTTTCCCATCTGATATCAGACATACTTCTATAGCAGAGATTTTTAAGGAAGTGACAGATATATACAATTCTAGACCAATGACCCTTTTGGAGTAGGAGAGAGAGCCTGTTGCTCCTTTTTCTCCTTTCCCTTCCTTCCTATTATACCAGTTTTGCAGGTACAGCCTTCCTCTAATTCCTAGAGAGAAAGACTTAAATCTTATCTATCCATGCTATATTTATGTATTTTGTCCAAATGCACCTAATCAAGAAAATACATATTTTACACCAATACTATATAGATTCAAAATCTTTTCTAGTCTGATACAGCTTTCTCTGAAGTCAACTTCCAATCATCTCTTGAAACTATAGCTGGGTTTCTTTTCTGACAGAGATTATTGTCCTTAAGTCTGCTTCATCTTGCCTCAGTGGATTAAATTTTTGGATCTTTGTGTGTCGTTAAATACTTTTTCTAACTCTTTCAAAATGACTAACTGCTAGGTGGAATTCCTCTTTCTTAAAAAAGTAGTTTTGTTGCTTGGTGCTATAGCCTTTAGGAATACAATTGGATCCTTCCATGAATTGAAGAGGTGAGTTCTTCAGTTGCCCATTTCTTGCTTTAATTACTTTGAGCTTTCCTGACTGTCACTAGGGCTCAATTATGTAAGGCATTCTAAAGATTGGGACAATTTATCAGCTCATCTAGGATCATTATCCCTTTTAATTCAGTCAGAGAAAGGTGGGGTCTTAAAAACTTACTAACATATCAACTCCTTACCATCTGTCATGGTTTCTATCATATGAGATGCCTCACATTTTTTACTTATCTCAGTTAAGTTGAAGGGATATGTGTGAATATAGTAGACCAAATCCCACTCCCTCTCCCTATTTGTAAACAATCAATTATTGTTTTTGTTTTATAATTCATTCTGTCTAAGAGGCAGCAGTGAATAGAGCACTAAACCTAAGTTTAAATCTGGTCTGGGATACTTGCTAGCTTTGTGGGCAAACCACTAAAGCTCTAACCTGCTAGATTTCCTAAACTGTAAATTAGGGATAATAATAGTTCTTGTCTCACAGGATAGTTTAAGAAAAAAAATGAAATAATATTTATAAAGCAGTTCACACAGAACTGACATTTAATAGGTTTATGATAAATGCTTATTCCCTTCCCTTCTTTCGTGTTCCCTTCCTTTGCTTTATAGTAAAGTTCAAGAGTTCAGAAATTTACTTTTCTCTCCCTTATATCAACTGGATCTTTAATATACTTAAAATGGAACAAGTCACATTTAAAGATATAGAAGTTTAAATGTTCTTCTACTTCAATGTACTTCTCAAAGCTGTTTTTTAAATCTTTTTAGTTAGTTCTTACTGACTTTCAGAGGCATTGCTACCCAGCAATAGGAAATTGAAGGTCTTAATCACAATAGATGTTTGCTTTGTAGATGTCAGTGGAGGACATCAGGAGGAGAAGCCCTTAGATGAGTTGTCTGAGAAGTTGTGGATGGGAAGAGGAATACTTTCAAATAGGAGGAGAGTTTTGCCTCAAACTTATAGACAGATGATTGATCTCTTTTTCTTTTAAGTGTATTCTCTCTTTGACCTGGGAGCCCTGAATTTCATTTGCAACTAACTGGCATATTTAGTTCAACATACACAATTTAATTCAATAAATGTTTATTAGGTATCAACCTTGTGCAAAGCACTATACAGAAAACTGGGTATAAAAAGACAAAACCAGAACTGTCTTATTCAATATATTCTAAAGAGGTAGAGGAAGGAAAAACAAAAAAAAAATTACACAAAAATGGATGCCATATGTTGAATGGATGGGGCCATATGAGAGTTTCAAAGTATTCAAGGAATATTTTAGGGTAGAGAAAGGAGTGAGAAAAGGAACTAACGAAGATTATATGATATAGTTAACCTTTGAAATGACCTTTGCAGAAAAATGATTCTGAATGGTGGAACTAAGGAGATTGTCTTTTTCAGACATGGGAGATCAGTCAGTCAGATAATAAATATTTATGAAGCCCATATTATGTGCCAGGCACTGTATTAAGTGCTGAGGATAAAAATGCAAAAAAGATGTACTCCCTGTCTACAAGGAGGTTATAACATAACAGGGGAAGACTTAACCCAAAGGGAAGCTAAAAAAGGATCATGCAAAAGGAGATATAATGGAGAAATACAAAAGTGTTCAGATTGGTGGAAAATGAAGTTAGGGAAGAGACAGATCCTGTTTGGCAATGCTTATTGTTATTGAGAGGGTAAAAGATTCTGGTACCTCTACCCCTATGTTAAAAATGAATACCTTCACTTTGAGAAAGATACCTAGAAGACAATATTTAATAGATTTCAGTATATAAATATTGTGCTTTTATCTTGGAAACTTCAGCCTCAAGTTTCAAAGTAATTAGTCCAGCAGGAAAAAATATTCTAGGTGAGTGCCTAAAATTGAACAGCTGTAGGAAAGGTCAGAAGAAATGAGAAGTGACCTATCCTTCTTATACTGAACTTCTCTCCCTTCAGAGGGAGGAATAAAAGAAATTATTTCTCTCATATTTAAAAACCAACTATTGGATAAAAACCATGATTTTTTTTCCTGCTTCCTCATTCAGAAAACAACCAGTGTGGGAATTCTTTCTTAGTTTTTGTCTTTCATTCTCAAGGAGGACCAAAATGATATCACTAAGTTAGAGTCAGATTAATGTGTCAAATTATAGTTGATCAGACTAATATGAACTCAGAATGCTTTGCCACAGGTCAGCCACAAATATTCTCTTTAAACATTTGGAGGAGATTCTCTAACTTAACACCTTGTGTTTCTTCTGAGCTAATTCAATTTTGTTTTGCTCATAGAGCACAGTACCTTCTCTGATGAGGGAATACTATGCTGGTCAGCCCAGTGCCAGTATCTCCCTGTCCATGCAATCAATTCTAAAGCTCTTAAAAGAGACATTGAGAGTGTTTTATAGTGTTTTCTTACCACCTTGTGAGGTGTGATTCTCACCTCCCTGTGTAAGTTCTTTATGAAATAGTCTTTTTGACAAACATACATTTAGCAGTCGAACAATGTGGCCAGCCATACAGAAATGTTCTCTCTGCAGTAGAGTTTGAATGTTTTGCGGTTTTGTTTGAGAAAGAACTTCAGCACCTGGTATATTATCCTGCCAGATGATCTTCAGAAACTCCCCAAAGCAATTCAAATGGAAGTGATTCAGTTTCCTGGCATGATGCTGGTTCACTGTTCAAGTTTCACTGGTATAAAACAATGAGTTCAGAACAGTAACTTTGTAGACCTTCAGTTTGGTAGTCAGTCTAATACCTCTCCTCTAAACACTGAGGTAGTTTAGTGGTACAATGGATAGGGCGAAAGACGTGGAGTAAGGCTCATCTTCCTGAGTTCAAATCTGGCCTGAGACAATTATTAGCTGTGTTACACTGGGCAAGTCACTTAACCCAGGGAATCTCTCTTAGAGATTTACCCATACTGAGATATAATCAGATGGCTTGTGCTTACAGGTTTGGAGAGTATTGATTCTCCCTATTTTCAGACAGAAGATATGGAAATTGTCTCTTTGACCAAGATCCAAGCCTATGATATAGGCTTGTAATGTTCTCATTGTAATGTTCATTTTCTTATTAATTATTAGCCCATCAGGATTGATTCCCACTCTGGGGAAATCCCTACTCATCAAAGAATATATAAACTATGAACCCACTGCTATAATTATATTTGGTTTAAAAGAGAAGACAAAATGACCATTCTTTTATTCATAAACGTGATGTACTTATTAATAAAAATGATTACGTTAGCCAGTAACTAGATATTTTGGGATTGTTAATCATCACCAGAGGACAGACATAAGAATAGTTAGAATAACTGATTAGTATTGTAAGTGAAGCTTCTGATGCCAATAATAAACTATCACTCCTTGTGATTATCATTCTCTAGTCATTTTTTTCTCTCCAAATATGCTAGAGTTCACTTATCCTAAATTTGTATATTTGTAAAAATCTCTAAATCTTGTTGAATTTCTAGTACAAAATCCTACCATAACTAAACATCCAAGGCCAATGAGGATCAGACTCCAATTCAAAACATACCTAGTTTCCTGGGATTATTTTGTGTCATCTTTCATCTTTCAGGATTCTAGAGAAACCTAAGACTCAAATTACAATAAAAAGAGAAACAGAAATGCTTAACGTGCTTTTATGTGTTCGTGACAGAGCAGTTTATATGTTGTCAACATATACAACAGAGGCAAATAAAAATTGAAAACAGGAAATAAAAGAGAAAACAGGAACAATTCAAAACATCTATCAAGGACTATTTTCTTAAGTTTTATTTTATATTGTTACATATCTATATAGATAAGAGATGTTTCGCTTTGAGAGAAATAGAAGTTAATACATTTTTCCATATATCTTAGTGAGAAATTAATCTTATTTAAGAAAATGAAAATATGGCATGATTTTCTCTGAGGGACCTCAGACATTAATTCCTAGGGATTTTTATTTGTAAAGTCTACACTACATAATTAGTAACAATCAGCAATTATTAACAATAATTACAACATAGAGAACCCCAAATGTTTTTTTCCCGGAAATGACATGAGGTACTTAATTGATTAATTTATTAATCGTACATAAGATTACTCATAATATTATTTTTATAGCATTAATATTTATTGCTTTATAAGAATGCTTTATTGAAAGCCTACGCATTCAGTTTTTAGGCAGAAATTATACAATCGTATCCCTCTTTACAAAGGCAGTAAAGACACATTAGAATCTACAAAAATCTATTTTACAGAAATTTAAATTCTAAATATGCAAAAAGTACAGTTTAAAAAACAGATATAAATTTGGTAACCAGCCATATTACCCAGGACTTTGCAGCTTGCATAGCTGATGATGTTAAACATCAACTCAAATATTATATATTTGCATCATCAAATAGTTATTTTATTTTACCTTCTGATTCTAAATATCAGGGCAGTTGCCTTTATGATTTTCTATAAGATAATGTGTAGGTTCTTTTCTTAATCATACATAAAGGAAGTCCAATAATCCTTAGAGTATCTCTCCTAAATCTATTTTCCAGGTCAGTTGTTTTTCTTAGGAGATATTTAACATTTTCTTCTATTTTTTCATTTTGTTTTTTTGTTTTTGTTTGCCTGCTTCTTGAAGTGTTATTGAGTAAATGCTAATTTGTTCAATGCTAATTTTTAGTGTATTATTTTCTTCACTTACTTTTTTTAGTTTCTTTTGCAATTGACAAATTAATTTATTTTGTTCATTTAGTTCTTTTTCCATTTGTTCCATTCCTTCGTGCAAAGATCTCATTTCATTTCCCCATTTTTTTTTTATTATATATATATATATATATTTTATAATATTATCCCTTGTATTCATTTTTCCAATTTACCCCCCCTCCCTCTATTCCCTCCCCCCGACGACAGGCAATACCATACATTTTACATGTGTTACAATATAGTCTAGGTACAATACATGTGTGCGAATATCATTTTCTTGTTGCACAATAAACATTAGAATCCGAAGGTACATGCAACCTGGGCAGACAGATATTAGTGCTAACAATTTTCATTCCCCTCCCAGTGTTTCTTCTCTGGGTGCAGCTACCTCTGTCCATCATTGATCAACTGGAAGTGAGTTGGATCTTCTTTATGTTGAAGATTTCCACTTCCATCAGAATACATCCTCATACAGTATTGTTGTTGAAGTGTACAGTGATCTTCTGGTTCTGCTCATTTCACTCAGCATCAGTTGATTTAAGTCTCTCCAGGCCTCTCTATATTCCTCCTGCTGGTCATTTCTTACCAAGCAATAATATTCCATAACCTTCATATACCACAATTTACCCAACCATTCTCCAACTGATGGACATCCATTCATCCTCCAGTTTCTAGCTACAACAAAAAGAGCTGCCACAAACATTTTGGCACATATATGTCTCTTTCCGCTCTTTAGTATTTCTTTGGGATATAATCCCAGTAGTAGCGCTGCTGGGACAAAGGGTATGCACAGTTTGATAACTTTTTGGGCATAATTCCAGATTGCTCTCCAGAATGCATTTCCCCATTTTTAAAATTAATTTTATAATTATAATTTTTTTGATGGTACATATGCATGAGTAATTTTTTCTACAACATTATCCCTTGTATTCATTTTTCCAAATTTTCCCCTCCCTCCCTCTACTCCCTCCCCTAGATGACAGGCAATCCCATACATATTAAATGTGTTACAGTATAACCTAGATACAACATATGTGTGTAAATCCAATTTTCTTGTTGCATGGTAAGAATTGGATTCCAAAGGTATAAGTAACCTGGGTAGAGAGACAGTAGCACACACAGTTTACAATTAATTGCCAGTGTTCCTTCTCTGGGTGTAGCAGTTTCTGTCCATCATTGATCAATGGAAGTGAATTGGATCTTCTTTATGTTGAAGATATCCACTTCAATCAGAATATATCTTCATACAGTATTGTTGTTGAAGTATATAGTGATCTCCTGGTTCTGCTCATTTCACTCAGCATCAGTTCATGTAAGTCTCTCCAAACCTTTCTGTATTCTGCTGATCATTTCTTACAGAACAATAATATTCCATAACATTCAAATATCATAATTTACCCAACCATTTTCCAATTGATGGACCTCCATTCATTTTCCAGTTTCTAGCCACTACAAAAAGAGCTTCCACAAACATTTTGGCACATACAGGTCCCTTTCCCTTCTTTACTATTTCTTTGGGATATAAGGCCTGTAGTAGCACTGCTGCATCAAAGGGTATGCACAGTTTGATAACTTTTTGAGCATAATTTCAGATTGCGCTCCAGAATGCTTGGATCTGTTCACAGTTCCACCAACAATGCATCAGTGTCCCAGTTTTCCCACATGCATATCCAACATTCATCATTATTTGTTCCTGTCATCTTAGACAACCTGACAAGTGTGTAGTAGTATCTCAGAGATGTCTTGATTTGCATTTCTCTGATCAGCAGTGATTTGGAACACTTTCATATAAGTGGATATAGTTTCAATTTTATCATCTGAAAATTATCTGTTCATACCCTTTGACCATTTGCCAATTGGAAAATGGTTTGATTTCATATAAATAAGAGTCAGTTCTCTATATATTTTGGAAATGAGGTTTTTATCAGAACCTTTAACTGTAAAAATATTTCCCCAATTTGTTACTTCCCTTCTAATCTTGTTTGTATTAGTTTTGTTTGTACAAAAGCTTTTTAATTTGATGTAATCAAAATCTTCTATTTTGTGATCAATAATGATTTCTAGTTCTCCTTTGGTCATAAATTCCTTCCTCCTCCACATGTCTGAGAGGTAGGCTATTCTCTGTTCCTCTAATCTATTTATTATCTCACTCTTTATGCCTAAATCATGGACCCATTTTGATCTTATGTTGGTATATGGTGTTAAGTGTGGATCCATATTTAATTTCTGCCATACTAATTTCCAATTTTCCCAGCAGTTTTTGTTAAATAATGAATTCTTATCCCAAATGTTGGTATCTTTGGGTTTGTGAAACACTAGATTGCTATAGATGTACCCTTTTCTGTCCTTTGTACCTAATCTGTTCCACTGATCGACTGGTCTATTTCTTAGCCAATACCAAATGTTTTTGGTGACTGCTGCTTCATAATATAGCTTTAGATCAAGTACAGCTAGACCACCTTCATCTGACTTTTTTTTTCATTAATTCCCTTGAAATTCTTGACCTTTTCTTCTTCCATATGACTTTTGTTGTTATATTTTCTGGGTCATTAAAATAGTTTCTTGGGAGTCTGATTGGTATAGCACTACATAAATAGATTAGTTTGGGGAGTGTCTTGTTTATTATATTCACTCGGCCTATCCAAGAGCACTGAATGTCTTTCCAGTTATTTAAATCTGACTTTATTTTTGTGCAAAGTGTTTTGTAATTTTGCTCATATAATTCCTGACTTTTTTTTGATAGATGGATTCCCAAATATTTTATACTCTCGACAGTTGTATTGAATGTAATTTCTCTTTGTATCTCTTGCTGTTGCATTTTGTTGGTGATGTATAAAAATGCTTAGGATTTATGTGGATTTATTTTGTATCCAGCAACTTTGGTAAAGTGGTGAATTATTTCTAATAACTTTTTGTTAGAATCTCTGGGGTTCTCTAAGTGTACCATCATATCATTGGTAAAGAGTGATAGTTTGATTTCCTCATTACCTACTCTAATTCCTTGAATCTCTTTCTCGACTTTTATTACTGAGGCTAGCATTTCTAATACAATATTGAATAGTAATGGTGATACTGGACAAACTTGTTTCACTCCTGATATTACTGGGAAAGGTTCCTGTTTATCTCCAGTACATCTTATGCTCACTGATGGTCTTAAATATATGCTCCTGACTATTTTAAGGAGTAGTCCATTTATTCCTATACTCTCAAGTGTTTTTAGTAGGAATGGATGTTGGATTTTATCGAATGCTTTTTCTGCATCTATTGAGATGATCATATGGTTTTTATTAATTTGATTCTTAATATAGTCAATTATACTAATAGTTTTCTTAATATTAAACCAGCCCTGCATTCCTGGTATAAATCCTACTTGATCATAGTGTATTATCCTGGGGATGATTTTCTGAAGTCTTCTTGCTAATATTTTATTTAAGATTTTATCATCAATATTCATTAAGGAGATTGGTCTATAGTTTTCTTTCTCAGTTTTCAACCTACCTGGTTTAGGTATCATAACCATGTCTGAGTCATAAATGGAGTCTGGTAGGACTCCTTCATCCCCTATTTTTAAAAATAGTTTATGTAACATTGGGGCTAATTGTTCTTTAAATGTTTGGTAAAATTCACATGTAAATCCATCTGGTCCTGGGTATTTTTTCCTGGAGAGTTGATTAATAGCTTGTTCTATTTCTTTTTCTGAAATGGGACTATTTAAGCAGTTTACCTCCTCATCTTTTAATCTAGGAAGCCTATATTTTTGGAGGTAGCCATCCATTTCACTTAATTTATTGGCATAAAGTTGGGCAAAGTAACTCCTTATTATTTCTCTAATTTCCTCTTCATTGGTGGAAAGATCTCCCTTTTTATTTTTAAGACTAATAATTTGATTTTCCTCTTTCCTTTTTCTGATAAGATTTACCAAAGGTTTATCTATTTTATTGGCTTTTTCATAAAACCAACTCTTAGTTTTATTTATTAATTCAATAGTTTTTTTTTGTTTGTTTGTTTTGTTTTTTTACTTTCAATATTATCAATTCCTCCTTTTAATTTTAGAATTTCAAGTTTTGTTTTTGGTTGGGGGTTTTTAATTTGATCTTTTTCTAGCTTTTTAAGTTGTAGGCCCAATTCATTGATCTTTTCTTTCTCTATTTTATTCAAGTAAGCCACTAAAGATATAAAATTTCCCCTTATTACCACTTTAGCTGCATCCCACAAATTTTGGTATGACGTCTCATCGTTTTCATTATCTTTGGTGAAGTTATTAATTGTTTCTGTAATTTGCTGTTTCACCCAGTCATTCTTTTAGATGAGATTATTTAGTTTCCAATTACTTTTTGGTCTATTTACCTCTAACTTCTTAGTTTTTATTGCATTGTGATCTGAGAAGAAGCCATTTACTATTTCTGCCTTCCTGCATTTAATTTTGTGATATTTATGTCCCAATATATGGTCAATTTTTGCATAGGTTACATGAACTTTTGAGAAGAAAGTATACTCATTTCTATCACCATTCCATTTTTCTTCAAAAATCTATCATACATAGTTTTTCTAATGCTCTATTTACCTCTTTAATTTCTTTCTTATTTGTTTTATGGTTTGATTTATTTAATTCTGAGAGTGCAAGATTGAGATCTCCCACTATTATAGTTTTGCTGTCTATTCCTTCTTGCAACTCTCTTAACTTCTCCTTTAGGAAGTTAGATGCTATACCACTTGGTGCATATATGTTTAGTATTGATATGGCTTCATTGTCTATGCTACCTTTTAGCAGGATATAATTTCCTTCCTCTTCTCTTTTAAGTACATCAATTTCTGCTTTTGCTTGATCTGAGATAAGGATGGCTACCCCTGCTCTTTTGGCTTCACCTGAAGCATAATAGATTCTGCTCCAACCTTTCATCTTTACTCTGTATGTATCTCTCTGCTTTAAGTGTATTTCCTGTAAACAACATAGTGCAGGGTTCTGACTTTTGATCCAGTCTGCTATCCGTCTCTGTTTAATGGAAGAGTTCATCCCATTCACATTTACAATCAAAATTACTAATTTTGTATTTCCTGCCATCATATTATCCCCTGATTATGCTTTTTTCCCTTTCCCCCCGAACCCCTTTCTCTGTATTTAATTTATGGACCCCCTTTGTGACTTGCAGCCTTCCTTTTTTTTAGTATCCCTCCCCCCTCCTTTTAAGTCCCTTCCCCTTTCTTCTACCCTTCCTTTATTCCTCTTTTCCTTTTCCTTTTTCCTCTCCCCCTTTATAATTGGGTGAGAGAGAATTCTCTGAAAAACAAATATGTCAATTATTTACTCTTTGAGCCTACCCTGATGAGAGTAAGATTCACACAATGTTTCTCGCCCTCTTTAAATTCCCTCAGATGTGGTAAATTTTCCATGCCTCTTCCTCGTATGTAGTTTCCCTCTTTTTATCTCTCCTTTCCCGTTTTCTGATACTATCCCCTTCTCTTTACTACTTCCATTTTTTATGTTATATCAGTAAAATCAAATTATCCATGTAGACTTTCTGTATATCCACAATTGAGATGAAGTTCTCAAGAGTTCTTTTTACCTTTTTCTGCTTCTCTTGAGTCTTGTGCATGTAGATCAAATATTTTGTTTTAGTTCTGTTTTTTTGTTTTTTTTTGTTTTTTTTCTTAGAAACAAATGGAATTCCTCTGTTTCATCAAACGTCCATCTTCTTCCATGGAAGAAAATGCTAAACTTAGCTGGGTAGTTTATTCTTGGTTGCAATCCTAGTTCTTTTGCATTTCAGAATATCAGGTTTCAGGCCCTTTGATCCTTTAATGTGGAGGCAGCCAGATCTTGAGTGACCTTTATTGTGGCACTTTGATATTTGAATTTTTTTTTTTTTCTAGCTGCTTGCAATATTGTTTCCTTAGTTTGGTAGTTCTGCAGTTTAGACACAATGTTCTATGGAATTCTTTTTTAGGGTCTTTTTCAGAACGTGTTCGATGAATTCTTTCAACACCTATTTTCCCTTTTGTTTTTATCATCTCTGGGCAGTTCTCTTTGATGATTTCCTGTAAAATAGAATCTAGGCTCTTTTTTTCCATCATAATTTTTGGGAAGTCCAATGATCCTCAGATTATCTCTCCTAGATCTGTTTTCCAGATCTATAAATTTTCCCAGTAAATATTTGACTTTATTCTCCAGCTTTTCATATTTTTTGTTTGTTTGTTTCACTGATTCTTGGTTTTTCAATGAATAATTCATTTCTGTTTGTTCAATCCTGATTTTTAATGAGTTATTTTCTTCATTTAAATTTTTTTAGTTCTTTTTGTATATGTCCAATCGAGTTTTTAAATTAATTATTTTGCTTTGTTGAATTTTTTTCCATTTCACTAATTTTTTTTTTTTTTTTTTTTTTGGTTAGTTAGTTATTTTCTTTTTCCAAATCACAAATCCTACTTTCTTGGGAATTTTTTTATCTTTTCCAATTCAGAAATCTTACTTTCTGGTGGTTTTTTAACCTTTTCTAATTCACAAATTTTGTTTCCCTGCACCTCCTGTTAATTCTTTATTTTTTCCAACTCAAAATTCAGGACATTATTATTCTCTATCATAGCTTCTCTTTCCTTTCCCCATTTTTCTTCAAACTATCTTAGCTTTTTAATAGTCTCTTCTAGGAGAGAGTTATGTGATGGGGGACAGATATCATTCCCCTTTATGGTATTATCTGGAGATTCTCTGCGGTTAGCCTCCTTGGGGTTGAATACCCGCTGCCCTGAGGCTAGAGGCTGAAGAGTAAAAGTGTCACAAACGCCAACCAATATCTCCTGTGGAGCTGTGTATATTAGCAGCTGACACGAATATCCCCTGTGTTCAAACCAGAAGTCTCTGCCCAGAAAGAACAGTTGCTTTTGCAGGGGTTCTGCTGCTGTGCGAGTTCTGTTGCTGCTGGAGTTTAGCTACTGGGAGAATTCCACTGCCTCAGGCTGAACCTCACACTATGTGGATTAGAGGCTGCCCCGGGCTGTGTACCCTGCTCTTCAGGTTCTTAACTGCCCCAAGGAAAAGCCCGAACAACAGCAGGTGGCTGCACAGCTGTGCTGCAATTGGTATTATGTTACTTCCTGTTTGGGGTGATTATATTTTCTGGCTTTTTATTTTAAAGTGGCTTTGATTTCTCTTCTGATCTGCTGTTTTACAAGCAGAATAGAGCTATCAGTCTATGCCAGATTCCTCTATCTCAGTGGTTTCTCTGATCCCAGAATTCTCCCCAGACTGTTTGGAACAGTGTGCTACCCCCTAGTGTAACCGTGCCTTTTCCCGTCTTTTTTTTTCCTCCCCTTGGAACCAATCTTTTCTGTCAAAATTCCAGGTTCCCTTTGGCTGGTAAGTTGTGCTTCTAATCCTTGTGGTTTTTCTCAGTCTAGTTATTTTTGAGGCTGTTTTAACTAGTTGGTATTGAGAGTATAAGGAAGCTTAGAAATTCATGTGTATCTTCTCTGCCATCTTGGCTCCCATTTTTCTTCTAACTCACTTTTAAGATCCTTTAGGGAATCTTTGAAGAAAGTCTTGTGAAATGGGGATCAGCTCTTGTCTCTCTTTGGAACTTCTCGAGTTGCTTTGCCTTTAGGAATCTCAGGATTTGAGGTCTGTTCTTTTCTTTGTCTCCATAAAAGCTGTCTATGATGAGAGTTCTTTTTTTTTTTTTTTTTGTTTTGTTTTTTATTAATTTTTCTTTTAAGGCTTGAGGTCTGTTCAACAAAGGAGCCCCAGCTGCTTTAATTTGCCTTGGGGAATTTCTGCTGATAAATTTCTAGTGCTGGGTAATGGCAACTAGGTTTTACAATTTGTATTTTACAAAAGGAAAATCTGCCAAACCACCTGCTTGCAATCAAGATAAAGTGGCCTAAGAGGCTCCAAGGTGTGTGGAGACTACAAAGCTCTGAGTCTCTGCCCCAGCTCCTTGCCCCCATCTGCAGTCTGGGTTCCACAGGCTGTATCCCTGCCCAATTGAAACAGACCTGTTCTGATATTCTTCCAAGGTATCTTCTTCTGGGAACATGTTATACTCCAAATATTTGTGGATTCTTTTACTTCAAAAGCAGTTTATAGGCCTAATCTGCTGTTGGTTGGAAAGAAGTTTAGAGGAAATTATAGAGAGGCCTGTCTGCTCTCCATCATCTTGGTTCCATCCTGAATAGTTATTTTAAAGACAGAATATATTATAAATGTTAGCTGCTATTTAAATAATAATGCTGAGGATTCTGAATTGTTGACAACTCTCATATCTACATTTATTTTAGAAATGTGAATGATAAAAAAAATGTTGTTTAAGTTTTTTGAGTAAATATGCCTTTTTTATTTCTTCAGATATTTTATTAGTCTTTTCTTTCCAAAGTTTTAGATAATCATTACATTTTATTTTTGTTTCCTATTATTTTCTCTTTTGTAAAATAAAGCCAAACCATTTTTAACATCATGCAAGGGGACATAAAAGGGCAATGTATGTCTAATACCTTTTTACAAAAGAACTCAATTCTGTCAAAATATCTTTTATATTGTGATTTCAATATTAGATAAGATATTTCCTTAACATCATTTCTGCCTGCCAAGATTTACACTTTGTTTTTTAAAGAGATAGGCATATATATGTATGTGTGTGTATATATATATATATATATATATATATATATATATATATATATATATATATATGTATATCCATCAGGCAACACTTTTTCATTTAATGTCCTGCCATATTTATAAACAATTAATGAAATATCATGATACTAATGAGGCTAACGGTTTTATATCAGTTTCTATCTTTATGCCAAGAAAGACACTTAGAACAGAAGGGTCACAGTTTTTGAGGGTGAGCTACCATTTTATGCTTTCAATTAAATTGAACTTGTAAAGTGTCACATGAACAATTAAATCTAATTCAATTGTTCTTGACATTTTCCAGCCTTGCATAGTCATACTTGACATTTTTTGGAATGCAACATAGTTACATGCAGAAGTGTCTGAATGCGGGTCATTTATACCTACTATAAGTATGTGGAGTTATAAATAGGGAATCTAATGGGAATTCTGGATTCTTTAGGAATATGAGTATAAACAATTTACTGAAACAAACAAACAAACAAACAAAAACCTAGCCAATAATGAAGCCAGGAGTGGAAGATGACAGTTCTGGGTTTCTTTTGAAAGGTTTTTGCATTCCTCTGTCTTTTATATATATATATATATATATATATATATATATATATATATATATATATATATATATATATTATTGCACTATCTGGACCTAAGAGAGTCTAGAAATCAGAGAAGTTTCTTATCTTTTGAATGAGATAAATAAATAGCAGCCATAGAAAAGAATCTTTGTTATACAGTACTTCTTTCTTGAAAATAAATAACCAACCACCACTACCACTATTACTACCATCACTACCAACAACAAATGTATCCTCCCGAAGACTTTACTGCTATCCATTAAAACTAGACCCAGGCTTATTAAAGAAACTGCCAAGTAGATTAACAAGGCAGCTGGCAAGCAAGAAGCAGAACTTGTGGGTGAATAATTTATCTTAGATCAGATAGAATGACAGCATGTTTATTAGTTTCTCAGGACACAGAACTAATAAGAAAGCAGCACAGCAAATGAAAACTCAAATTAACAAGGGAAAAGTTTGGAGGAGAAAAATAAGTTCATGAAACTACCACAGGAAAGCTGCATCCATTAACTTAAACTAACGAAAGTGTTCAGAAAAAACAAAACTTTTACATTCAAAACCACATAGTTTTCAAAAATGTTGTTAAGTTTAAGATCTCTTTTAAAAATTCGTAACCTATAAACCAGTTTCTAAAAGAGATTAAGTAGTCTGACTATATTAATGTGATATTCATGCTTTGGGTAAGAATTCAAGTACTTATTTTAATATAGCATTCAATTATTTTCAAGCAGAAAATTCATTGGTTTTAAATTATTTACAGACTATTGAAGACATTTTCTCTAAGATGCATTTAAAAAGTGGAGTACTTAAGAATTTTATTCCTGATTTTAATGTGAATATAAAACATTTAATTTCACTTAGAGGGAAAAAAAAAAGTGCCTAGCAGAGTGTTTCTCAGTTAGTAAACAAGCATTTAATGAATGTCTAATGAATTTGAATAAGCCCCCAGACATCAGTAATTCTGTAATTTAAAACTTAAATTCTACACAAATTCACCAAGGACAAAAAAAAAATCCCATTCGAACTGAGGATGTGCTATGGAAAACTCTATTCATCTTTAAAGCAATCTTCCTCTCTCCTTTATTGTATTCATTCATTAGTTCTTTTGTTTATCTACTTAAGTTTATATATGTCTTTTTCTATCCACTTACATAACTTTGAAACATGATTTTATTGATAAAATAAACTTCTGGTGTGTCTATCAATTCAGTTCCTGGTCTTCAAGTTATTATCTTAGGTAGTTGCTTGAGACAATGAGATTTAAGTGAATTGTTCAGGATCACATGAGTAATGTGAATTAGGCAAATGGCATGGAATATTTTAACTTTGAGGCCATGTTTCTTTCCACTGCCCTAGAAAATCAATAAAATAGGAAAATGGCCCTTTAGTACTGTTCATTTATACACGCATATACACAGGTGTGTACCTATAGATATAGATATAAATAATTATATCATGTTCAAAGGGCTAGAAAATACAAAAAATCCCAGATTTTCTCTCATCCAAATCTATTTTAACTATCAGTTTGTCTTAGTGAAGTATAGACAGAGAAGTACTAGAATAATCTTGAAGTGAGAACTAATTTTTGTTTGTTTGTTTTGTTATTGTTGTTGATCAATTGTGTCCAACTTTTTGTGACCTCGTTTGGCAATTTCTTGATAAAAATATTGAAGTGATAAAGATATCTATAGCTTATTTACAGTTGATGAAATTAAGGCAAACAGTTTTAAGTGACTTGTCCATGGTCACACAACTCAATTAATATCTGGGGCCAGATTATGATTCTGGAAAATGAGTCTTCCTGAATCCCGGCCTAGCACTCTGTGCACTGTGGTGACACTTGGCTGTCCCTGTTATATTTTTGGCATGAGCCTATATATTGAGCAAATCATCAAATGCTACAAGACTTAGGAAGTGATGGGGAAAATGTTAATAAAGCAAAAATAATTTGTACCTTTTTTGTTGTTTTTGCAAGCTAGTTGATAAGCATTTTCTTTCATACTTCTGAGAACAGCAGAAAGAGAAAGATTCCTGGAGTCAGGGGACAAGGGTTTAAATTCAACTGCTAAATTTTTCTTTGTGACCATAACACCTTGGTTAATTCTCTTAAAATTCCCCAGCCCCCAATTTCTCATCTGTACAATGAGAGTGTTAGAATATATGACATAGTGGGCCATTGTCAACTAATGAGCTACACTCTTGTAATCAATGTGGTAATTTTTATTATCCAACAACAAATGAGTGGTCATTAGAGATGTTGGACCTCCCTAATCATAATATTTTACCTAAAGAATTTTTGGCCACAGAATTCATAATTTATTGGCTAATTTACTGCTGGTAAGTCTTTCTTGTTTTCAGATGATGAACAATACTAAGTCTGTCACTGCAACTTTACTTTGAATGAATAGTCCAAGTGCTAGATAGATAGACAGGGATGGGGGCAGTGAATGGACCTGTGATTTCACTGAGGTAATGCAGAAGTATCAAACAAATACTGCCTTAAACACACTGGATAGATATCTAAACAAGATTAAAATATAATTGGAAATATTTGACAAAATAAAGAAAATTAAAATACTGACAATATTAATTTATAGTTTTCAAAGTCAATGTGCAGTCCACATGGCCTGATGGATTCCAATTTCTATTTGAATCTTCTACTGGTGGAAGGAAATTGTGAATCAGAAATCTTCATCTGCAAGTAGGTGACATACTTAATATAGTTTTATACTTGAGACAGAAAAAGATCTGAATGCAAAATCTGTCTCAGATAGACACTCTGCATTCTGGTCAAGCAAGGTTATCTCTGCCAGCCTCAGTTTACTTTTTTGATTAAAAAAGGATAATAATAACACTCATCTCACAAAGTTGTTGTGAAGATTAATAATATGTGTAATGGCCTGCAAATATTAAGTCTTATATAAATACTAGCTATTACAATTATTATCACCATTGCAAGTCATGCCTTTTCTTACCCTTAACCACTTGCTTGATTCACTGATAAATGATTAAGTGAATTGTTCAGTGTTACATAGCCAGTATGTCTTAGAGGCAAGACTGAAGCCTAAGTATTCTTGACTCTATCCATTTTGCAACTCTGTCTCTATACACTGCCATATAGGAAATGTTAAGTGATTTAAGGGAAGGTCTCTAGCACATTCTGCAAGTTTTATTTAGAAAATTTATAGAAGGATGTGAACAATAACTATCTAAGTTGAAGACTTATGGGTGACTATATAAAGCTTTGGAAGATCATAGATTATTAAAACTGAATTTATACTTTTCTTTAAATTACATGTAACACCAAAGCATTAAAATTATTTCATCCTTGGTTCACTAGTACTGCTTTTTAATTCATAATTTAAAAAATCCTACAGAGGGAATATATTATTCAATAAATATAATAAAAATTTAGTCTCTCAAATAACAGAAGAATTTTACAAAATTATGTTATGTATATTCTGATAAGTTCAGTCACTATTTTGTATGTGATTGATATTTGTTCTTTAAACTTGGATTAATATGTAACTGTCTTGTTGAAATAAAGTATTTTACTTTGTAATAAAAAATGTAGTTATAATCAAATGGGTTTTTTTGGGGAACAACTATAATTGCATACATGGTTGCTAGAAAACACAAGTACAATTTGGCAGCAGTGGGCATCAAAAATAAGAAGCTTTCCTCCCTGATAGGAAAAAAATTTATTCTTAAAGACATTATTGAAGATTATTGTAGGTAAGCCACATTTCTACATAAGATGACTAATGATAGCAACTTTCTCGAGGCTAACTATCCATTATTTATATGTAAGACTATAATACTGGATTGTTTATAATAACTGTTATAGCAGGTTCCCAAGGTTGGGATAAAATCCCAGATTTCTTGTTGATAATTCCATACAAAGAAAACTTAAGTCCAACCTTGATTGGATGAAAACATGTATTTTTTTCCCCAGGAAATTACTATAATTATTATTTTTTTAAGTAAGAGAAATAGTAGAACCAGTTATATACATATAAGGGAAAACAAAAATTTTATCTGTTGAGTAAATGATTAAAACTCCTACTTCTCAACAGGAGGAGGAACAAGGAACCAAAGATTGTTTTCCAGGACTGAATGGAAATATTTCTTGAGTCCTTTCTCTTGGTCTACAGCAACTGCTAGGGGTGGTTGTAACTAACTCTAGATGCATGCATGGTAATTGGCCATAATGATAACACCTTCTAATTGTACACTGCCAGTCAGAGAGAAAAAAAAAAGTGCCTCAATAATCAGCTTTTGGATAAATGAAAATAATGGAAAGTTGGCGGTATTTTTAAACCCATGGGAAATCTTTCTATTTAAATGAGAAGTTCTATGTGTTTCTGTTAATAATAATTTACTGGAAAATAATCACAAATACACTATAATGTAATTTTATAGCTAAAGGAAATGTTCATTATATGATATTATGTTAAAATGACTAGCATATTAAGAAGCCAGTACTTTCAAAGTTAATTTATTGCTGATCAAGTGAGGAATGAATTGAGTAATTGTTAGGTTTTACCATGCTACTCACAACAGTAGTGACTATACCTTTTAATCTTGGAGATATTGTCATCATATTGCTATAAAAGTGAATAGCTGGAAACACAACAAATGTAACTTATTCAACTTGACAGAAAACCAGCTGGCTATAACTTTTTAGTTTGGTTTAAGGCATTCACTGTCAAAAGATGTACAACAATATGTAATTAAAACATCTGGAAATCACAGCAAAGTGAGGTACTAAAACCTTCATAAATTAATATTTTTACTTTCTGCAATCAACTTTAGCTGTCTGTATTGTTTCTAAGAAACTGAAAGACTTCTGCCTTTACTAGGAACTCAATGCTTCTTCATGGAGAATCTGTGGAGTCTCAATAAAATACTTGACTGATTGCTATTGAGTTTTCTCAAGATAAGGCAAAAATTGCTAGAAGAATACACGGATTATATAACTGAACAGATATAATTGAGTAATAGATATCTAAAGAATAGCTTATTTACATAGAGAGAGTTACAAATAAAGAAGTACAGTGGAGTATATGAATTTCTTTGTGACTATATTAACCCCTATTGTAAATCTTTAAGAAGCTTCATTAACTTTCTCTATACTCAATTTCTTATTTGTTTGTTTCTAACATTTAGCACCTATAAAAATTTTGTACCCTTAGCTGCTCCATGCTTTCAGGCATCAAGGTGGTCCAGTAGATAGAACTCCAGGTCTGGAGTCATGAAGATATAGTTAAAATCCAATCTTAGAAATTGGCTAATTGTGTGACCCTGTACAAGTCATTTAATCTTGTTTGCCCCAGTTTCTTCATTGTAAAATGAATTGGAGAAGGAAATGGCGAACCACTCTAATAATTTCCCCAAGAAAACCCCAGATGGAGTCATGAGGAGTTGGATAAAACTGAAAACTATTTTTTTCTTTTTTTATTGAAAATAAAGTCACTTTATTATAAAAATTTTTGACAGTATATATGCATGAGTGATTTTTAAAAATAACATTATCCCTTGTAATCATTTTTCCAAATTATTCCCTCCCTCCCTCTACTCCCTCCCCTAGATGACAGGCAATCCCATACATTTTACATGTGTTACAATATAATCTAGATACAATATATGTGTTTAAATCCAATTTTCTTGTTGCAGGTTAAGTATTAGATTCCGAAGGTATAAGTAACCTGGGTAGATAGACAGTAGTGCTAACAATTTAAATTCACTTCCCAGTGTTCCTTCTCTGGGTGTAGTTGTTTCTGTCCATCATTGATCAACTGGAAGTGAGTTAGATCTTCTTTAAGTTGAAGATATCCACTTCCATCAGAATACAACTTCATAAAGCATTGAAGTGTACAGCGATCTTCTGGTTCTGTTCATTTCACTCAGCATCAGTTGATGTAAGTCTCTGCAAGCCTCTCTGTATTCGTCCTGCTGGTCATTTCTTACAGAGCAGTAATGTTCCATAACCTTCATATACCATAATTTACCTAACCATTCTCCAATTGATGGACATCCATTCATCTTCCAGTTTTTAGCCACTATGAAAAGAGCTGCCACAAACATTTTGGCATATACAGGTCCCTTTCCCCTCCTCAGTATTTCTTTGGGTTATAAGCCCAATAGCAGCACTGCTGAATCAAAGGGTATGCACAGTTTGATAACTTTTTGGGCATAGTTCCAAATTGCTCTTCAGAATGGTTGGATTCTTTCACAACTCCACCAACAATGTATTAGTGTCCCAGTTTTCCCACATCCCTTCCAACATTCATCATTCCTGTCATCTTAGCCAATCTGACAGGTGTGTAGTGGTATCTCAGAGTTGTCTTAATTTGCACTTCTCTGATCAGTAGTGATTTGGAACACGTTTTCATATGAGTGGATATAGTTTCAATTTTATCATCTGAAAATTATCTGTTCATACCCTAGACCATTTGTCAATTGGAGAATGGTTTGATTTCATATAAATTAGAGTCAGTTCTCTATATATTTTGGAAATGAGGTTTTTATCAGATCCTTTAACTGTAAAAATATTTTCCCAATTTGTTACTTCCCTTCTAATTTTGTTTGTATTAGTTCTGTTTGTACAAAAGCTTTTTAATTTGATGTAATCAAAATCTTCTATTTTGTGATCAATAATGATTTCTAGTTCTCATTTGGTCATAAATTCCTTCCTCCTCCACAGGTCTGAGAGGTAGACTATTCTCTGTTCCTCTACTCTATTTATGATCTCATTCTTTATGCCTAAATCATGGACCCATTTTGATCTTATCTTGGTATATGGTGTTAAGTGTGGGTCCATATCTAATTTCTGCCATACTAATTTCCAGTTTTCCCAGCAGTTTTTGTCAAATAATGAATTTTTATCCCAAATGTTGGTATCTTTGGGTTTGTCAAAGATTAGATTGCTATAGATGTACCCTTTTTTGTCCTTTGTACCTAATCTGTTCCACTGATCAACTGGTCTATTTCTTAGCCAATACCAAATGGTTTTGGTGACTGCTGCTTTATAATATAGCTTTAGATCAAGTACAGCTAGACCACCTTCATCTGCCTTTTTTTTTTTTTTTTCATTAATTCCCTTGAAATTCTCGACCTTTTATTCTTCCATATGAATTTTGTTGTTATTTTTTCTAGGTCATTAAAATAGTTTCTGGGAGTCTGATTGGTATAGCACTAAATAAATAGATTAGTTTGGGGAGTATTATCATCTTTATTATATTCACTCGGCCTATCCAAGAGCACTGAATGTCTTTCCAATTATTTAAATCTGACTTTATTTTTGTGGCAAGTGTTTTGTAATTTTTCTCATATAATTTCTAACTATTCTTTGGTAGATGGATTCCCAAATACTTTATACTCTCAACATTTGTTTGGAATGGAATTTCTCTTTGTATCTCTTGCTATTGGATTGTGTTGGTAATGTATAAAAATGCTGAGGATTTATGTGGATTTATTTTGTATCCTGCAACTTTGCTAAAGTTGTGAATTATTTGTAATACCTTTTTATTAGAATATGTTATTATTAAAACTATTAAATAACAAGTTCCATATTTCTAGTTCTTCTAAATTTTTGAGATCTTATGTGCCACAAAGAAACAGAAGTAGGAAAGAAAGAATCCCAAGGGTCATGCTTTACATTTGATAGTAACAAAGCATAGTGCTTTGTGGCTGACTTTTGGGCTTCTGGCTTGAGCCACATACAGTGAAGACATGGGATAGCAAGATTGTGGCTTTTGTAGCTGGGTAGAATTAACCTGCCTTTAAAAATCTCAGAAAACAATATTTTTTTCTAGGCTTCTAACAAGAAGTTTAAGCAGGATTCATGGAAGCAGTGAAAGAGGAGGAGGTGATTGTGTTGACTTTCAAGTTCAGTTAGATTGAGAATGATTGAGAAGACTCTTGAAAATGTCCTTGGGGTATAGTTTTTCCTTATAGTTAATATAGGAAAGACGATGAAAAATATAGGACTGCGTGGAGGGAGCTGGGATAATCAACTTTACCTGGTAAAACTATGCTCAGCAATTTATATTAACAAGATTTATTTATTTTTCTTACATTTTACTTTCATTTTCATCATAATAAATACATTTAGCCAAAATGCTGAACAATTTATTTGAAGTTCTTCTGAGAAAAGAAGACATTGGAGATCTAAGAAATGTATTAACAGTAATAAACTGGGAAAACATTTATACAGTCAAAGGTTTTGATAAAGGCCTCATCTCCAAAATAGAGAATTGACTCTAATTTATAAGAAATCAAGCCATTCTCCAATTGATAAATGGTCAAAGGATATGAACAGACAATTCTCAGAGGAAGAGATTGAAACTATTTCTAGCCATATGAAAAGATGCTTCAAATCATTATTAATCAGAGAAATGCAAATTAAGACAACTCTGAGATAACACTACACACCTGTCAGATTGGCTATAATGACAGGGAAAGATAATGCAGAGTGTTGGAGGGGATGTGGGAAAATTGGGACACTGATACATTGTTGGTGGAATTGTGAATACATCCAGCCATTCTGGAGAGTAATTTGGAACTATGCTCAAGGAGTTATCAAACTGTGTATACCCTTTGATTCAGCAGTCCCAAAGAAATTTTAAAGAAGGGAAAGGGACCTGTATATGCAAGAATGTTTGTAACAACCCTTTTTTTTTCCAGAAACTGAAAACTGAGTGGATGCCCATCAATTGGAGAATGGCTGAATAAATTGTGATATTTGAATATTATGGAATATTATTGTTCTGTAAGAATGACCAGCAGGATGATTTCAGAAAGGCCTGGAGAGACTTACATGAACTGATGCTGAGTGAAATGAGCAGGACCAGGAGATCATTATATTCTTCAACAACAATACTATATGATGATCATTTCTGATGGACGAGGCCCTCTTCAACAATGAGATGAACCAAATTAGTTCCAGTAGAGCAGCAATGAACTGAACCAGCTATATCCAGCTAAAGAACTCTGGGAGTTTACTATGAACCACTACATAGAATTCCCAGTGCCTCTATTTTTGTTTGCCTACATTTTTGATTTCCTTCATGGGCTAATTGTACACTATTTCAAAGAGCGATTCTTTTTGTACAGCAAAATAACTGTTTGGACATGTATAAATATATTGTATTTAACTTATACTTTAACATATTTAACATGTATTGGTCAACCTGCCATGTGGGGGTAGGGGTGAGGGAAGGAGGGAAAAAGTTGAAACACAAGGTTTTGCAATTGTCAATGCTGGAAAATTACCTATGCATAATATTTTATTTGTGAAAATTAATCAATTAATTAATTATTAAATCATATTAACAAATTAAGAGTTATTTTTTTGGAATTAATCTGTTCTTTTAGAGTCAATATATGGAAGCCAGAGCACTAGAAAAAAAAAGGCTGAATCATTCTCTTAGCTTGTCAAGATAATCTATGCATGTTGTTTTTGAAAGATTTGAGCCCTATCTATACTCTGATACTATACTTCCTTGTATCATAGTTCCCTCTCTGAATATTTCTTTATGTGATTTTTCAGCGGGACTGCATACAACCAAGATGGACTATTTTCTGTGCACATTATTCCTGTTAACTTCATTTTGATGTATGCTACTGTACCACGATGGCTCATCCTCTATTTCTTTTTTATTTTCTTTCTTTCCTTTCTTTCCTTTCTTTCCTTTCTTTCTTTCTTTCCTTTCTTTCCTTTCTTTCTTTCTTTCTTTCTTTCTTTCTTTCTTTCTTTCTTTCTTTCTTTCTTTCTTTCTTTCTTTCTTTCTTTCTTTCTTTCTTTCTTTCTTTCTTTCCTTCCTTCCTTCCTTCCTTCCTTCCTTCCTTCCTTCCTTCCTTCCTTCCTTTCTTTCTTTCTTTCTTCCTTCCTTCCTTCCTTCCTTCCTTCCTTTCTTTCTTTCTTTCTTTCTTTCTTTCTTTCTTTCTTTCTTTCTTTCTTTCTTTCTTTCTTTCTTTCTTTCTTTCTTTCTTTCTTTCTTTCTTTCTTTCTTTCTTTCTTTCTTTCTTTCCTTCCTTCCTTCCTTCCTTCCTTCCTTCCTTCCTTCCTTCCTTCCTTCCTTCCTTTCTTCCTTCCTTCCTTCCTTCCTTCCTTTCTTTCTTTCTTTCTTTCTTTCTTTCTTTCTTTCTTTCTTTCTTTCTTTCTTTCTTTCTTTCTTTCTTTCTTTCTTTCTTTCTTTCTTTCTTTCTTTCTTTCTTTCTTTCTTTCTTTCTTTCTTTCTTTCTTTCTTTCTTTCTACAAGGGCTCTGTCCATCTGCTATATTCTACTACCTACTGATTCCCCTTCTACCCTCTTTCCATTTCCTTTCAGGATTTGCCTGGTAGGGCTACGTCTGTGTAAGGTAAATTGTCTTCTGAAAAGTCTCTTGCTATCATTCCCTGAGAGTGTTTAATGGAACTACAGTACTAGGGTAGACTTTCCTTGCCAGCTACTCTCTCCCTTCTTCCTAGAATTCCTAGTTTTGGTATATAGAGGTGACAGCATTTTGAGGGCCTTAGGGATCTATTCTAAAAATAGCTGAAAGAGAAGAAACAAAACTTTAAAAAGTTGATTAAGAAATCATTACTACTCCATATGCTGCCTTAAAATTTTTATAAAACAAACTACTCACATATCAAGGAAACAGCCTGCCTTACCAATGCCCTCTAGCAAACTACTTCTTAATAGTCATATAACTGTCTAAAAAATACAGGAAATGCAAGATCATTTAATCTTTATTAGTTTTGAATATAAAAAGGCATTTTGGGGGAGTAAATCTTATTGTCAGATTAAAAACTCTCCTTCCATAATGAGTCTTTGTGTGTGTGTATATATATATATACACATACATATATATATATATGTATATATATATATATATATATACATATATATATATATATGTGTATATACATATATACACAAATTACACAAGAATCCTTGAAAGTCAAAACAGGTTGATGATCTCTGGTTATTAATATTTACTGAGGAATTAAACAGTGAACACATACTTGTTTAATATATGTCACAGAAAATGTTCAGGGAAGAGTCCTAACAGAAGAGGGAACTTTAGAGATTGGGAGTTTCTCATGATCATCCTCTTATGGGTGACAATGCTTGTTGCATCAAACTTCTAAATATACCAGAAGCCCTCCAAAAAGATCCAGAATTATTCACAGTTTTAGCTTATTTCTCCATCCAAGGAAGCCCAAACCCAGTTTGGATGATTACACATTGAGTCAGTGTTACTTCAGTAGCCAGTTATTTCTAGTTGTACCACCAACTAGATCTGAATTGAATAGGAGTAAATTTGGGAGATATTAGCTTGTTTTTTCTCAGGACCAAAGGCATATATCTTTGCAATATCAAGAGTCTTCTGATGAGAACTATAGTGGGAAGAAACTAATGTATGAATCAGGAAGATTGTGTTCAAATCATATTGCCTCTATTATGAGCAAGTAACTTCTCATTTCAGTGCCTTTGGTCATCTCTCTAACTATATAAATAACAAACATCAGTATTTCCTAATAATGATGGAATTACAGATAAAGGATTACATAAAATATGTATATATGTTTATGGATATGTAAATTTGATGGTTATAGAAAACGATTTCAATAGGTTTTTAAAGAATACAATTAAAATTATATAAATGTGAATTTAAAATCATTAGAGGAATATTAGAGAGCTATATGTATGTATATATATAATGCATGCCATTTACATTTTTGCATATATGCAACATGTATGTATCTTTGTGTGTATATTCATTCATTATCTAAATTTGAGGCAATAATGATCAATGAAACAGAGGAGACTCAGATAAATTAAAATCATTAAAAATTAGAAATATTTAGAAATTAAAAATATAATAATAATATTAGAAAAGTATTTTATTATTAGCAGAAAGAAAGAAAAAGGAACAAAAGAGGGAGGAAGGAAGAGAAAAACAAAGGCAAAGACAAAGAGAAACAAAGAGGGACACAGAAATACACACACACACATACACACAGACAGAGAAAGAGAGATAGAGAGAGAGAGAGAAAGGAAGACTAGAAGAGGAGGTAGAAACTAACACCAGTATGAGAGGAGACATAAAAATAGATAAAGAATTCTGTGGGAATTAATGAAAAAATATGGCATTTTATCATTTGAATTAATCTAAATGTAAATAGTTACAAAATATATTTAACCAGTTATGTGTATATATATATAGTTCTATTGATTCACGTGGAAGAAAAAACATTTCAAAGTTTTATGACCCCCAACTTTTTCCCCAAAGGCTCACATTAATTTTTTTATTGTATTATTTTGTTTTAATGAGATCTTTTGTTTGTTTTTATATTTCATACCTATCACTCCTTTCTTACCTAGTAAGCTGTTCTTTTAAGAAGAAATAAAAAAGAGAGGAATAAAAATCAATGAACAAAATAAAATCAAGGAACATCCAAATGTTTCTATCTGACAGTATATTCAGCACTAAACACCTAAGCATTTACTCTACAATGATAGGATGAAGGGCATCTTTCTCAAATTTTTTTTCTGGAGAAAAGCTTTCACACAGTATTCGGTTATGAGGTTTTTTTTTTAGTTATTGTTATCATATATATATTATATATATGTGTGTGTGTATATATATATATATATATATATATATATATATATATATATATGAGGTAATATATAATGTTTTCTTGTTCTGCTTACCTCACTATGTATCAGTTTCAACTTTTCTGAATTCTTCATATTCATTATTTCTTATGCCATAGTCATACATCATAGTTATATACACAATTTATTTAGGTATTGTTCATTTGTTAGAAGATCCTTTTTTAAAATTATTGAGTGTTGATAATTTTGGGTTTTTTGTTTGTTTGCTTGCTTATTTGGCCATAAATTATGGAACACAACAATCTTAGAAGATCCATTGGATCCATTTTATCTTTTCTTACACTCATGTTGGGTATCCCATAGATTTCCAGTTTGTGGATGCTACAAAACTAATCATTATAAATACTTATATACTATTATCAGTGACAACAACAACAAAATCTGAAATTCATGAAGCTTATGTTGAAACTGGATTTATTACAAGAGAAATGAACATGCACATGGAACCCCTCTACAAAGCACACAGGAGCAATCCAGGAAGAAGCATGAATATTTATGAGGTACATAGCAATCCCCTTCCAAATGGGAGTTATATTGGAGGAATGGGACAGAAATAGAGGGGAATTAGGAGTGGTGGATAACAAGAGCAGAATTCTTTCCCCATGGGAAACTATAAAATCATGCTTATCTGTCTTCTTATATCTGGTTATCTATAAGGGTCCTAGTTACACAGTATATCAGTCTGGGACAGGTTGACTGGTAACTATCATGTAGCTAGGTCCAACCTGAAGGACAGGTTGTGAGAGTTCAGTTAAACGGATGAGTAACAAATTATATCAGCTCTGGAGGTTGTGGGAGGTGGGGTGGGGTGGAGTTCATCCTTGCTTCATTTAGAGCCTCCTGCATACTGGAATTCCATTGTTTTTGGGAAATATGACAACTCAAAGAATACAGTTTAAGTTGACTTCAGGGCTGCAATACATACAACATCTTTTATTCTCTTTGATCTAAGTCGGTCAAAGGTATGCACAATTTATTAGCTTTAAGCATAGTTGCAAATTGCTTTTCAGAATGACTTCATCAAAGCTGCCTCAGTGTCTGTTTTCTGGCAGTCCTAACATTCTTTTTTTTTTTCTCTTTTGTCATCTTTACCGATCTGTTAGGTACAAGATAGAATATAGAGTTGTTAAATTTGCATTTTTCTAATAATTATTAATCTGGGGCATTTTAATATAGTTATTTATATAGTCTATGTTTTCCTTTGAAACAGATCTGTTCATGCACTAACCATTTATCTATTGAGTTATACTTTCTTTTTAAAACCTTTTATCAGATCCTGCAAAGATATTTACACAAGTTACTTGTGCCTCTTCAAAATTTAAGTTGTGTGTGTGTGTGTGTGTGTGTGTGTGTGTGTGTGTGTGTGTGAGAGAGAGAGAGAGAGAGAGAGAGAGAGAGAGAGAGAGAGAGAGCAGAATCTTAGCAAAATTTTATTTAATTAAAATGGTTAATTTTGTCTTCTATATTCTCCTCTTTTACTAGTTTGGTTATACTCTTTTATTCTAATCATAGATCTGAAAGGTAATTTCTTCTTTGATCCTCTAATTTGTTTAAAAAGTTATTTTTACATGTAAATCATGAATGTGTTTGGAGTTTATCTCAGTATATAGTGTAAGATATTGATTTATACATATTTTTTGCTAAAAACTGCTTTCCAGTTTTCCCAGGACTTTTCAAATAAAATACTGAGGCCTCATTCAATAATTGGGGAGTACTGAGACATTTTGAATATATTGATTTTTCATATTGTTTATAATAAATCACTTCCCTTTTACCCCCCCAAAAAACCCCAAAAAAACAAAACAAAACAAAAAAAAAAACAAGAAATGAAAAGATAATTAGTAGGTCTATTAACATAAGGGCAAGTAATAGTAAGTGTTGAATTCATATATTCCACTCATATCCATGCAATATCAAGAGATCATATGGAATGCCCCCAGTATACTGAGTAGATACCAAGCATATGGAGAATTTAAGGGAAGATGCAAAGAATTCCACAGGATAAAAAAGCATGCATGGTGGTGGTTTGCACTGAAGGAATTAGTACCCAATTAATGAGATCAGATAAACATTGACATATTTCTTGTAACATATTTAATTTGAGTCTTGACAGTGGGGAAGCAATTATTCGGTCTAGGTTTTGTCCTCCAAATTACAAAGTGAGTAAAACTGATTCTCAGATTTCTATTTGTTTCTGAATATTACTTTTACAAGGTGAATGAATACATATTTGTTTTTGCCATGGAGTCAATTGTTCCAAAAAAGATACTACATATATTTTTTTAACCACATAATAAATATAGAAATTGAAGGACTTTGGACTTTGAAGTCCCAAAATCCACTTAAATTCTTTGTGTTCCAGTTTTCTTGTAAGTACCATCTTGTAGCCTTTCCATGCTTATGTGTAAGATGATTTATTAATCTATTGATATTGCTATTTTAGGTCTGAGTGAAAGAAAATACCCAGATTTAAAAAATAAAAACAAAATTAAATATTGCTCTTTTGCTGAGGTAAGGTGTTGAGCTAAGGAAAATAAACAAAATTGAGGAAAAAAGTTGCCTGTTTTTACAAGTGAACAAAAATTTTGTATTCCATGCACTATGGAGAAAAAAAAATTCTATTCCATTGCAGCCTATATTCTACTTATAGATGATTAGATTTCTGTTAAGATAATCTAAAATAACACCATCATCTATCATTGCAGATCCAAGACTTGAAATAGATTATAAGGAAATATCAGTTAAAAACAATAATCAACAATATCTTACCAGGTCTAATTCATAGGTTTTATACATTATTCATATTTGATTCACTAAGTCAAGCAGCGTTCCTGCTTCTGTAATTAAGCTTGTGTATTATCATTTTTGTTTCTGCTAACAGATTGAAGCCCAGCTTGAACAGTTTTTTTTTTTTTTTTTTAACAAAGACCTTAAGAAAAGCAAGCATGATTATGAAATCCATCTATTATATTGTCAACATAGAGTCTCCTTAGAAATACATTTACATAAAATATTAAGAAAAATAGCATGATGTAGCAGAAAGAGCATTCGACTTTGAGTTCAAGTTTTCGATTTGACATTTACTAGTTATGTGACTAAAAACAAGCAATTTAACCACTTTAACGCCCACTCTGCACATTTGTACATATATTAAGTATTTCATAGGATTGCTTTGAAGAAATATTTGTAAATATTAAATTTCTATTGAAATAGGAATATTGATTATAGTGATAGCTGTCAGTAATTAAAATTCATAAGAGTGCTAATAATATTCTATTCTTTTGGTAATTGAATCCTATTTTGCTTTTTTAACCTTTGAAACATCAGATTGAATTTTCTAGTGTTACTTGGGCTGTGATTGGCTCTTTAAAAGAATGTCTTATCAATGTTCCTGTGAGCCTAAGACTTTAGATTGTTCTCTCAGTCAACTCAAAAAACCAAGTCAGCAAAGATTTATTAAGTGTCTACTTTGTATTAAACATCATGCTAAGCATTGGGAATAGGAAAAAAAGGGCATAGTATAATTAGAAAGACAATAGACAGATAATAATGTATAAACAAAATGATGTGTGTATGTGTCTACACACATGGACATATATATATATATATATATATTTATATATATATATATATATCGGGTATGTGTACGTATGTATACACAATACAAACACACACATATATATATATATATATATATATATATATATATATATATATATATATATATATATATATATATATATAATACACATGAAACAGTGCTTTTCCCCCTTAGATAGTGAACCAATCCTTTCTGCCTGTTGGTGAAATTAATGTTCCCCCAGAAATTACATGTTGCCTAGGAATAGTAATCCTTTTTCTTTTTCTAGTTAACGATTGGTAGAAGGTGACTAATGATTAATGGTTAATACAAGTGCATTATATGTCAGTCAACTGTTCTGGAAAATCAAGTGTAATTATGTTTTTAAAATGACTGAAAAAACGATATTTTTTGATGATATTCAGCTTCTAAAATCAGGCTCATGGTATCAGTAGGATAGTATTTAAAGCACTAATCAAATGCTGAGTATGATTATTAAATTTAATCTAGTTTTTTAAATGTTAAAATAGCAAAGTATGGCTCCTAGTAACCACAAGATACAATTAGGACTATCTTTATGTAATGGCTTTGAGTTGTAATTTAATTGTTAGGTGCATTATTTTAGTCAAATTAAGAATTAGTATATTATGTAATAAGAGCTAAATTTTGTAACATAGCTGTTGAAGAATATATAGAAAACCTATGTTTATTCGCAGTATGGATCCCCATTATTGCAGCACGATGTCACCATTCATCCTTGTCATTTCTTCCAATTATTCTAGAAAATTATTTGTCATATATAACCTGTTATATGTATCCACTACATTCAGTGTTTGCAATTTTTTGAAAGTAAATAGACTTATCTGTATAAACAGAAAGAACAAGGCAATAACAAAAATGTTATTGAATGATTGCCACTTTCCTATGTTTGATAAATAATAGAAGATCATGTAGGGGCCACATTAAAAAAGCTGGTAGTTTTGAGGTAGTTTTATTTTCAAGTCTTGTAAATAAGCTTCAAAATTTTGATTCAGTAATAGCAAAACAGTTGCAGTAGTTTTTCAAGAGACTACTAAGCAATGACATCCTAAATGACTTAACTTGGCCTTATACCAGATTGTCCAACAAAATTCAGATCTTGATTTATCAAATGAAAATTTTCTCTCAATAATTGCTAATAATTATGCTGTCTATGGAAACCAAGTGCTATAACATTCTAATAATAAAAAAATGTGGTCCAGTTGAAAGTTACATATTTGTTCACAGTATATTAACATATTTCTGTCTGGTTTTGATCAGTTAAAGGGTATACTTCATATTCTTAATATTGACAGGCTATCAGTTATGCCTGTCAGTTTTGATGGTACATTAATGAAGTCTGGATAAATTATACTAGTTTAATGGAATGTAAAGAAAGAAAAAAAATCAAAAAGCAACATATTTACAACATTTCATATACAATTCATCTACTTCAAATAAACAAAACAATAGTTTCTCTCTCAGGAAGTATTTGTCATTTTTGAAGATGTGATCTCTCTTCCCTCTTTTCTGATGTCTTTGTCATATAGACTCAGTAATGGCTCTGCTGGACCAAAGAGTTTACACGTTTGATAGCCCTTTGGACATACTTCTAAATTGCTCTCCAGAATGATTGCATCAGTTCTAAACTATACCAACAATTCATTAGTCTTCCAGTTTTCCCACATCCCCTCCAACATTATCATTATCTTTTCTTGTCACCTTAGACAATCTGCTAAATATGAGGGAGTATCTCAGAGTTGTTTTAGTTTGCATTTCTCTAAGGAATAGTGATTTAGAACTTTTTTTTCATCTAACTTATAGGTGGCTCTGATTTCTTTATCTGAAAATTGTTCATATTCTTTTACCATTTATCAATCAGAGAATGACTTGTAGTCTTATAAATTTAAATCAGTTTTGTATGTATTTTAGAAATGAGGCCTTTATAAGGAACACTGGTTGTAAAATTGTTTTCTGATTTTCTGCTTTCCTTCTTATCTTTTCTGCATTGGTTTTGTTTCTGTAAAATCTTATTATTGTAATGTAACCAAAATTACACAAATTTCTTCATTCACCAAAGCTCTGGTCAGTAAACTATTTATTGCTCTCCTAATTTGCTTATAGTGTCACCCTTTATTCCCAAATAATATGCTCATTTTGACCATATTTTGGCATAGGGTATGAAGTTCCCAATTATTTAATAAATCTATTCAGTGTTTTGTAGTTTTACCTGTTAGAAGCAGTCCATGTGAAAGAAACTTTTGAAAATGAAAACATGTCACACAACAAGATAAGAAGTCCAGTGGTCCCAGCACTTCTTGGATTTTCTCATGATCCTGTACCTTGAACAAGAATTGGATTTGTCAGTTAATTACAATGATGTGATTAAAGATTTTAAATCCATAGTTCCTGGTGAATCACATCTCATTTTGTAGGACTGGAAGATGATTACAATTTAATCTGTTTTGGTCAGTTTGGATTAGCTCATTATCTGGCTAGAGATAAAGAATAGGAAACTTGACTCTGTCTTTGAAGATATCTGAGTTTCTTTATAAGAAAGAATTGATTTTTTGTATGTTTTCTTTAAAGTTTGTATGTTTAAAGTTTGTTAATTTAAAATAGTTTTATTTAATTTTGATAAAAACAATTTAAAATTAAGAATTATTTGATTTTCATTTGTTTAGTGAATAAAATACTGCTTAAACTTTCTGTGCAACAAAATCAAGAAGACAATAAATGTGGCTATTTTTAAAATTTTTTGCTTGAGATTTGTGATTTTACTGGTATAAGGAGTTATTTTCTGTGGGAACTCCCACCAGCAAAGAACAGCTAATATTTTGCAACTTATATTCAGAGTACTGAAATGTTAATCACTTTGCCTAATTACTTTTACCTAAGATCTCATGCCAGTATGGTCAAATGCTATACTTGATCTCAAGTATTAAACAAGCTTATCCTCTATCTCTTATTCCTCTCTTTGTCAAAAGAAGTCATTAGAATGACATGAATAGGAAAAAAAAAAAACATAAAAAACAATTAAACTTGTCCTCCATTTTCCCTCCCCCAAAATCCTAAATTCTGTAATTATATTGATCAAACTTTGCAATAGGGAAAGATTGAGAAAACATATCTTCTTCCCTTCACTTCAGAGAGAACTATAGGTATAGAATGTATACTATAGCTACAGAATATATTGTTAGATCAGTTAACCTGTTGGTTTATTTTTTTAAAAGAATCTTTCTTTCATAGCTCTTTTTTTGGGCATAGGGGTATGCTGAAGTGTCTTTCATATGCATAGAGTGATATTTATACAACTAAATGAGCCTGAGATTGAGACAGCTTGGCTTCTAACAAGAGACAGCCTCAGATCTCACATAAAGATATATAATTCTCTGAAGTCTCTAAGCATACATTAAATAATATATTTAGGAAACAGTTTCCTGTTTTGATTGAACTTTCACCTTTCTCCCCCCCCAAGTATCTAGAGTCAATCCCAAAGCATAATAATGCTGTTATAATAAACTACAGCAATTTAAATGGGTTACTGATTTCATAAAACCTTTTCATCAATATGCATTCTCCAAATCAATAGCTGCTAATAGTATAACTTCTTAGAAGTATGAATCATATCTGTTTAAAGGATTGGGTTAACTCAGGAATTTTTTTTTTGTTTTATTTTATTTTATATGTATTTAAAGTAATAATATTTTATCTTAACTCATATTCTTTTACATTGCTTTATGTATCAGAAAACTGAAATTAAATAAGATCAAAAGATAATAATTTGAATTTGTGAAAGAATATAGAAATATTTTCAATCAACTCCTATCTCCAAAGTACATCAGATAGATACAAATTTTCCAATAAGCATATCTAAGGAAAGATTTTGTACAAGCTTTCTCACTGATACATTATAAGTTCCAGCAGTGAATGCACACTAAATGGCTAATGTTTCATAGAATTATCTCCTACAATTTAACATTTGGAATAAGTAATTTTTAAATACATTCAAAGAATCATAATTTTAGAGGGAACAAGGACCCGTAGATCCAATTCTCTCACTTTATAGTGGAGAAAACTGAGACCTATAAACATTAACTGTTTTGTTCAGGGTTATACAGGTAATAATTAGAAGACTTGGCTTTTGAATTCAAGTACTCTAGCTCCAAATTAAATCTATTTAGCATTATAAGAAATATGATAATTTCCTATTGCTATTCTTGGATTTCTTTTTCCATTCCTTATAATTTTGAGAAAGCAATATTTTCATCTTATCTATATAATTTCCCCCTCTACAAACATATGAGCAACACATGTGTGTATGAAGATATCTAAAAGTGTGAGTGGTGTATGTTTCAGATTTGTTTTTGTGAGAAGATGGATTTTTGTCAGGTTATATATTAATTATGACAATATTTTTTCTGCTTTCATTATCTAGAGGGTCCCTATGTTGAAAATTTTGTGCATTAGTAGAAAATTGTGCTCAGGTAGGAGGAAAGGGAAGAATCTCCAAACAATTCATAGGGACAGTTGTCATTTTATTATATCTACAAATGTATGACTGTATAGGTATGCATATATGTGTCCATATGAATGGGTGTATCTAGATTTCTGTAAAAATCTTCAAGAAGTCATAAAGCATCAGATAGAACATTCTTTGATTTGTGATCCAACAAAACACACAGGTTAAGCCAAATGAAAATAAGGCCATCAATTGATTTTTTTTTGTTTTTTTTGTTTTTTTTGTTTTTTGTTTTTGTTTTTGTTTTTGTTTTTGTTTTTTGTATGTTAATATCTGTGTAAATGACAGAATTATTGTAATTTTCTTTAAATTTGAGAATTTTTTTTCCTTTCATGCTATTTATTCATCCTATATCCTTTTCCCCTCTCAAAAAACAAAGATGGTATAAAATAAAATGTGAATTGAAAAAAAAGCAATGCGTATTTTTTCAAAGTGATTTATTTTGAATGTAGCTCAATGACTTTTTTCTTAGGTAATCTATATGGAGTAGAATTCTTAGGAAAACTTTGAAATATTAGTTTTAAATATCCATGAAATAAGTTAAATATTTTAAAATAAATATCCATTAAAAAACGGCAGAGTCCTAGGGGAAGGGAAAAGAAAGGATTGTTTTTATGCTTCTGGACATAAAAAGGAAAATTACTCCTATTGGAATATTAGGCATTTACAGTTGCTTTAAAGGCTTAACAAAACTGACTTCCCAGACTTTTCCCCCATACTTGGTTATGGAGATGCTCTTTTGATGCTCTTACAATGATTCTTTTTCAAAGAATATGGAAAACATTTTTTTGTGAATTTTTTCTCATGTTTGCCTCATACATTTATAATGCAGTCTGTAATGATCTATTGTGCCATATGGAGATGTAAATTGCTAGACAAAATAGATGACCCTATTATGAGTATTTATTCTTGAATTGCTTTAAAAACCAAGAAAGTTAACTGGTAGGTTTACTTGCATTCATGTGCATATTCTGCCTGACTACTTGAGGAGCCCTATTAATCTTTATTCTATATTGCATTTATGCCTTTTACAACCCTGGAAACCTTCAGCAGTTATAAAGATCCTGGAACTGTGCCTATCAGCTGTGAATCCTAGAATGATGGGAACTTTATACATCTACTTTTAGGTAACTTGGATTTATTCCTTTGGAAAAGGCAATAACACTGTAGTTAGTGAAGATTTCACCCTCATAAATCCTTCACAACATCATTCATAGCCATAAAATCTCATCAAAGTAGGGAGGGCTAACATTCAGATTTATGTTTTGATTTAGTACAAAACTTTTGGAGCACTAAAATCCAAGTTCCAAGCACACTGAGAGTACAGGATTTAGGGGAACCCATGTGAATGAGCTATTTAGATTTTTTTAAGGGAATGAAATGACTCAGAGCTATCAGCTAATTTTTTTGGTTACTGAATTCACTGAATTGAATTCTGGGATGAAAATAGAGAAGAAATGATTCAGAGACCTGAAACAACCAACAAATGTGGTTTCTTTGAAGCTAATATAGTCCAAACTATCTAGAAGGTCACAATGGTTGCTCTATACATTGCTGAATTATGGTGAAGTAAGATGAGAACTTAAAAAAAAAAAGTCTTCACTGAGAATTCTATATTATTTATAACCTCCTTGAAGAAAGATTCTTCTAAAATCCTTTACCTTTTAAGATTTAATAAATCTTAGAAACTTTTGAGCTTTGCTTATGAAAGCAGGTATCAGAAATATTTCATTACAGGCAAAGAAAACCCTTTGGACAAGCAGGAATATGTTTGTAATTAATTATGCATATTTATAATGCATTTGCAAACTCCTTTTGGGAGGAATTAAGGTCTATTTCCTACCTTCGCCCAGCTTTGAAAGTATATTTCATTCCAAGGGGAAACCAGAATTCAATTCAGTTAATTAGACCTTATTTGAATCCTTGCTATTCTAGTATGAGGCTGTTAAGATAAGAGCAAATGAAAAGCAATGGTAGGAAATACTTTAGAATGTACCACATTTACAAGTTCATTGAAAAAAACAAAATAAAATTGGTATTCTCAAGTAACATTTACAAATCTTTTCATTTCTCATCAAGATCATTATACAAATATGAATTTATGAGTAAGCACTGATAAGCTACATCAGGATTATAATAGCAAATATGAAGACCAAGGTAATAATAATGAATACCTATCAAATATAGTTTCCTTTACTAGCTGAGTATAGATTTCCTAAATGATATGCCCAAAACTTTGTCAAACAAATAAAAGGCCTTTGGTAAAAACATCTGAAACCCCTTGATTAATTCCCAGATACTAACTGAACCAATATGGGTTTGAAAAGTTGGACTCCATACAATTCATTTACATAAAGATATTTATTTTAAAATACTTCTTAAATTTTTATTTAGTTAATCAATTGGCTAAACAGTGACCTTTAAGGGGAATGATGAAAAAAAATTAATGAAGACCGATGTATAAAAAAGGCAAGATTTAGGGAGATGTCCTTCCTATCTGTTAGCCTAAAATGTGAACTAAGACTTCTCTAAAATTTTCCAACTCTACTGATTCATAGAAATAAGTTACTTTCTTCATTAAGGAGTAAATATGGAGAATAAATACTAGTAATTATTTATTTTAAAATGCTTGTAAATTTATGTCTTTAAAGAAGTTTAAAGCAGGACAAAGTGAATATTATATAATACAAAATATTCTATTTTTATTATAGTCTATGGTATTATAGTCTAGTAAATAATTATACTTATAATATGATTTTTGATATACTACTTGGGACAGTTAAATGACTTCGTCAATAGAGTATTGGGCCTAGTGTCAAAGAACCCTAGGTATAAATATAGTTTCAGATACTTAATATTTGGATAACCATGGACAAGTCACTTAACCTCTGTTTGTCCTAATCTACTGGAGAAGGAAATGACAAACCGTTGCAGTACCTTTACCAAGAAAAACCAAAGGACAGTATGGTCCACAAGGTCATGAAGAGCTGGAAATGACTAAGTGGAAATGACAACACTGATCAAATTAGGCTCTTAATATTTAGAGCTTTATATGACATTTTTATAACTAACGAGTTTTGTGAATACAACACATATATATATAGACTTGAATTACAACACGCATATACACACATTGACCTGAAAGAAAGGAAAAGGCTGAAAAATGTGTAGCTAGGCACATGAATAATTCAAGTTACTTCAGAAATACCATATTTCTACTGAATTATGGACTCACAGACTCATGGGATTTCAGTAGGATGTTTAATGGCCACCTATTGAACTGTATTATAGCATAGTCCAATATAACCATTAATGCACTCGATGAGAAGTCAGATTGATTAGAGAAGTATTAGGAAAAATAGGTAAACACATGAAAACCAAGTAATAAAATTATTAATATACAGTATCTTGAAAAAAGAGACACAAAAATACTGAAAAATACTATTAAGATAGAACTGATTAATGGGAAAAGAGGTACAAAAGTGTATTGAAAAACATTTCTTAGAAATTAGGATTGGGAAATGGAAACTAATGATTCCATAAGACACTAAGAAACAATAAAACAAAGTCAAAAGCATGAAAAATAGAAAAAAAAGTAAGACATGGTACTGGAAAAAGCTGACTTAGAAAATACATCTCAGAGAGATAGTTTATGAATTATTGGATTACTTGAAAAGCATGAAAAATAAAATAGGATAGACTGTATTCCAAGAAAATATTAAAGAACAATTCTCAAAAATTCTTGAACTATAGAGTAAAATAAACAGTGAAAGAATTCACTGATCTTTACTTAGAAGAAACCTGAAAAGGAAAACTCCAGCAATTTTATAGCCAAATTTCAGAGCTCCCAGTTCAAAGAAAAAGTTCTTCAAGCAGCTGGAAAGAAACAAATCAAATATAGTGGAGCCGGTTAAAATCACATAATGCTTAGCAGTTACCATGTTAAAGAATTAAAGGGCTTCAAATATGATATTCGAGGAGGTAAAAGAGTAGTAAACCCAAATATAATCCTTCAAGGGAATAGATGAAAACTTAATGAAATGTTAAATTAAAAAAAAATTCTGATGCAAAGACTAGAGCTGAATAGAAATATCAAATAAAAGTTTCAAGAAACACATACAGTGAAGAAAAATCATAAGGGACTCGATAATGTTAAACTGTTAACTTTTCCATATGGGAAAATCATACATGTATCCTCTGAAAATTTTATTATTAGGGCAGTTAAAAGTGTAGCATATGAAATTTAACAAAATGATAAAATGAGATAATTCCTTGTGCAAGATATAATTTATTAATGAGTACAATAATAATGAAAATATGAACTGATACTGAGTGAAATGAGCAGGACGAGGAGATCATTGTATACTTCAACAACAATATTATATGATGACCAATTCTGATGGATGTGGTCATTTTCAACAATGAGATGAATCAAATAAAATAGAGCAGTAATTAACTAAGCCAGCTACCTTCAACAAAAGAACTCTAGGAGATGATTATGAACCACTACATAGAATTCCCAATCCCTCTAATTTTGTCCACCTACATTTTGGATTTCCTTCACAAGCTAATTGTACACTATTTCAAAGTCCAATTCTTTTTGTACAGCAAAACAACTGTTTGGACATGTATACATATATTATATTTAATTTATACTCTAACATATTTAACATGTATTTGTCAACCTGCCTCTGGGGGAGAGGAGGAGGGGAAAATTAGAACAAAAGGTTTGGCAATTGTCAATGTTGTAAAATTACCCCATGCATATATAAAAACTATTAAAATATATAAAAATAATAATGAAAAAAATGTTTCACATGGCACTGTACTGATCAAAAAATTTCAATTTGAAGGTACAATGTATTTTTTATAAATATAGAACAGAGAACAGAACACAAATCATCCAACTGGCCACTATTACAGAGGTAAGAATATGATTGATTACCTTAATGAAAGTGGGCTTAGCTAAGTCATTCACAATTGATCATCACACAATATTGCTGTTACTGTGTACAAAGTTTTCCTGGCTCTGCATTATTTTCATGTTAAGTCCAGTTTTTGGTTTTTTTTTTTTTTTTTTTTTTTTTTTTTTTTTTTTTGTTCTTCATTTATTTATTTATTTATTTTTTGTTTTTTTGTTTTTTTTTTTTCCAAAAGTATCCTGCTCCATCATTTCTTGTAGCACAATAATATCCCATTATGATCATATCCATAACTTGTTTAGTCATTCACCAATTGAGAGATATCCTCTTAATTTTCAAATCACAAAAAGAGTTGCTATAAATATCTTTGTACAAAATTTCCTTGTTCTTTTTCTTTTTTTAAACTCTTTGCATTACTAGTTGTAGTAGTGCTGGATGAAATATGCAGAATTTGATTGCCCTTTGGTCATTGTTCCAGACTGCTCTCCAGAATGGTTGGATCAGTTTATAATTTTACCGAGTGTGCATTAGTGTCCAGCATTTATCATTCTTTTTTTTGCCCATATTAATCATTTTGGTAGATTTGAAATGGTATTTTATAGTTATTCTAATTTGCATTTCTCTAATCAATACTTATTTAGAACTCCCCCCCACCATGTCCATAAATACCTTTGATTTCTTCATCTGAAAATAGGGTGTTCATATCCTTTTGAACTGAGATCCTTATTAGACTTTTGCTGTGAAATTCCCCCACCAGATTTCTGTTTTCCTTCTAATTTTGGCTACATTGGTACTGTTTGTTTAAAACTTTTAAAATTAATATAAAATTATCCATTTTACATTTTGTAATGCTATCCATCTCTTTTTTGGAGTAAACTCTTCCCCATAAATGTGACATGCAAAGTAGTTCATATTTCCCTAATTATGTATCATCCTTGATGTATAAATCATGTACCCATTTTAAGCTTTTCTTGGTATAAGGTGTGAGATATTGGTCTATACCCAGTTTCTGCCAAACTGTTTTCTGGTTTTCCCAAAAGTTTTTAGCAGATAGTTCTTATTCCACAAAGCTTCAATCTTTTAAATTTACCCAATATTAGATTGTTATAATAATTTACTATGCTGTATTATGTACCTAATCTATTCCACTGGACCATCACTTTATTAGTGAGTATCAGATTTTTTTTGATTATTAACTATTTTTTTTCTTTTTTTGTTTTTGTTTTTAATTAATTTTATAATTATAATTTTTAACAGTACATATGCATGGGTAATTTTTTTTTACAACATTATCTCTTGTATTCACTTGTCTAAATTTTCCCCTCCCTCCCTCTACTCCCTCCCCTAGATGACAGGCAATCCCATACATTTTACATGTGTTACAGTATAACCTAGATACAATATATGTGTGTAAATCTAATTTTCTTGTTGCACGTTAAGTATTAGATTCTGACAGTATAAGTAACCTGGGTAGATAGACAGTAGTGCTAACAATTTACATTAATTTCCCAGTGTTCCTTCTCTGGGTGTAGTTGTTTCTGTCCATCATTGATCAACTGGAAGTGAGTTGGATCTTCCTTATGTTGAAGATATCCACTTCCATCAGAATACATCTTCATACAGCATTGAAGTGTACAGCGATCTTCTGGTTCTGTTCATTTCACTCAGCATCAGTTCATGTAAGCCTCTCTAAACCTCTCTGTATCTGTCCTCCTGGTCATTTCTTACAGAGCAATAATATTCTATAACATTCATATACCATAATTTACCCAACCATTCTCCAGATGGACATCCATTCATCTTCCAGTTTCTAGCCACTTCAAAAAGAGCTGCAACAAATATTTTGGCACATTACAGGTCCCTTTCCCTTCTTTAGTATTTCTTTGGGATATAAGCCTAGTAGTAGCACTGCTGGATCAAAGGGTATGCACAGTTTGATAACTTTTGAGCATAATTTCAGATTGCGCTTCAGAATGCTTGGATCTGTTCACAGTTCCACCAACAATGTATCAGTGTCCCAATTTTCCCACATCCCCTCCAACATTCATCATTATTTGTTCCTATCATCTTAGCCAATCTGAAAGGTGTGTAGTGGTATCTCAGAGTTGTCTTAATTTGCATTTTTCTGATCAGTAGTGATTTGCACACTTTCATATGAGTGGATATAATTTCACATTCATCATATGAGAATTGTCTGTTCAATGATGATAACTATTTTATAATACAGTTTGAATTCTGGTATGGCTAGATCACTTTCCTTTATTTTTGTCATTAATTTTCTTGATATTGTTGACCATTTGTTCTTCTAAGTAAATTCTATGATTTTTTTCTAATTCTATAAATATTTTTGCTAAGTTGATTGATATGATACTGAATAAACAAAAAAATTGGCTAAATTGTCATTTTCATAATATTATTTCAGGCTACTGATGAGCACTTAGTATTTTTGTGCCTACATTTATTTTTCAATATTTAAAATTTTTATTTTTCCCAGTTACACATAAAAACACTTTTTATATTTTTCTTTGAAACTTTGAGTTTCAGATTCTTTCTCATTCCTCCCCTATGCCCCTTTGAGAAGCAACTTGTGAAGTTAGGCAAAAACATTTCCATAAAAGTTATACTGTGAAAGAAAATATAGATATATCCCCCCCAAACAAATCAAAAGAAAAATAAAGTTAAAAAATATGCTTCATTTTAATCAGTTTTTTTTTTTTGTCTAGGCATGCATGGAATTTTCCATCATAGATATTTCAGAGTAGTCATGGATCATTGTACTGCTGAAAAGTCATTCATAGCTGGTCATCATACAATATTACTTTGTACATAATCCATTTCACTTTGTTTGAGTTCATGCAAGACTTTCCACATTAGATTGGGAACATTCTTCTCATTATTTTCCATAGAACAATAATATGAATTTGGAAGTACTGCTTTGTTTTTGTTTTTTGGCTAATTATTTTATTTTAAAGAAGCTCTTTTCATCAGTCAATTTTTGTTATATTTTGGTATATTTTTCCATTTGTCTATTTTGCTTTTTGCACCTTTTTACCATTTTATCTATTTTGTTTTTTAATGTGTTATTTTCTTCAGTATTATTTCACCTTCTTTACTTTCTCTTTTGTCATGATTTTCTTGCTTCCTATTTAACTTTTCAGTTTTTACCCTTCTCTTATTTATTTAAAAATGTTTGAGCTCTTCCATGATCTAAGATCAATTCACATTTTTCTTTGAGGTTATGGATACAGAAATTTTGACCATTGTATTCTTTTAAGTGTATTCTTTTTCTTCCTCATCACTGTAGTAAATTTTTATGGTCATCATTTAATGTTTTCTGTTGTTTACTCATTTTCTATCCCCCTTTCTTGATTTTTAATTCTATGATCAGTTAGGACTCTGCTTCCCAAGTTGAGGGAACACTGGTCAAGTTTCAGGGATTTTTGCAGCTGTTTTGATTCACTCACTGAGCATAGGCTAAGAGAACAGTGACTACAGTCTCCTTAGATCATACCTCATTGGAAGAACTGAAAACTTACTGGATCACAGAATTATCTCAGAAAACAGTATGACAGAAGCCTGGAGCTTGGGACATTGGCCTTCCACCCAAGGAGAAGAGTCCAACCATAACATAAATTGAAAAGTCATGAAGTAGGCTGAACAAATGAGCAAACAACTCAAAATAATCTGATAATAAACAGTTACAATGGTAATAAGGAAGATAAAAATACAAACTTTAAAGAGGACAACAATATCAAAATGTCTACTGACAAACCCTTAAATATAGACATTGGCTTCATCCCTTCACCCAAAAAAATTCCTGGAATAGCTTAAAAGGGAGAGTAAAAGTCTAATAAAAGGTATAGGAAAAATTGGGAAGAGAAATGAAGGTGATGGGGTGATGGAATCAATGTGGCAGAGTAAAAAACAAGTGCTTGTCTGAGATTTCTCTCAAGCCCTTCCAAATAGTTTTAAATAATGACTATTAAAAATTCTAGAGAAATTGTACCTACTAAAAGAGTAAAATTTAGTACCATAATTGTCATCTATAGTGGATGGAATAACTCCACTGAGTGTAATGTGGCTCTTGCTAACTATATTTTCTTGAAAAGAATCATAGAATATTAAAATGGAGGAAATAAGAAGAATTGAAGATTATGAACAAGTGTATTAATGTGAGAAATCTAAAAATGTGAGTGGGGAACTATGGTGAAGGGTCCTTGGGTGACAGTCATTTGAAGAAAAAAATAAGAAATTTTGTAATCTAGTTTCTTATAGACTAGTTGTATCAAATTAAAATAGAAATGTGTCACGTTAGACTATATATTGACTTAGAAAACCTCAAATTAACATTATATAACATTATATTGCTTTGTGATTTTAATTATTTTGTTAAATATTTCCCAATTACATTTTAACTGGTTGTAGACATCCTGTTAGCATCAAGCTAGTCAGCTGAGAGTTTTATATTTCTGTGTTTTAGAGATCACTTAGGATGAAGAGTTTAACAAATCTAGGAAAAATCTTTACAGACAGTTTTCTGATAAAGGTCTCATTTCTAAAATATGCAAAGAACTGTACCAAATTTATAGGAATACAATTCATTCCCCAACTGATAAATGGTCAAAGAATATAAATTTCAGATGATGAAATTAAAGTCTTTTATAATCATATAAAATACTTTAAATTACTATTGATTAGAGAAATGCAAATTAAAACAATTCTGAAGTACTACCTCATCCTTTCAGATTGGCTAAGATGACAAGAAAAACTAATGACAAATGTTGGGGGATGTGGCAAAACTAGGATACTAATGCATTGCTGGTGGAATTGTGAAATAATGAACCATTCTGGAGAGCAATCTGGAATTATGCTCAAAGGGCTATAAAGATGTGCATACCATTTTCCAAGAGTGCCATTACTGTGTCTGTAACCCAACAAAATCATAAAGGAGTGAAAAGGACCCATATTTGCAAAAATGTTTTTGTAGTAACAAAGAACAGGATGGAAAATGTCATCTGCATCCAGAAAAATAAAACTATGGAGATTGAATGTAAAAGAATACATATTATGTTAACTTATTTTTTCTGTGTTTTTTTTTCTGTCCCAATTTTTCCCTTTTGCTCTGATTTTTCTTTCCCAACATGATTCATAAAGCAATGTGTATTAAAATAAATGCATTTTGAAAAGCAAGATTTAAAATATTTTTAAAAATAAGATAAAAAGTTGAGGAAGCAATTCATTAGCTTGTAACAGAGATATGAAATCATAGGGATAGAAACATTCATTCAATCAATCAATCTGAACTCTCCCTGTATTTACTTATCCTCAATTATCAATCGAAAAGTAAAACATCTAATAACACCTTGTTTTGGCTTAATATCAATTCCCTCCCTAAAAAGATAAAGGAACCAATAAAGGAGCATCATGTAGTATTCCTGAACCTCATTAAAAGTAAAGAATTGTTTGTTGAAGCATAAATGATGAGAACAATGGGGAAAAGTTATCTTACCTTCCTAGAGCTCATGAAAAGGAAAGAAAAATTAGACATACACTTATCTACATGCATGAGTTTATGAAAACAGATATCAGATGGTTCAAAGGAAGGATTAGTGGGATCTCATGAATTCTAATTTTATAAGAGAGTGATAGCAGAGGATATGTGGGAAGCTTTTATGAATAAAATTCTGGATACACAAAAGAATTTAAATGAAAATGAAAAAGAAAATTAGACAATATCTAAGGACACCAATTTGTATGTATGAGGAGTGAGCAATGAACTTTGGTTTTTAAAAAAATTATATAGAAAATGAATGCAATAACTATAATCACAAGAATAAATATGAAAGTTGGGTATGATATTATAAAAATCATGTCAGAAATGCTAAAGTTTAGAATGAGTTAGGGCTAGACAAGGAAACAAAGGCCAATTAAAAATGATGGGGTTTTTTTGTTTATTTTTGTTGCTTTGATTTAGCTTTATTGTGTAAACAAAGAGTCCCAAAAATGGATAATACTGGTATGAGTAGGATAGTATCAAAAAAGAAATTCACAAGACATTTAATTCAGAGTTTGAGTATTTTTATTTTCCAAAGAGAGAAAACTTTGTGCTGGAAATGTTTATCGGGGATCTGATATCTAAAGTGAGCAAGAAAAAAAAAATGAGACTACATAGTTGCCTTAATGAGTTTCAGTTATACATCTCTGAAGAATTACATCTTTGCATATTGACAAAAATGGCAGATGTGATCATTGATTCTCTCTTCATGAAATTTTAATCATCATAGAACATATGAGAAGTGCTGAAGGATTGTAAAAGGGCAAATATAAGGCTAATTTTCTTTTTAATTTTTTTTGTTTTTTGTTTTTCACAGTTTTTGTTTTTATTAAAGCTTTTTATTTTCAAAGCATATGCATGAATAACTTTCAACATTCACCTTTGCAAAATCTTGTGTTCAAATTTTTTTCTCCCTTCCTCACACACTCTCATCTAGATGGTAAGTATTCTAATACACGTTTCAACATGTGCAATTCTTCTACATATGTTTCTATAATTATCATGTTGCACAAGAAAAATCATAAAGAAAACAATAGAAAGTACTCAAAATGCAAGAAAATTGCAATAAAACATGAACATGCTATTTTGTGATCTATACTCACTCCCCATAGTCCTCTTTCTGGATATAGATGGATCTCTTATCACAAGTTCACTGGAACTGGCCTGAATCATCTTGCTGTGAAAAGAGCCATATCCATCAAAATTGATCATTATATAATCTTCTTGTTGTTGTGTATAATGTTCTCCTTATTCTACTCACTTCATCTGGCATTAGTTTATGTAAGTCTCTCCAGGCCTCTCTGAAATCATCCAGCTGATTATTTCTTATGGAACAATAGATCCATAGCAATCAAATGCCATAACTTATTTATCCACTCTCCAAATGATGGGCATCCACTAAGTTTCCAGCTTCTTGCCACTACAAAAAAAGCTGCCACAAATATTTTGGACATGTGGGTCCCTTTCCTTCCTCTAAGATCTCTTTGGAATATAAGTCCAGTAGAAAGAGTGCTGGATCAAAGGGTATGCAGTTTGATAATTTTTTGAACATAGTTCCAGATTTCTCTCCATAATGGTTGGGTCCATTTACAACTCCATCAACAATGCATTAATGTTTCAGTTTTCCGACATTCCCTCTAATATTCATCATTATCATTTCCTGTCATCTTAGCCAGTCTGACAGTTTTGTAGTGATACCTCAGAGTTGTCTTAATTTGCATTTCTTTGATCAGTAATGGTTTAGAGCACCTTTTCAAATGACTAGAAATGGTTTCAATTTCTTCATCTGAAAGTTGTCTGTTCATATCTTTTGACCATTTATCAACTGAAAAATGGGTTATAATTTTTAATCAATTATATGTTTTAAAAATGGGACCTTTATCAGAATTCTTGGATATAAAAATTTTTCCCAGTTTACTGTTTCCCTTCTAATCTGTGTTGATTTTGTTTGTACAAAATATTTTAACATAATATAATTAAAATTATCCATTTTGCATCCACAATAGATTCTAGTTTTTCTTAGTCCACAAGTTATTTCCTTTTCTACAGATCTGAGAGGTAGACTATCCTTTATTCTTCTACTATGCTTGTTGTATCACTCTTTATGTCTAAATCATGATTTCAATCTTGTCTTGGTATGAGATGTTTGGTGTGGGTCAATGCCTAGTTTCTGCCATATTAATTTCCAATTTTCTTAGCAACTTTTGTCAAATAGTGAGTTCTTATCCCAGAAACTGAAGTCTTTGAGTTTTTCAAACACTAGATTACTATAGTCATTGATTATTGTGTCTTGTGAAACTTATTTATTCCACTGATTGACTACTCTATTTCTTAAGTAATATCAAATGGTTTTGATAACTGCTGTTTTATAATATAGTTTTAGATCTGATGCAGTTAGACCACCTTCATTTACATTTTTATTAATTCTCTTGAAATTCTTGACCTTTTGTTCTTCCATAAGAACTTCATAAAATAATTTCTTGGGAATTTCATCGGCATGACACTGCATATATAGACTAACAAGTAGAATTGTCATTTTTATAACTTTAGCTCGGACTACCCATGAGCACTCAATATTGTTTTAATTGATTAGATATGACTTATTTGTGTGGATAATATTTTGTAATAGTGATCATACAGCTCCTTACTTTGTTTTAGCAGATAGACTTCCAAATATTTTATATTATCTATAATTATTTTAAATTGAATTTCTGTTTGTATCTCTTGCTGCTAGACTTTGATGATAACATATAGAAATGCTGATGATTTCTGTGGGTTTATTTTGTGTCCTGCAACTTTATTAAAGATGTGAATTGTTTCAAGTATTTTTAATTGATTCTCTAGGATTCATATATCTTCTTTTGCATATAGCCAATTGAGTTTTTTTTATTTTTAAATATATATATTATTTGAAAAACCAGAGTAAGCAAAAAGTAAAAGAAAACAGATAAATACAAAAAACAAAACAAAACAACAACAGCAAAAGAAACAAAAAAAAAAAAAGGAGAACATCATCATGTGTCCAGCAGAGTATCAGGGAAGATTCGAAATATATAACATCAAATTGTCAGATCAAAAAATATATTAGTAAAAGAAATTTTATTCATGAATCTCCATTTTTCTCTACTTCCTTGTAAATGTTTTTTTTTTAATTCTCTGCTTTGTACTTTATTTATTTCATTCTTTCCCCCCCTTTCATCACCCTTAAGCCCAAGCAAGCTGCAATTAAGAAAAGATATATTTATGTATACATATATAGATATATACATACATATACATACTCACAAACATACACATACACACACACACACACACACACACACACAGAGACACATACCCAGCATATACACATACATATCTTCCCTATATCTGCTGCCTCTTTAATTAAATTAATTAATTAAATCCTGCCTTGTATTACTTAAACTTCCTCTCACCTAGGGATCCCTCCTTTGTTGTTTTCCCTCTCCTATTGTTTCCCTATTCACTCATCTTTCCCTCTTTATTTCTTTATAGATTTTGGATGGTTCTATTTTCTTCATAGTATATTTTTTAATGTTACTTATTAAATCTATTCCCCATGTGAGTAGGTTTTGAAAACTACAAGTCCTCCTCCTCCTGTAATGCCTCTTTGTCTATTCTTCCTCTGCAACTGATTTGTATGGCCTGATCACTAATTTTACCTTGACTCTGCAAATCTTTCTTTTGAGTTACCACATTGTTGAAGTGAATCTTAAACATATAGCATTCATTATCCTATGTAAAAAACAAACAAATAAACAAAACAACAAAACAAAAAAACATAAACACTTAGTCCATCTTTAAACAATTTATCCATTTTAAGTTCCTCTAAATTAACCTTTAATTTTGACTTCTATATGCTAAATATTCTGTTAAGTTCATTTTTGGTTGATAGAAAGTCCTAAGAATCTGCAAGTTAGTTAAATTCTCATTTTTTCACATTCAAAATCATAGATAATTTTACTGAATATAATCTTTTTGGCCACAGGCCTAGTTCTTTTGATTGGTGGTAGATATGATTCCAGGTTCAATAATCTTTTATTGTAGCTGTAAATAAGTCTTGTACAATTTTAATTTTAGCTCCAGAATATTTGGGTTTTTTTAGTTTCTTGCAAAATTTTCTCTTTGATCTTGGAGTTATGAAATTTGGCAATATATCTCTGTGTTTCCACAATTACTTTGATTTGGTGATCAGTGGGTTTTTTTTATTTCTATTTTCTCTAATGTTCTATCATTCTAGGACAATGTTCTTGAATTATTTCTTGAATTACTGTGTCAAGGTTCTCTTTTTGGTCTTAACTTTCTTGCAGTCCAATTATTGTTATATTTTCTCTTCTTGATCTGTTTCCCAGAGCTTTCAATTTTTTTATATGTATATTTCATATTCTATTCTGTTTTCTCATTTTTATAGTATGTTTTGTTATTTCTTGGTCTTTTATAGCTTTAGTTGTTTCCTTTTACTCAATTTTGATTTTCATAGAATTATTTTCATCATTGAGACTGCGCATCTCTTTTTCTATTTGTTTAATATTTTTCCCCTCAAGAGCTTCTTGTTTTTATTGGTTGATTTTTATTTATTTATTAATTTTAAAGTTTTTCCTCAATGTCTTTCATGTTTCATTTTACATTACTCTTTTGGGTAGAAGTTTTATTTTTTATTTTTTGTTTTTTGTTTGTTTTGTTTTTGTTTTGTTTTGTTTTTGTTTTTGTTTTTGTTTTTGTTTTTTTACTTACATGTCCTCCTCTGAAGATGAGCTCTGGTCTTCCCTTTTCCCATATGATAGGGTTCTTCTTTGCTGATTTATTATTTTTTAATTAGAAGTAATAAGATGTAAGTATTTTTGGTAATGGGGTGGAGGAATGGTTCATCAAACATCCTTTCATCTCTCCACTCTGATCAGAAATCCCAAACCAAAACCCCACCATTTTTCAAGTGCTCCTGGTGAGCAGCATCACTGCCCCCCTGCCTTTTCACTCAAAAGGTGCTAGTTCCTTCTTGCACAGGGTTATGTCTCAGTATGACAGCTGAGGCTGCCATCCGGATCAGCCAAGTAGACATTAATCACCCTGGATCCCTGTTCTGTGCTTGTGGTTGGTCGCTTCCCTTGTGCATGATTGAAACAGACCATTTTCTGAAATTCTTCCAAAATGTCTTCTGCTGCAAATTTGTTACACTCCAAATATTTGTGGATTCTGTCTCTCCAGAACCTGTTCAGAGGCTTGATCTGGTGTTGGTCTAAGGAAAGCCAGGAAGAGCTGAGACAAAGACGTGTTTACTGTCTCCCATCTTGTTCCATCCCTTGTAAGCCTAATTTTCAAGAGAAGGAAAGAGAAAAAAAAAGAATCTGAAAAGTCTAGTCCTGTGAACTTAATTTATTCTTAAAGTTATTAGCCATGTAGTAAAGGAATAATTGATTATAATTAATGTTATTATTTTTATAACTATAATATATTAACCTTTTTTCTTTAAAACATTACTAAATTTGTATATCAGGGGAATTCTGCATATATGTGACTTCATTTTTAACAAAACATCTGATAAAATATTCCTGTAGTTTGAGATATATGAACTCCATAGGAATACAATTAAGTAGTTATCTGGCATTGATTGTTCAATATCAACCTGCCGGAATTCACCAGTGGAGTGCCCCAGGGATCCATGACTGTGGGCTTGCTACTCTATATTATTTGCAACTTTGTGTGGGGAATAGTCATCAAATACATAGAAGATATAAAAGATATGAAAGAATAGCATACCATATGAATGATAGAAGTAAGTATAAAAAGATCATAACAGGCAAAGTTATTAAGTTGAATATTCAATAGGGATAAATATAAAATCTTAAAATTGAGTTTACAAAATCAATATCACAAACCTAGGATGTGAAAACCTGATTAAGCGGCAGTTTGTCTGAAAGGATATGGAAAGTTTAGTAGAATAAAAATTCAATAAAAGCCACTAATATGAGATGGCATTCCAAAACAAACAAAATTTAAAAAAAAAAGAAATAGTTTTAGATACATTAAAATAACAATCTCATCCAGGAATAAAGTGGTGGAAATCATCTCTGGGTATTCTTACCTGATCATACCATCTATGAATGGAGCAGTTTGAGAAATACACTGATAGTCCAGAAAGCACACAGAAAACATCAACCAGAATAGTGAAAGAATTTATGTCCATGTCACATGAGGATGAATAGCAGGATTTGGGCTATTTAGTCTAGAGTATAATCTGTAGTTCAATTTGATTCTATATTGGAGTATTTGAAATGCTACTGTAATGTGAAGGAGAGATTAGATTTATTCCATTGGGTCACAGTAAACAAAATCAGAAAAAACAATGAGTGAAAGAGAAGCAAAGAGGAAAATTTAGACTTAATTTCATGGAAAAAAGCCTAATATTTAGAGCTTTTCAAAAGTGGAATAGGATGCCCATAAAATTAGTGACCACCCTTCTTCTCTCTGGAGGACTTTATGCAGAGATTAGATGACTACTTGTCAGATATGACATTCTAGGAATTGCTTTAAAATATAAATTAGTCTAAAATCACTTTGATTCCTTACAATTTTAATATTTGGTAATTTTATGATTTCTCTTTTATTATTTCATTTTCATCTTTAATTTCAAGAAATAAACAAACCAAACAAACAAACAAAACAACTAATAAAAAATGCCAGTGTCAGATTATAGCCTTTTTCTTGCTTATAGGATATCTTTCTACTGCATCAGTTGGCGTAAGCAGATTTTCATTTTCAGCTGCAATAGCTTTATTGTCCTAGCCATTACCTTAATAATCTTTATCCTGGTTTGTCAAATGTACTTCTTAAATTTATCAAAATTTGTAATAAGTTTATATTCTGAACCTATGCAAGTCTTAGTTTAGTTCCCCACTGGATGGTATTTGTTATTCATATTCTTTTTTTCTGAATAGACAATGTTGAATTCCTTATATATTTGAGTGAGTGTAGAAGAAGAAAAATAAAAAAGAGGATAAATGATATCATAAGTCAAAGGGGAGAAAGTGAATTTGATTCTGTATATCTTCTAAGTTTTCTAGTTTATATTATTAAATTTAGCATTAATTTCCAGTTTCCGAGACACACTGTTGAATATTATATCATAACAATAGCAAATCTAGAGTCATTATCTAATATATTTTCCTATATTCCTTAGGATAACAAAAGACAATAAATAATGTCTACCTGCTTACACATGGTAGCTGTCTTTTATCTTTAGAAGGAATGTCCCATTAGTATTCTAAAACCTCTAAGAGGCTGAAGGTGATAAAATTGGCTAGCTGATACTAGTAGCATCTCCTACTTAGACCTCCCATTTTATGAAAAGAGTAGTTGCTTATGATCACTTTTTTTTTTTTACAATAGCTTCTCCCTTACTTCTATTTCTATTGCTGTTAATTCATTTTAGATACGTAGATTATTTACTTCAAAGATAAAAAAAAATTAACAATTATAAGTGTGTGGATTTCCTTGGGTGGATGATTTTCTACTAATAATTAATATCTTTTTAATGAAGATTGTGTTTACCAGTACGAATCACAACATATCTTTCCCTAATGGAATTTTGAAAGTGTCAGAATATTGCTGAGTCTAAAAGAAATTTACATCAAGGCAGTAGAGCTCAGTGCAGTGTTCAAAAAGTTTTCTACTCTCACTCCCAACCCCCTCTTTCTCTTTTCCTAGCCAAATTCTTCTCTCTTCTCTAGAATCAGCTCAAATGTTGCTTCTTCCTCAATACGTTTCCTTACCAACATGATCTCAAATGATCAATCATTTCTTCCTTTCAATTCTTATAGCAAATACTGGCCAAAGAGTTTATTAGATAATAAATTCTGTAGTTCTCCATTGGAGCTGACATTTATATATACATCCTTATAGCTTAAAAAGCACCTTACACACAATATTTCATTATTTATAGGCCTTCATTTTGTGATGTAATTGAAGATTTCTTCACTAAGTTATTTTGTAATATAAGTTTATAATTATCATCATTACTGTTATTATAATTGTTATTATTATTATTATTATTATTATTATTATTATTTTCATGCTATCTTGGAAAAAAATATTTCAAAATAAGCTTGAGTTGAGGTCAGCTTTTTATATGTTAGAACTTTGGTAGTGGTAAACTGATAATTTAGGTATTAAAGTCAGGTGACTAAGCCAGTGTCCTAGTAATAAAGTCACATTTAAAACCCTCCAGTTACTGACGTCTGAGTATCATTGTTGGATATGACAATCAAGCAGTTTAATATAGTAGTCAGCAAGAAGAGTAACAGAATTAAGACCTTAAGTCTAGCAAGTATGGAGGTGAAAGTGGATTTTTCAATGACGACCTTCAGCAATTAATCATAATGAGCATGTATATCACACTTTAATTTTTGCCAAGCATTTAAAATATTACCAAATTTTATCCTTACATTAATCCCATGAATTAAGTGTGATATTTTAATCCACTTTTTTCAGATGAGATCACTGAGATTCGGAAAAGGTAAATGACCTACTTAGGGCTAACCAGTTAATAAAAGTTTGAGATTAGATTTGAACTCAAGTTATCTGACCTCAAGCTTAGTGTTCCCTTACCTAGGCTACCTAGATGCCACGTAGAATAACAAAGATTAAAACTGACTATATATTAGGACATAAAGACCTCAAAACTAAATGCAGGAAGGCAGAAATAGTAAATGCTTGTTTTTTTTTTTTTTTTTCCAGATCATGATTCAATAAAAACTACATTCAACAAAAAGTTAGGGGTAAATAGACCAAAAAGTAATTGGAAACTAAATAATCTCATCTTAAAGAATGATTGGGTGAAACAACAAATTATAGATGCAATCAATAATTACACTCAAGATAATGACAACAATGAGACATCATACCAAAATCTGTGGGATACAGCCAAAGTAGTAATAAGAGGAAATTTTATATCTTTAGAGGCTTACTTGAATAAAATAGAGAAAGAGATCAAGGAATTGGGATTGCAACTTAAAAAGCTAGGAAAAGGCCAAATTAAAAACCCCCAATCAAATACTAAACTTCAAATTCTAAAATTAAAAAGAGAAATTAATAATATTGAAAGTAAAACAAAAACTATTGAATTAATAAATAAAACTAAGAGTTGTTTTTTATGAAAAAAAAAAAAAACAATAAAATAGATAAACCTTTGGTAAATCTGATCAGAAAAAAGAAAGAGGAAAATCAAACTGTTAGTTTTAAAAATGGAAAGGGGGAACTTTCCACCAATGAAGAGGTAATTAGAGCAATAATAAGGACTTACTTTGCCCAATTTTATGCCATTAGATTTGATAACCTAACTGTAATGGATGACTACCTCCAAAAATATAGGCTTCCCAGATTAATAGAGGAGAAAGTAAATTGCTTTAATAGTACCATTTCAGAAAAATAAATAGAACAAGCTATTAATTAACTCCCTAAGAAAAATTCTCCAAGACCAGATGGATGTACATGTGAATTCCACCAAACATTCAAAGAAAAATAAGCCCCAATGTCATATAAACTATTTGAAAAAATAAGGAATGAAGGAGTCCTACAAAATTCCTTTTATGACATAGACATGGCGCTGACACTTAAACTAGGTAGGTTGAAAACTGAGAAAACTGGAGACCAATCTCCTTAATGCATATTAATTCTAAAATATTAAATAAGATATTAGCAAAAAGACTTCAGAAGATCATCTCCAAAATAATATACTATGATCAAGTAGGATTTATACCAGGAATTTAGGGTTGGTTTAATATTAGGAAAACTATTAGTATAATTGACCATATTAATAATCAAATTAACAAAAACCGTATGATCATCTCAATAGATACAGAAAAAAAAAAAAAAAAATTTGAAAAAATCCAACATCCATTCCTACTAAAAACACTTGAGAGTATAGGAATAAATGGACTACTCCTTAAAATAGTCAGGACCATATATTTAAAACAATCAGTAAGCATCATATGTAATGGGAATAAACTGGAACCTTTCCCAGTAAGATCAGGAGTGAAACAAGGTTGCCCATTATCACCATTACTATTTAATATTGCATTAGAAATGCTAGCCTCAGCAATAAGAGTTGAGAAAGAGATTAAAGGAATTAGAGTATGTAAAGAGGAAATCAAACTATCACTCGTTGCAGATGATATGATGGTATACTTAGAGAACCCTAGAGATTCTAATAAAAATAATCCACAACTTTAACAAAGTTGCAGGATACAAAATAAATCCACATAAATCCTCAGCATTTTTATATATGACCAACAAAATCCAACAGCAAGAGATACAAAGAGAAATTCCATTCAAAACAACTGTCGAGAGTATAAAATAATTGGGAATCTATCTACCAAAGGAAAGTCAGGAATTATATGAGCAAATTTACAAAACACTTGCCATAAAAATAAAATCAGATTTAAATAATTGGAAAGACATGAAGTGCTCTTGGATAGGCCCAGTGAATATAATAAAGATGACAATACTCCCTAAACTAATCTATTTATTTAGTGCTATACCAATCAGACTCCCAAGAAGCTATTTTAATGATCTAGAAAAAATAACAACAAAATTCATATGGAAGAACAAAAGATTGAGAATTTCAAGGGAAGTAATGAAAAAAAAAATCAAATGAAGGTGACCTAGATGTACCTGACCTAGAACTATATTATAAATTATATATATTATATTATAAATCAGCAGTTACCAAAACCATTTGGTATTGGCTAAAAAATAGACTAGTTGATCAATAACTTCAATAATCTAGTTTTTGACAACACAAAGACCCCAGCTTTTGGGATAAGAACTCACTTTTTGACAAAAATTGCTGGGAAAATTGGAAATTAGTATGGCAGAAACTAGGCATTGACCTCACTTAACACCATACACCAAGATCAGGTCAAATGATATTAGAGGCATTCTACTCTTCCAACTCTTGTAAAAGTGTAATTAATCTTCTGATGATCTGACAGAGCTTACATTAAAAGTTATATCAAGTAAACAGAGTTTCATTAAGTAACTTCTAGTAAAAGGGTATTAAGGCTCATGGTAAAGGTTTCTCATGAGAAAGGGATATACTCATGGTTTCTGGTAACTTGCAGTGCTTTTCTCTTTTCATGAAGTGCTCCTGACATTTTCCTTGGATGTGAATATGTTAGACTCTGAGTATCAATGACATAGTAAAATTCTAAAGCTGTCTTTCTTTTAAAATTTTCATTGTATATGCTACAATTAACCCGGTATTTCTCTATGGTTACTGCTTTCCCTACTGATGGGAACCCTACCTTTTAAAAATTTATAAGGTCATCATAGGGCCAATATAATCTGCTAATAGAAATAAGAAAGTGAACTCTTATTTACCCTGCTCTTCAAGACAATTACTTCTCAGGAGTCATTCATCCTTGGATTTAACTACCACTCAACTGGTATGCTGCTAAAATAGTCAAACTCTCCTGAACTAGTTTGTTGTTTTATCCAGCCCTCTTTCCCCCAACTTCCCTTTTGCTAGAATATGAATGACTCTCTTAAAATAATCACAATTTATTTCCTTTTTTGTACGCCATTTTCTTTTATTCAAAGGAAGATTTTTGTCCCTTTCAGATTGATTAAAGACTCATTTGAAATTTTATAATTTTTAAATGTTTTGGTTTTAATTACTTTTTGATAAATAATATTATTTATTTTTATTGATTCATTCTATTGAGATGTCTACTACTTTTTTGTTAACATTATGTTAAGAATGGAGAAAACTCAAAACAAGAAAAAAAGAGAACTTTTGGATTTTAAGCTACCATGTTTGTTGGGAATTAAGATCTCTCCCTCTGACTTGCAGCTTGAAGATACAATATTTGTATCCAGGTAATAATTCCTATAATATTGTGATTCAGACCTCAGCTGAGGAATTGGGGATAGAAGAATGAGAAAGAAAATGCCAATTAGATTTTCTCTCTCCCCACATTTTTTGGTAATTAGACTGGGAATGAATAGAATGTACTTTCAGTTGCATGAGAGCAATATGTGTGTGTGTGATCTAATTAAATTGCTTTCAAAAATTATTGATAGCTGCAAGAGAAGGAAAGGAACAATAGGGGGAAGGGGCAGAGTATGTTTTGATTTACATAGGTAGAATTCCCCATTAGAGAATTTAAATCCTGAGTTGTTCGTAGCCAGATTATTTTGGCATTTCTATTACCCAATAATGTATAAGCAGGTTCATACAAGTGTGAATTGACTCAGTTGTGCCACTTTTTAAAAGTCAGTTCCAATTTCTATTCTTCAGTTTTTTATCTGCAAAATTAGGGGCAGAAGAGTACACTTTTCTATAAGTTCCCCAATATCTGTGGTCCTCCTTACAGATATGGATAAATTTAAAGTTATACATCTTTGGGTTTAGATCATATTTTTTGAAAATTTATCAATTGGCCCTTATTTTTTTTAAATAAATTTGATTCAGTTCTCTCTATATTTGAGAAATGAGGTCTTATCAGGGAAACTTGCTTCAAAATTATTTTTCTTTTTTCTTTTTTTAATTCAATTACCATTGCTAGCTTTATTTCCCTCCATTTTTTCCTATTCTCTTTTTTCCTGGTCTGTCTCCAAAACTGTTTTGTTATTTTCCATTCCCTCCCCCAATATACTCTCATTTTTATCACCCTCTATCCTTCCCATATTCCATTTCCCTTCTATTGTCCTGCAGGGTAAGATAGATTTCTATACCCATTTTGAGTGTGTATGTTATTTCCTCTTTGACCCAATTCTGATGAAAGTAAGGTTCACTTTCTTCCCCCCCTCTTCCTCCTCTTTCTCCCTACTATATTTTCTTGCCTCATTTTTATAGCTGGTAATTTATACCATTACACTTCTTCCTTTCCTTTTACTCATTAATTTAATAATTTTTAAAGATATTGTCTCTTTATATTCAATTCCTGTCTGTGCTCCTGTCTATATATACTTCTCACTGCTATAATAATCAAAAACTTCTACTAAGTTATAAGTATCATCCTCCCCTGTAGGAATGTAAACACACTGATCTTATTAAGTCCCTTATAATATCACTTTCCTGATTACCTCCTTATGCTCTCTTGAATTCTATATTTGAAAATCAAATTTTCCAGTCAGTTCTGGTCTTTTCATCACCAGTGCTTGAAAGTCATCTCTTTCATTGAATACTCACTTTTTCCTCTGAAGGATTATACTCAGCTTTACTGGGTAAGTAATTCTTAGTTTTAATCCTAATTTCATTGCTCTCTGGAATGTTATATTCCAAGCTCTCCAGTCTATTGTAAAAGTTTCTAAATGTTATATTATCCTGACTATTGCTCTACTATATTTGCATTGTTTCTTTCTGGATGCTTGCAATATTTTTTCCTTGACATGGGAGTTTTTGAATTTGGTTATAATATTCTTCAGAGTTTTCATTTTGGGATCTCATTAAGGAGGTAATCAGTAGATTCTTTTAGTTTCTATTTTATTTTCTGGTTCTGCAATATCAGGACAGTTTTCCTTGATAATTTGTTGAAAGATCATACCCAGACTGTTTTGTAATTCAGGGAGAGCATTAATTTTAAAATGACCTCTCCTGGATCTATTTTCTGGTTTAGTTTTTTTTTTTTTTTTTTTTTTTTTTTTTTTAAATTTGTTTGTTTTTTAAATGAGATATTTCACATTTTTTTCATTTCTTAGTTTTAATTTATTGAATCTTGATTCCTCATAAATTCATTAATTTCTATTTGCTTAGTTGTAAATTTTAAGGAATCATTTTCCTCAATGAGTTGTATTATCTTCTTTCCCTTTTGGCCTATTTTGCTTTTTAAGGTATTCTTCCACTCATTGGCTGTTTCTATTTCTTTTTGCACCATTCTCAAATCTTATCCTAATTTTACCTATCTATTTTATTTGATTTTCAAATTCCCTTTTGAGGTCTTCCTAAGCCCAATTCTTATTTTTTGGAGGCATTGGGTGTAGGAACTTTGACTTTGTTATCTTCTTCTGAGTGCATATTTTGATCTTCCTTGTCACTACAGTAACTTTCTATGATTATAAACTTTATTGTCTGCTCATTCTCCTAGCCTGTTACTTGCCTTTTAACTTTTTGTTAAAGAAGGGCTCTGTTTCCAGGGTAGAGGGTGGACTGTCCTAACTTTCAGAGGTTTTGTGCAGCAGTTTTCAGAGATTCTTCTAAGGACAGGGCTAGAAGCATTCTTTTCTGCCCTGACATTGTTAGGAGTAATATCTAGTGTCCTAAAACAACAGAGTCCTGCTTTGCTGGCCTGTTGTCGCAGCTGGTACTGGGGCTGCTCTGGCATTGTGCAATGGAGTCACTCCCTATTGCCACAGATCCCCTGACTCTCCAACTCCTTTTTGGTGCCTCTGAGTTGAGAGGTCTAGAAACTGTCAGTAGTGATGCTGATTCAGAGGCCCTTACATCTGTTCCTGCTGTTCTTGAATGGAGAGGATTGGGACTGAGGCTAGGCCTGGGGCTAGGGATGGGCCAGGACAGGCTGCATTAGGACAGTACACTGGACTCACACCCTAATATCACAGACTTTTTCTGCTGGCCTTCTAAGCTGTCATCTACTTGAAAATTTCCACTCTGTCTTTTGGGGTGTTCTTGAGTGTCTAAAATTTGTTTAAAATTACTTTTAAGCAATTCGGAGAGGTTTGAGGGGGAGATTGGGAGAAGTCTTGCCTTACTCTTCCATCTTGACCCCACTTCCTATGTCCAGATAATCTTCAAACTCCTTTCCAGCTTTAAGAGTTTGTGCCTTTGAAAGCCCATTTCAAATTCCTTCCTTCCTTGTGGTGTCTCTGGTGTATCCATCAACTTATGATTATGAAAGAAGAAACAATCTGTCAATGTAATTGAGTGTGAGGGAGGGTGTAAGTGGCAACAAAGAGCATCTTGGATAAACTTGTAAGATAATTCAATTTGCTAGCCCTTCAGAATTGCATGTGTGCAGTTTTATAGAAATCTTCTGAAAATAGAGCTTAAGTGACTGCTGATAAGATTGAGTAGAAAATGCCAAAGGTGTTATTTGATGTGTCATTCCAAGAGATGGAATACAGTTCTACCTTCCAACATCTGGTCACAGGTGACTACTCACCACCAAATATATAAAACTTCACATTGGGGCTTGCCCTGATAAGTGTCATCACACAAACTATAGGGTTATGGATATCTAGCATTTTTTCCTTTTTTGTAGATATCCAATTACAGAAGGTGAAAAAGATTTTTTTTAATTGAATCATAATCGGTAAACAAAGCTTCTGTTAAAAAGAAAGTGACATTGTGTCCTTGCTTTTTTTTTTTCCTCTTGGAACACCTAGCATTTTGGAAAACACTCTATTCCTCGTGGAATATTCTTATTATTTAGTCTAAAACCAGAGGTGAAATGAGTAGAAGTTTTCCAAGACCCAAAAAAGAATGGGATGAGGCAAAAAAAATATGCACATTAGTGGAATTCACTTTTATAATTATCTCTCATGTTTATAAAGCAAAAAGGCCAAATCTATTGTCTTTTGGGGTGAATAAACAAAAATATGCAGATGCGCTTTTATAGGAGCTGCACAGATTGCTTTAGAGAGTAGAGAAATTTGTGAATATATGGGAACTGTTTCTTATATTATAATTTTAGAAATTCAAAATATATAAAAGCAAAAGAGTATAATACTTAAAAGTTTCACAAAAGACACAATTTTAAGGAAATAATAGTTATTTAGAGATAGCTTTGTAGATATATAAAAAATCCATGGCTTCTTCACAAAATATTAAAATGGCCAAAACCATTATTAAAATTAGATCATTCGATTTATTTTAATTAAAATTATATCAGTATTGAGCAAGGCCATTTTCTGGTTTGTATTGTCTGTTGTCTATAATATAGATCAAGATAATTTTATCTTTCAGTCATACCTGGTCATAGGACCACACCCTAATGTAGTTCTGATGATTCTGTTAGCATTATTGGAGAAAATTTTTCAGGAAATATTGATTTATTGTCTCATACACCCAATACCCTAAATTCTCAAAAACATACCAGAGTTAGGCACAATGAGTGACAAAATTGGACAAGTTTTTAAAATTTGAAAATGTTTCAGGTATAATTATGGCAATATTTTTTTTTTCTGTTATCTGAGAACTGGCCTAAGAAAATTGCCCCCTGGCCAATGATTATATTGACCATCAAAACTCTTGAAATAGGGAAAAAAATACAAATACAGAAATAGGGAAAATACAAAATAATACAAAAGGAATCGTGTGTGATGCATTTTCAGTGGCAAAATGAGTGACAAAAGAGAAGGGAGTGTTAAAAAGCATTGTAGATCATTGATGAAAATTAACTTAAACATTGACCCTATAAAAATGAGGTCTTTGTTCATTGTTCAAGTTGATATAAAATTAATGAAGTTATGGATTTTATGTTATGAAGTTATGAAGTAATGAAGTATGCATTTTTTTCATAAGGAAAATAAAAGAAATTTTAAAAATAACTTGCATTTAAAGAAATGGCTACCTTACAGTTTCTCCTCATAATAGAAAAAGAAAACTGAAAAAAAGAGAAAAATCTCAGTGGCGTTAATTTCACTGTGTGCCTAAAGGCACTAAGAAATATAATTTCATGGGACAATTGGTCTTCTAGTCTTGCAATGCTCTATTGACTTTAGGAAGGACCCACCATGAAAAAATATGTAATGACATTTGTTACAGAAGATTAAGTGTAGAAAGTTAGTTTCTTCTAACCAAATCAACAAATATCAAAATACTTGGTAAAATCACTGTGAGGATAGACTTTGGAAAGAATAAGGAAGACAAATTATAAAATGGAGTTGAAGATTAATGGTTGAAAGGGACCAAAGTCTTTTATATTAATCAGAATCATTACAGTTATACAACATGAATATTTTAACAAGTAAATGAGAAGATGATTGAAACACTAAACACAGATCAACAACTTTTAAAAGAAAACAAAATGTATTAGATATTTACAGACAAGAAATGGCTATCAATGTGTGTGTTATTTCAGAATCAGTGGTCTATGTGAAGTTAGAGCACTAGCTGATTAAAACAAATGTCAAAATGAATACTAAATCAAGAGAAAGAGTTAAGGAGGCAATAAGGCTGTTAGAATAGTTCCATTTGAGGTTTTCTTGGTGAAGATAGTGAAGTGATTTGGTATTTACTTTTCCACCTCTTTTTACTCATCAGGAACCTTATGAAAACAGGGTTAAAATTACTTGCTCATGGCCACATAGCTAGTAAGTGTCTGAGGCTGGATTTGAACTCAAGAAGTTATTTTCCTATTTTTTGACCCTGCACTCTATTCTCATTGTTGGTGCTCATTTCATAAGATTCTCTTGAAAAAAAAAGAAAAGAAAAAAAAGAAAAGAAAAGAACAAAGGAAAAAAAGCAGTGGAGGAAAATGAATTTCAAATAAGTTATATCAGGGAGATGAGATGGTTAAACAATATTAATTAATGTCTTGTTCTAAGTTCAAATGTATATACATGTACACACATATCTGTCTATTTATTTTGCATATTTTTATCAATGTATAATTTCATTAATCAATTCTCTTATTAATAAATTAAATCAATGCTTGGAGTAAGTAGCACAGTACTTCCTTTAAAAACAAAAACTACAGAGGGCTGAACCAAAGTGGCAAAGAGTGGCTGTGTCTTGATCTGACCTCATAAATCAACAAGCAGATTAAGCCTCTAAACTGGTTTTGGAGTCAAAGAACCGACAAATATTTAGTGTACAATACATTTCTAAAAGAAGGTACCTTGTAAGAATTTCAGAATAAGTCTGTTTCAAACGATTAGGAGATAGTCTGCCAAACCTAGACCACGACACAGAGAAAAGGGGAAAAAAGCTGAGGCAGGAGTTTTGAAGCTTCCACATACCTGGGAATCTTCTGTGAGCCTCTTAGGCCACTCTGTCTTGGTTATAAGCTAGTGGTTCAAAGATTTTCTATAATACACCAAAGCAAATACAAAAGACAAATTGTGGGCCCCTGAACTCCAGAATGCAGAACATGGCCATGCATACCCAGCATCTGAAGACAGTTAGAAATTGGGCAAACTAAAGCTGCTGCTGCCCATTTTGCCTCAAGAGCAGACCTCAATCCTTAAAAAAATTAGCAAAAAGCAAAAATAATTCTGATCATAGACAGTTTTATGGAGAGAGAGAGAGAGAGAGAGAGAGAGAGAGAGAGAGAGAGAGAGAGAGAGAGAGAGAGAGAGAGAAACAGACCTCAAATCCTGAGTTTCCTAAAGGCAAATCAGATCCAAGTGAAGCCCCAAAGGGTGACATAAGTTGGTCCTCATTTCATAAGATTCTCTTTAAAAATTTCAAAAAGAATCTTAAAAGAGAGTTTAGAATAAAAATGGGAAAAGAAAATGAGATCTTTGCAAGAAGGCATGGAAAAGGAAATACTGAAATATCTGAAGAAAACTCCTTAAAAATAGTTATGATGAAATGGTAAAAATGGAAAACTTTAAAAGAAAGAGAGAGAGAGAGAGAGAGAGAGAGAGAGAGAGAGAGAGAGAGAGAGAGAGAATAAAACAAACAAATAAAACTCAAAAACAACTGTATTGTAGCACAGTTTAGCTTACTAATAATAACCCATAAAGGATTAAGACAAATAGAAGAATTAATAAATTAATCAACAAGCATGTATTTGTTCCATTCACTATGCTAAGGTATGGCTATATAAAGACAAAAAAAAAAGAATCCTTTGTGTTCCTAAGAATCTATCTGGGCAAATACAAATCTTAGATCATTTAAGAAGGAAAAGATTTCATTTAGATTTGATACTACATCACCTGAGGTAGGAAAGAAACTTGTGATTTCAACAGGTGTAACTGAGTGCTTAAATTCCAGACATCAGAATAATCTTCTATTATTTGAACTAAAAAAAAAGACATTTATAAGTACTTTGGTAAACTGCCCTATTTCCAATGAAAGAGTTTCCAAATTATGTTAAACTACTTATCTTCTGAAAAAAGGAGGGGAAAAAGGAAACAATAAAAATAAATAAAAATAGAGGTTATTAATTTAAGTGTCCTATTTAATTTGTTAGTTAATGGCAAAACTTTTTTATATATTATATACAATTATAAATATAGATTTCTATAGCTTTGCCAATCCAAATTAATTTTTGTGTTTTGGGAGCACTGAAATAGCTGCCCTAATTAAAAATCAATATTCTCATAAGAAAGGATTCTTTTGTTGTTATTGTTGTTGTTTTTTAATTCAGACCTATAGTTTCACTGGTATATAGAGAACCCTTGATGAAGCAATTTCTTTTTCATAATGTAGGTCAGTAATTATTCTGCTATTTAGTAAAATCTCTAAGCATTAGAACACTAAAAAAAATTATATAATCCATCAAAGGTTACAGCCAATATATGGCAGACAGGGCTTCCTGATTTCCAGGAAGTTTTCTACAAACTGAGCTCATGAAATCCAAGCTGTTTTTGTTGTTGCTGTTTAGTTGGTTTTGTATTTTATTTTATTTCTTTATAAGTAAAAACAATTTTAGCACATATCTTTAATATTTTTGCATTATTTTTTCAAGTTGTATTCATGTTGTTGTAGACCACAGCTGTGGAAATATAAAAGCTTGAGTCTAAGCCCACATTTCTACCTTAGTCCTGATGTGAGTCAAGAAATTTTGGAACACACTCAAAGCATCTGAAATAACTTTGTCCCAGTGGATTATCCATACTGTGTTATGAATTAAAGGTGATTTTAGGACTTTGATGGTACATCCAAAGATCACAGGAAAATTCCTTGTCAATCACTTTTATCTTCTTGTCAGTAGCTATTATCTACATTTATCATACTTTGGAATTTTTTTTTTTTTTACCTTGATGTCACTGAATATGTATTTATTTAAAATTCCGCTTAATAACTAGTTTTGTTTTGTTTTTTAGTTTTAGTAGCTTAAATTGTTATTTTTAGTAACACCCTGTAGTGTTTCCAAGTCTTCATAATGCTTTATGCATATTAGCCTGTTTATTAGCATAAAAACCCAGTGAAGTATGTGCTATTATTATTCCAAATTATAGCTGAGGAAACTAAGACACAGATAGTTAAATGATTTACCCAGGGTTAAATAGTCTGTGTTAGAATTTGAACTCAGGTCTTCCTGATCCAAGTCCCAGATCACAATCTTCTATTCCACCTAGTTGCCTCCATTTTTAGCACCAGACATGGATAGAAGGAATGAAGACACGTGCATGATATATTATTCCCATTATGTACATTTTAAGTCTTACACAAAAATAAACACCAAAAATGGACATGATAAATGAAAAATAACATTTGATTCAAGAGTCAATAAGAAGCCACTAGATTTTATTGCATAAAGCAGTGATATTGGCAGCCTTATACTTTAGGAAATTCACTTTTATATCTGGATGATATACATATTGGAGTGGGAAAAGGCTAAAGTTCAGGAGGTCAGTTATGACACTGATTATAGCTAAAGTCTAAAGTGATGAAGACTTGATTTAGTATAATGTGAATAGAGAGAATGGAATAAATATAAGGGAAGTCGAGGTGTATATGATGAGATTTGGCAATTGACTGAATTTGTGGGAAGACTAAGATGGAAGAATCAAAGATAACAACATGATTGTGAATCTGAGCCATTTGCTGTAAGTATATGATGTCCTGAAAAAATGGTAGGAAAATTTGAAAGAGGTTTGGAAAATGATAGAATCAGGATATTTTCAGTGTGTTACAACCATCCTGTTTGAGTCATACTACCTCTCCCCAAAATAAAGATAGTGGATATAGGTATACAGAGCTCACTGTTAGAAATTTTTTTGTTTCAGCTTTTCATAATCTGATTGTCCCAAGTGTGGTATGCTGGAAGAGGTTGGTAACTGTCTCCCCAGCACTGCACAGTTCTTTCTGTTTCTGGGGTAGATTATAAGTGGCCTTTGATTCAGAGGGAGAATTATCACAGTAGTAATGCATAAGGAAGGGAAAGATCAGAATGGAAAAGTCAGGTAAGAATAGGTGTCATTATTTTAGATAAAAGATTTTGATTTGTTATTACTAGGAGGGTAGAATGTAGCTCATCATCCTTTTTTCTTATTGGTTTGGAGTTCAGGCCATAACTTCCATTTTGAAGACCACTGCCCTATGACATGGTGTTTCTGACACAAAGTATTTAACAAACTATTTGCATGTGTCTGCCAGGACAGAAAAATTAAGTAAGACCCTAGGAGTATATATTTGTGTTTGTGTATGAATAAATATGTATATGTATGTATGACTATCTGATGTCCTTCTTAGATTTTTCATTAATATATACCAACTCTTATAACAATGCCGTACACATCATAGATTAGAAACAAAAATTTGCCACTTTCTCTATTGCCGTCTAAAATGGGCTTCATTACTCCCTCTGTTGTAAGCATGAATAATTCACTACTAAAATTCATCAGGAACAACTGCCCACAATTTCATTAAAAGTCATTTTCACATGTAAGACAATTCAAGACAGAATCTGAGGAATAGCCATAGAAAAATATATTGCATATATTGGTCATCTGCTAATCTATACATTATACATACAACACACATATACACATTACCAGATAAAAGTTTATAACATATTTTTCAGAATCTATGTCAACAAGTAGCAAATAATCCATTTGTTATATTTGAAGTTAAAATTTCCTTACTACTTTCTTTCCTATGTCATGTACCATTAAAAGAGCTGAATAGGTACTTCTGTAACTTTCTAAATCTATTTTTTCTAAAAACCAAGGATTCAAAATGGACTTAATCAGAAAACCATGTTTGGGTTCTGGGATTTACTACTTGTTGCTTGAAAACAGGCACAATATTTAACTTTCCTGGGCCTTGATTTTTCTCATTTAGAAAAAAAAAGTAGAGGTTGAGTTTAAGATGATTTCCAACATCCTTTCTATCTGAAAAAAAAAATATCACCTTTGATATTTTGGGTTCAAAGCCTGTTAATATTTTAGTAGGCAAGTTTAAAGAATAAAATTGAATTTAACAAACACTTATTAACATCCTTATATCATGCAAGGCACTGGACTGAATGCTAAGGATATAAAGACATAAACTAAGAATAAAATATAATCCCCTTCCTTTAGAGCCTTACAATCGAATAGGAGGGTTGTGTTAGGTAGAAATGTCTATGATGTGGCAAGACGAGAGAAAGATAGAGTGAATGAGAAAGAGTAAAGGAGATAGTTAAACAAAGTGCTCTAGGGAAAAAATGATGATAGAAATACATTGACTTGAGAAGATCAAGGAAGAGGAAACAGTAGTAATGTTTCTTGAGATTTATGTATGTTCAATTCACATTGCTTTATGAATCATGTTGGGAGAGAAAAATTAGAGCAAAAAGGAAAACCATTGGAGAGATTAAAAACAGAAAAAAATAAGTGAACATAGCATGTGTTGATTTACATTTAATCTCTATAGATTTTTTTTTCTAGATGCAGATGGAATTTCTTGTCCAAAATCTATTGAAATTCTTTTGAATCAATGAACTACTGAAAAGAACCAAGCCTTTCACAGTTGATCAATTCACATTTTGCTGTTATTATGTACGATATATTCTTGGTTCTGCTTGCCTTGCTCAGCATCAGTTCATGTAAATCTTTGCAGGCCTTTCTGTAATGAGCTTGTTCATCATTTTCTATAGACCAATAATATTCCATTCTCTTTATATACCACAACTTGTTCAGCCATTACCCAATTAATAAGCATCAACTCCTTTTCTAAGTGTTTGTTACCACAAAAAGAGCTTTTACAAACATTTTCACATGTAGGTTCCTTTCCTTCCTTTATGATTTCCTTGGGATATGGTTCTAACAAAGGCACTGCTGGGTTAAAGGGTAAGCATAATTTTATAGCCTTTTGAGCATAGTTACAGATTGCTCTCCAGAATAGTTGAATCATTTTACAACTCCACTAACAATACATTAGTTACCCAGTTTTCCCACATCCCCTCCAACATTTACCATTATCTTTTCCTGTCATCTTAGCCAATCTGACAGGTATGAAGTTTTTAACTTAAAGATGTTTTAATGTGCATTTCTCTAATCAGTAGTGATTTAGAGCATTTGTTCATATCACTATAAATGGCTTTAATTTTGATATCTGAAAATTGTCTCTTCATATCCTTTGACCATTTATTAATTGAGGAATGACTTGTATTCTTATAAATTTGAGTCAATTCTCTATATATTTTATAAATGGAACTTTTATCAGAAATATTGCTATAAAGATTTTCCCCCAGTTTTATTCTTTTTTATATACAGTCTTAATTTAATGTAATCAGAGTTGTCCATCCTGCCTTTTATAATGTTCTCTAGTTCTTCTTTGGCCATAAATTCTTCCCTTCTCTAAAGATCTGATAGATAAATTATCCCTTATTCTCCTAATTTGTTTATGGTATCATCCTTTATACCCAAATCATATGTCCATTTTGACCTTATTTTGTTATGTGATGTGAGGTGTAGGTCTATGAAGAGTTTCTGACATTATTTTCCAGTTTTCCCGGCATTTTTTGTCAAATAGTGAGTTCTTATTCCAGAAGTTTAGCTAAAGCTAACAGATTGCTATAGGTCTTGATTATTATGTAGTGTATATCTAATCTATTCCACTAATTTTAATCCACCACTCTATTGCTTAACCAATAGGAAATGGCTTTGATGACTGCTGCTTTATAACATAGTTTTAGGTTTGGTACTGCTAAGCCTCCATCCTTTGTATTTTTTTTCATTAATTCTCTTGACATTTTTCATTACATTTTTTTCATTTCACAAATTCTATTTTTCAATGAATTGGTTTCTTTTTCATATCTATTTTGTAAGGATTTATATGCTTTTTCCATTTCATCAAATCAATTTTGTAAGGAGTTTTCTTAAAATAATTCTGTTTATATCCTGTTGTAAAAATCTCATTTTCTTTCCCCATTTTTTTCTCTCTTTTAAGATCCTTTTTGAATTTTTCCTACAGTCTTGTGAAATGGAAAGCAACTTGAATCATCCTTTGAAACTTCATCTGGAACTGATTTGTATTTAGAATCCTCAGGGTTTCAGGTCTGTTCCTCTCTTTCTCCATAAAAGCTGTCAATGGTCAGAGTTTGTTTTGCTTTTTTGCTCATTTTTTAAAAGATATATGTCTACTCTTAAGACAAAGGGGCCCTTTAGTTTTCCCTGGGGTCAGTGCTGCTGTCTGACTCACATTGTTAGGTAGATGTGGCAGGACTCTGCAGCATCTCTTCTTGCTAGATTAAAATAGACCTTCTTCATAAGTAACTCCTACTAGAAATCTATTGCACTTCAAATATTTGTGAGTTTTGTCACTCCAAAACCAGTTCAGACACTTAATCTGCTTTTAATCTGAAAGACGACTCTCCACCATTTTGACTTTGCCCCTCTTCCCTTGATATTTCTGACCTTTTGTTCTTCCAGATGAATTTTGTTATTATTTTTTCTTGTTCATTTTGTCTTAATTTAAAATTTTTTTCTTTTTTTGAAGAGTGATAGAAGTGATAAATCAAAAGAAAGCAGGAGATGTAGAGGGCCAGAACTTTGGAGAGTATATTTGAAACAAGGTGTTAAGGGATGAGATGATGGTTCTCTAGTTCATATATATATATATACTTAGTAGTTAGTATGGCCAGGTAATCGTTCTCTAGTTCACACATATTCAGTATGTTGTAATGATGTAATTGTATTAAGGTATATAAGGGCTGAAAAGGCCTGGAAAAGAGACATTACATTTTTGATCATCCTCCTGATGGCTGTCCTGCCTCCTGCACTCTTCCAAAAATCTAGCCCAAACATTTCAAATGTTAATGGAACATTGATCTCTATTGTGAAATAAAACATTTGTCCCACTAAGAAAGTGAACCCTCTATTTATGTCTCCAGAGAATGAGAATTTCAACCTAAGTACAAGATTTTATTTAGGGCAGGATTTTTGCACTTGTGACCCTGTTTTTGACCAAGAAATTTTTAATGTGACCCTAGGTATTTAGCTATATGAAATAGGCATACACATTAAATATTTACTCAGTCTAGGGAAATTGTTTCTGGGGGTTTCTTTTATTTACCACAGGAATGAGCCTACTTATTTATAGCAAATACTTGCTTAGAATTCAATAAATATCAAAATATTTTTTTTTCCTCGGGAGAAATCTAATTATGAAAGTATAGACAGCAAATGAACAACATGTAGAACACAGAAAAGTTTAAGTGATGCTAGTCTGCAAAGTAGAGGGGAGAAGGGAATAGAAAGGTAATAACCAGTAGGTCCAAGTATATTACCAATTTTTATGGGAAATTCATTTTTTTAGCTTTTTACTTTCAAAATACATGAAAAGATAGTGTTCACTATTCACCCTTACAAAATTTTCTATTCCAAATTTTTTTTCTTGTATCTTTCCCAACCATCCCTTCCCTTATGTAGTAAATAATCCAGTATATGTGAAACATGTTCAGTTCTTCTATACATATCGCCACAATTATCATGCTGCATAAGAAAAATCAGATTAAAAAGGGAAAAAAAAATGAAAAGGAAAACAAAAAGCAAACAAACAGCAATAAAAAAGTAAAAATACTATGTTGTGATCTACATTCATTTCCCTCACTCTTTTCTCTGGGTGCAGATGTCTCTGTCCATCACAAGTCCATTAGAACTGGTATGAATCACCTCAGTATTGAAGAGTCATGTTATGGGTACTTCTTATATGGGTTGTTGAGCTAGCACCAAGTGTGCATGATCATGTAATGCAAGACTATTATATTTCTTATGTTCACAGTTTCCACCTCTTAGAATCATTATTTCTTCAAGGGAGCATTTTGCCCTTCAGTTGCAATTAACTAGTCTCCTTAACAGTGCATATCTGCCAGGCTGTCTTTTCTTGTCTTTTCTCTGCATAACTCTATCCTTTCTCCATTTCCACAATTTGTTGAGTCTACTACAAAACAAACAAAACAAAAAGTCAAACTATATTTTTCCTATAGTCTCTCCTATGTGGGGGGAAAAACACCTTAGAAATAAATTAAATTTATTAATCCCCTTGCTGATAAAGGTACAGTTTTTATCGTATGAATACTTTTTAGACTTTGACTAATGAAGGCATTTCTTATGAGACCACATGGGACAGATGATTGAATATTTAATTTAGGGGCAACAGGACTAGGTTTCAAATCTCATATTTGATTCTTATTAATTGGAAGAATTTTATACATTCTAATCTTGTTATATCTATAAAATATTGATTATAATGTTAATAATGTTTAGTTCATAGGATTGTTGCATGAAGCCCACATGAGATATGTCATTTATTATCATTCTCCCAAAATTTTCATTAAATTATTTGTATGCAGTGTAACCAGATCAGCACTACACTGCTACCTGATGCCATCAGGGAAATTAAAGCATCGTTATCTAATAGAAGGCATGATAATTATATTTATTATAATGTGATTATACTTATAGCTTGTTTGCTTGAAGTATAAACCAAAGATAATGCATATATTTGTTAATTGGTCTTTCCAGTTTTATAATGAGATAATTAAGATCTCACCTAGACATCATTGTGAATGTGGAAAGGTTTTTGTTGGTAATACTCTCTTGCTTCCCAGTTTCTTCTTGCTACCTTCAGTTCTCAATTATGTCATCATTTTTATGTTTTCACTCTCATTTGATTAATTTAAAATCTTTTAAGAATTAATCCCTCCTTATGCTCCTCAAAATTTATAATCTTTGTCTTTCATTTCTTCCAGTTTCTATACAGCACTGAATTCAATTTATGCATTTCAAGACATTTAATGGAGATCCTTCAGAAAGTTCCTTAAGTGTTTATATTTACTGATGTAATTGTAAATTCTTGTTGGATGACAAATAATTGCATTAAACCTAGAACACTGCAAAGCTTCTTCAAAAAAATCCAGAGCAATGTGTTCATCCAGTGTAAACAATTCTTCAAATATATTTAAGATATTTCTGATTAGGAGACTCTCTTCAATAATATAGATGGAAATGCATTCATATGTATCAATACATGTGACTTATTGTCCAGATGCTCATGTAATTTTACTACATATGGTCCACTCAACACAGTATAGGTCTTTCCTCTTTATGCTACTTAAAGAAAAAGGGAGAGAGAGGGGAGAGAGAGAGAGAGAGAGAGAGAGAGAGAGAGAGAGAGAGAGAGAGAGAGAGAGAGAGAGAGAGAGAGAGGAGAGAAGTAGTAAAATTGTCTATGTGAATATTGCTTGTGAAAACCTTCTGTAAACAAATTTGTTTTGATGCCTAATAATAAGTAATAAGATCTGCAGTAATAAGATCTGATATTCTTTCTCCCCAAAACACAAATACCACTTTGGTATCTTCTGCAGATACTTGAGAATCATTCCTGTAAACTTAGAAAAAATTGGTCAGTTCCAATGTAGATTTTCTGTACATATGCTTGATTTAGTTGAGTTGCATTTTCTGCATTTCCAGTCTTTGTTTTCTTCCTTGAAATAGCTTTAGGGAAAAAAAAATTCTCTCTCTCTCTCTCTCTCTCTCTCTCTCTCTCTCTCTCTCTCTCTCTCTCTCTCTCTCATCTTTCTATCCATCTGTCTGTCTATCTATCTATCTATCTATCTATCTATCTATCTATCTATTCTTTTATATATCTATGTGTGTAGAGATAGATAGAGGTATATTTACAGATGTTTTCTATTTTCCTATTTCCAGTTTTACTCCTAAATGTCCATAAGTTGACTTTGGTTGTTCTTTCCTTTGTCTTTTTCTTTCTTTTTACATAAAATCTTAAAACTGTGTTCTACCACCAGAGACACAAAGTTTCTACAGAAGAGATAATACTGAACATGGTTTTCCAATAGCCTTTTCCTTAAAAAAACATTTCCATGTCTCCATTTTAAATCAGTGTTGCCTTTAGGTATAAAGTCTTTATATTTGGAAAACAAGTAAACTATTTACTTACAAAAGTCAATTTTAGGCTCTTTTGATGTCTCTACTATGATAGTTGCTTTGTATTGAGTAAATTTCTATATGCTACTGTGATCACTGTTAATTTCAGTTCCTCCATCTGTATCCCATCTTTTCTGTCAGTAACTTCTTTAAATCAGCCCACTTGGACTTATAATGTTTTCTGTGTTAACAACTTGTTTTAATAATATGAAATATGTGTATGTGTATTTCTCTGTGTATTGTGAAATATTATTTTCACTTTTACTTTTTCTTGCCTTCTAATTTTAATATTTTCTGTAACAAATCAGTGGGTTTAGTAAGCATAGGCAGTTGATTTAAGAATCATTCTCAGATTTTTGGTGAATTATTTCTTATCTGTTAAATTTAAACAATTTCTTTTTGGGGTTATATTTTCAATGTATTATTTTTTAGTACATACCATTTTTTTTCTCAAAGAATAACCATGATTTATAGCCATGATGATTTTATGTAATCTTCAAGTGTTTACACTTTCTAATACTTTACTCATAAACCACATTTTCTCAACATATTTTACCATCGTTTATCTCCACCATTCCACTGAAGTTGCACAATTTTAAGGTATATGCATATTTAATTTAGAGGGATTTATCAAACTTTTCATTCTGTTGCTCAACTTTCTAATTTGCTGAAACAGATTTTGGTAGATACAAAGCAATTATGTAAATGCAGTTCTTTTTGAAAGAACTTAACATGAACACTGTAAGACAAGATGACCAAATATCCATGAAATTATGTTCTTTTGCATAAATGAAACCAACTCCACCAACTTTTCTATTTGTTTTTCCAAGTAGAAACTGTGAATTATCTTTCCACTTAGCTGCAATTTCTCTTTACTTTCTTTTCAGCTCATAACGAGAATGTCAAAATTGATATAATTAATTTCCCTTAGTAATATGTCTAGTCTTTTGTCATTGTATATAATTGGAAATAGTAGTTACTGAAACAACAATTACTGTAGCTCTGTGTTGTATTTTGTCTCTTTGCATGATTGTTTTTTGTTTGTTTTTTTTTTTCTTTCCTTTTACTATTTTTTAGGTGTTTTCCTGTGATGTTGACTAATAACATTTACTTTGCAATTTGGCACTATGTATTTAAGTACATGTGCCACAGTTACTGTGGATGATTTGACAATGCATTGAAAAATTCCAGACTCTAGGGAGAAATGTAACAAATATTTAGAAGAAAATGTGATGATAACAAATTTGGGATTTTTAATTCTTACCAGTTTGGGAAAAGAGGATATAGCTTGAGAGCAGTCCTTAGATGGGAGGATATGTATAACCAATGGTAGGGATTTTCAGAGGAATGAGGGAGAGAGAAAGGGAATAGGAAAAGATAGAGGCAGCAGCAGTTTGACTATGGATGAAAACAGCTGCCATATCTTATGGGTTCCTTTCTCAAGATTGTGATAGATGACTTCTAAATGTATTAACCTGACCCATCTTACTTTTATTTAATTTTTGAAATAGTTTGTTGAATAATTCATCTGTTATATATTAGATTCCTTGCTATCTAGGATAAGAGATGGAGAAAAGGGAGGGAGAAAAAAATGGGGTTTTACAAGGATACATGTTGAATAATGTGTTGAATGTGTTGAAAATAAAATGCTTTAAAAACAGAATTCATTTATTATATTTAATATGATTTCTAATAAACACCTGTAGTTAACTTTGTCTTTATGTTGTCTGGAGTTCCCCTCTCTGTTGAATAAGTGCAATGGATTCCAAACAATAAAGAGACCTTTCATAAAATAAGTCTGGAGGTCAACCCCAGTCTACTGTTAGAAAGTTATCCTCTTTAACCGATGAGCTATTTCATAATTGTGTTTTTAAGTATAAATAAAGAATTATAAGAATGCTGGAAATATTTATAAATATACGCTGTAGTATGTAGATATTACAATTAATAATGTTTTCTTCCATTTTTGATCTTTTTTCCCTTGACCCCCTTGAACCCTTTCCCCAATATTTAATTTATAAACTCCACTTGTGATGCACAGCCTTCCCTTTTTAGTATCCCTCCCCCCTCCTTCCAAGTCTGAAGTAAAAAATTATAATTTTTTTTGTTGATGATAGCCACTCCCAAGAGACATTTTGGCATTTTAGCAAGAATATACTCTTAAGTTTTCATAAGGATATGTTTTTAATGGTAGGGATTTCATGCTAAAGGATATTGGCTTATAGTCTTGAATGTTCTCAACTTTGCATTGAATTGACCAGCAATTTCAGTGTCAAATCACTTAATACCCCTTAAATATGGGAAGAGACTATCTGATTAATAGTTAATACATAGGCATATTGATGAAACACAGTGTAAGACATTTGAATTCTTCAGGTGAGCACAAAAATTCTTTGAAGTAGTCACCATTCTGTTTGTTCTTTTAAATATTCATAAATATAACCATGTGGATTTTTAAACATTATTCAAAACACAGTTAATCTGAGGTACATTCAAGTAAAGCAGTTATAAGTATGAAATTATTCTTAATTTTTTAACATTTACTTTTTTTCCCAAAGTAAAGGTAGAACAATAGTCAAAAGTCAAGAATTAGTGAGAGCATATGGAGGTGGGTAGAACAAAGATATGTGTAACTCATGTCCTAGAATATTCATATGAAATAGTGTTTGTTTTTTTTTTTCTTGACTAAAATCTCAATATGAATCAGCACCCCTGCATGGATTCAAAAAAAGAATACTCTAATTTTAAGCTATCTCAGAGAAGTAAAGTTAAAGTTTATCTGGAATAATATATAGAATTCTGAATATCAGATTTCATGGAGGACACAAACATTACACAAAAAGTATGTTCAGAAATGAGCAACCAGGGTAGGGGGAAGAAACTAAAAACCTGAGAAGTAAAGAGGAAGAGGAAGAAAAGAAAAAATAATAAAGAGAAGAGGAAAGAGTCAAGGAAAAGAAAGTTGTCTTCAATATTTGAAATGTCTTATGTCAGAGAGAGATTATCGTATTTAGCTCTAGAACAGAGATTGTTAATGCCCCCCATCAGTTGATACAAGTCTCTCCAGGCCTCTCTGAAACCATACTGCTAATCATTTCTTATAGAACAATAATTTTCCATAGCATTCATATATTTTAACTTATTTACCCATTTTCCAACTGATGGGCATCCACTCAGTTTCCATTTTTTTGAAGGGTCAATGTTTTATCCAATGAAGGCAACAGGGTATGTACTGTTTTAGGTGGCATTTAACTACTGGTAACCAGCTTTGAGGGCAAATAGTTGTGTACATATATGATAGAGAAGAAAAATGGGTTTTTAAATTTTTTTTTTTTAACTAGTGAATAGATTCAAACCCAACTTTTGGCACTATAGATATTTGATCAGGGCCTTTCTGGACCTCAGTTTCCTCATGTATAAAAGAGATCTTTCTCCAATATCTCAAAAATATATAATTCTATTATATTTATAGCTTATATATGAATATTTGGTGTCAAATTCTATACGAAATGCGAGATATATTAGAAGTTATCTACATGTTTCTTTCTAGCAAAGGCTCTGTGGTATATAAGTATAATATTTTTAAAATTTAAATTAGCATTCCTAAAGACTGTTAAAGTAAGAGTGTTGGCAAACATATAAATGTTTTAAAAGGTTACTTACTTTCATCAATAAGACAAGGATTTGCACATGTTACCTGATTAGCTTGTTAGTGGCAGATAGCCAGGCAGTCAAGCATGGTACAAACTTATTAGTTGATATAACCACAGAACTACTTTATGTAAATTAATTTGAAAAATTTATGTGACACTTTAAAAACTACTTTATGAAATAGTCTGCATCAGCTCAGTTAAACCCACATGGGAAGGTGTTAAAGGTTATACCACTAATATCTGAATGAGAAGGCTAAGAGATTGAATACATTAGAATAACCACACTTGTTTTCTTTCCCTTAAAGTTACCAAAAATAAAATAACAGTGCAATCAATTAATTAGGATATAAAATTGTTAATACTAGATATTCATTATCACTTATGAGGCCACATAAATTGCATTTTGATAGAAAAATGCAGCCCCATAGGAGAACAAGACATCAAGAATTTAAGGATCATAACTATGGCAGATTTCATCATATTTCCTTTAGGAAAGAATATGGAGGGTAAATCTGCTTTTTTAAATGTTATACTGTTTTATGAAGCCTGAAGCTATTTTTTAATTTGGGAAAGCAGTACCAGCCACTGTATTAAAAATATGACTGTGAAAAATATTAATGTATCAAAGAGAAGAAATCTTTGGCTTGCAAATAACTTAAAAGTTACTTTTAATCTAATCTTCTTTGAACTGTAACGTGTTAATATGTCTTCTCATGATCCTCATCAAAGTAGATAATAAAAACTAATTAACTATTTTAGTTAGAGAAATTCCTCCCCCCCAAAAAAAATTACAGAGTTCTTTGTTTTGGGGAAAAGAGGTCTAGTAATGATCATGTTTTTTAAACATAACCCCAAATCCAACGTTCATTTAGAACTGCATATTTGCTTAGAGATGTGATTTTTAATCTAGTTTAATTACTTTTCATTCTAGTGACCTTGAGTTTTAGCTCCACATGATAGATATGTAGGGATTGAAAAGTGAAAAAAATACTAGGATTGGTCCTTGAAAAAGATGAAAAACTAGACATTAGAGCATTATGAGTTCATCAAAGAAAGTCTTGGAAAGAACAGATTGAACAGTTCTCAGTGGTGCTAGCTTTGATGACGTGGGAAGCAGACGAATAGATTAAATTGCTCAGGGTATGGGAGGAACATTTGACATTACATTATAGATTTTGTCTATATCTCTGGATTGTGTCTGAATAACCTGATGCAAATGTCTTTGTTTCTTTAGAATTAATGCAGTAAGTTAACTTAGTTATATCATAATGCCAAGATAAAAGAAGACATTTATCCCAAGTTAGACATAGCTATATTCTATAACCATACTGTTTACCTATAATTTGCAGAACTATGAGCAGCTCCCAAACTCCTCTGAACCATAATAGTTATTTAATTTTAAGAAAAAAAATGAAGAATGTTGTATGTGTCTTCAGTACCCTTTCCCTTTAACAATTAGGTACTCCCAGTTAGTCTTCATTTCTTAATTTCTCCTTTCATCTATAAATGGTAACTCCTAGGTCACAACTATTCCTTTATTCCTCCCCGTGGTAGGTATGGGTAGTTTTACCAGGTTCTACTTCCATGGTTCAAGTGGGAAGAAATCAAAATCCTCCTTTTTTTTTTTTTTTGTTCCAGTGTTATTTTCATATCATACATCTTCCAACCAAATTAAAGTCCACACTCTGAATTTAACATTGGCTTCACATTCTTACTTGCGTTCAAGATCAATTTCAGTTTATTTGTTAATTTTCATCCTCCCTATAATTATAGAATTTTAGAATGAGGTTAATATATTGAAAAAATCTTCATATTATTTTTTATTATTTAGCTGGTGTGATCATAGAGGAAAAAGGTAAACACTTATACTTAGCTCAACTAAACTTTTTTTTTTTTGACATGGCCAAGATACTAAATACTTTAAAACACTATAATTTCATCTTTTCATCTTTCCCCAACAAGGTGGAACAACTTACTTCCTTCATTTATAGAACCTTATTTCAGGTCTTAATTATCTTAGCTGAATTGTCTGAATTGTGAGTCAAGCCATCTGTCATGGTTAAAATTATCTCCTGTTTCCTTAATATTATGATATTGAAATCCTTCTTTACCTTCTAGGAAGTGATCCTGGTCAGATAAGGAAAAGGAATCAGAAGGTACTGAGAATCATACAGACAATCTCTTTAATAAGTAACTAACCCTAGGGCAAGTCACTTAACCCCAATTATCTCAGCAAAAAAAAAAAAAAAAAAAAAAAAAAAAAAAGAAAAGAAAAAAAAAGAAAAGAAAGAAAGAAAGAAAGAAAAAAGAACAAAAGTAATAAGAAAACATAAAGAAATATTGGCAAAATGGAAGGATGTCTTGAAGTCATTATCAGACAGGGAAATAAAGGAATTGGAGGTTTCATCATTTACTTAAGGCAAAGAAAAACATTTTCATGAGACATAGGACCATCTTGTTTTATAGTGCTAATGTTGAATATATGCAAATGCAATTAAATACAGATAATTAGTCTGTGCACTAAAATATTTGACAGAGAATGAGGAAGAAGAGATATTCTTTAGAAGAATGTTTCAAAGTTCCTAATGGTATCAGCATTTGATAGTTTAAAAAATTTCAATATGAAAATAAGGAAATGAAAACAAGAAAAAAACAAGTGATTTTGATCAAGAAATGAAAGATGATAAATCACTATATACTAATCTTAAGCTTCATTCCTCATCAGACATTAATATAATTTTTTGGATTAGATTTGGATGTTTGTAGAAGTGATAAGTACCAAATGCAATAAAATTGAATAACAAATTTTCCTATTAATTTTCATTTAATGTCTATTTATTAAAGTTAAGTCTCAGTGAGTGTGAATGATGCATCATCTTCTTTGGTCACTTGTATTCAAATTTTTTCTACCCAAAGTTTTAGTGATATTAAATATGGTAATTTATTTGAATCCAATGGAAATGGACAATGCTAATTTGAATGAAGGGACTACATGAGGGCATTCATTATTTGAACTAATCAAGGTGTAAGTATATAATTATTCTAAGAGCAAAATAAGATACTTGTGCGGAAATTTAAACAATAAGGAAATGACTAATTATAGACTTAATAATAATTTCAGAATATGAATCATATTATAAATTGATTTGAGCTAAGCCCAGAGTAATGTCAAAATAGAATAAGAGAGACAGATAAGATGCTGTACTTAATTATAGTAGGTTAACCCCAAAACATTAAAAAAAAGTACTCAAAAATTGAGAATTAGAAAAAATAGTGAAAGTGAAAATGGCTATCATTTTTGTTTCATATATTTCCCTCAAATGCTTTGCAATTGAGCTTGTATTCTAATATGATGTAGCCCTTTACTTTTGCTTCTTTCCACCTGATAAGACATCAAGATCATTTTTACTAAAGAAGTTTTGTGCTCTTTTAGGAATAACTTTGAAAAATTTGGAGGATAAGTATGGACATCTCTCAATAGCATAACTTTATAAAAGAATAAAAATACAATTGAAACTAAAATAACCCCATAATGATTTTTAAATGATATCCAGAAAATCCAGGTGATACTGAAGACACACACACACAAAAAAAAAAATACAAAATGGAACAGATCTACTAGAATTTTTACAATGACTTACAATTCTGAGACATTGATAATAGAATCATTTTACCTAGACACTTTTATGTTAGTTAACAATGTGCTATGTGACAATGTGATCAAACATGACATAAGAAAGTAAATATAGAAAACTGTATCCCATCAAATTCATTAAAATGGTGTCTGAAATGACACATTTTTAAAGAACCGTTAGGGTCCATTTTAATAATTTCAAAGAAAGATATATTCTAGAAAAAAGAAATGAAAAAAAATCCTTGATTAATACTTTTTTTGTTTTTAAGGGAAGTCAAAAAGATATTAACATCTATGAATCATGTTTTATCATCTAAAATCATTTTAGAAATTGTCTATGCATAAAGGGTAGCTCTAATAAAAATAAGAAGGCATAGTTTTTCGGTGACTCTTTTTTATAGCAGAGAACAATGTAATAAGGAGCAATGACTCTGATTAGAAGAGCTAGTGCATTAAGCTCCAAGATTCATAGAGGTTAGAATCTAGTGCATGAATGTCTGAAAGCTTAGGTCAACTCTATCTCTCTTAAACCATCTAGTCATCCTTTAGGTCATTATGGCCTGCTAAGCTTAAGCGTTTTATTATTTGTCCTGCAGATTCATACATGACTCTTCCTTTTTACCTCTTTATTTTTTTTTCTTTTTTCTTTTTGCTTTTTGTGACAATAAAAAGCAATACCACCTTTGCTACTGGAAAGGACATGCCAATCTACTACCCTAAGATTTCACGCAGGAAGGATATAATGCAATGTGCTAATCACTTTATATTCACAACTACTCTACAATGTAGGTGCTGTTATTATCCCCATTTTACAGTTAAGGAAACTAAGGCAAATGAAACTTAAATGTCTTGCACAGCTAGTGTATGAGGACATATTTGAACTTAGGTCTTGTGATCTCGGTGGATCCAGAGAATCTCAGTAGATGTAGAGAAGGATTTCATTGTATCTATTATTTTTAAGATTCTTATAAAAAAAAAAGCATTTGACTCAGGAAACAAAATATAATTCTTCTCAAATTGTTTTACTCATTTGGTTATAGGGATGTATGAAGATGTGAGACAAACAAAATTATAAATTATCTAACACATGAAATAATTTTGCCTTATTAATCTACTATATGACTGTGAATCTGTGAAAACAAAACACCATGCTCTAATAAGATTCAAAATTTCACTAGCAGCTAGTATAGGAGTTTGCTCATAATAGGTGAATAAGAAATGTTCAGTACTTGGACTTATCAACTTGTCATATGGTTTCAGGCTGACTTTATAATGACAATGAAAATGAACATGATGTAACATTTCTGTAGGTAATATTGATGATGATCTTTCAACAATTTTTAAGACTGGGTCTTCATGTCTCCATCAGGCTGAAAATGTAGGCTGGATTACTGATTATTACACGAACGTGATTCCTTAGTCATCCTCATAGCCTTTTAATACTAGGATATCATAATATAGATAGATACCAGATATACTACATAAAGTTAACTTTAGCCCTATTAGAGCCCAGAATTTCAAAGCTAAATCAGTTCACCATTCTCAGACTCTTCAATCACTGGCATTATAGATGTTTGCCAACAGATTTAGTCTTTTTTTCATATTAATAGTGTACAAATTATTACAAAGTCTGATTGTTGGACAACAAGATAAAAGGCTACTAGTTTTTTCCAAATTTCACTCACCAGTTCTTTGTAATACGTTAATTTACTTGACTTTGTAATTATTAAGATATGCTTTTGATATACATGTGGTTTCATAATATTATTATAATTCAATGCTGGAGAAATTCTGTATATGATCAATTGAACTATATTTTTTAAAAAGATAGGATCATAGGATGGTATTCATGTTTTAAGAAAAAAATTCTGCTAATAAAAGTTGTTTTGAAAACTGCAAAAAATTTGTGCTTTAAAAAACTTAGCTAAAGAGAAAAAGCTGGGAGGATGTTTAACAAAATCTAAGAGAAATGATTTATTTGTAGTGCTTTAGTCTTCTTGTAAAGGTTGAGCTAATTATGTAAATGAATGATGAATTAATTCCCCCCAAACATGAATTTTTATGTATTAATTGGAACTTGGTTGTTTTTACATATTCATATTTCATTTGAATGTATGTATTTTCTTTGTTTTTAAAAAATTTCAGGAAGGAATCATTTTCTTATTAGCATCAACTTGTAATATTCTTAAATTATATTAGAAATTATTTATTATCCTATTGCTAGGTGATTTTTTAAAATTGCAATGTCATCTTCTCTAAAGTCCAAAGAATTTGACTTCAAGAATAACAGAAATAAGTAGACACTGAAAAAATATCTCTGTGAGCAAAGTAAAATATAACATACCATAATTTAGGCTTCATAAATGACCATCCTGGATGAGTCGTCCTGGAGGGTAGTTAGTTTTTAACCAGTTGGTTTCCACAAACTTCCCTTATTGTTTAATGTGATAACAGAGAGAGTATCTTCTTCCTGCCTTCATCATAAAAACACTTTTAAAAGTCTCTTTTGAGATTAGCTGCCAAAACTACTCTACTCTGAAATAAGAATGGCTTCAATTCAGTTAGAGTCAAATAGCTTACAATATTCAATTCAATGAAACAAATATTAAGTAGATCTCTCTGTGCATAATACTAGGGTAGGCAATGGAGGAGGATATCACATTTAGATGAAACCTATTCTCTGCCCTCCTGGAGTCTACAGTCTAGTAAAAAATATGATATATAAATTTATACTTTATTACTTTAGGATTTGTCATTTCATTGACCTGAATTGAATTTCTTTGAATTTATCTGAGATGAAAAAACAACCATATTTTTACTATTGGGACCTATTTTTAAAACCTTTCTAATGTGGGATCAGCAAGGTTTCCAAGACTACTCTAATGGTAATTTCAAAATCATAATAAGGTACTGGAATAGAAATTCATAGGAGCAAAATTCACACAAAATAATATCTGATTTCATACTTCCAAAATATTTCTGTTTTGAAGAAAGGGGATCTACTAACATATGAGCATGACATAATTATCTTTTAGAGGAAATGTATTTTTAAAAATTGGTTTCTTAGAAATTTAAAGGTGAAAATGCACTATTACTTGTTTTTATTTTATTTTAATTTAAAAATATTTTGAGACAGGCTTTCTCATTTAATCCCGAGCAAAAGTGAAGTAGGTATTTATGGACCTGATTCCGGTACTGCTTACCACAGCATAGAATCTGTTTCTATAAGCAACCTCCTCTGTTTCTTACTAGAGCACTTCTTCCCTCTGAAGGCAACCTGGTGGTTACTGATTCTTGGTGACTCAGTATATTGATGTCAGGCTGTAACACATGCTTTAGCCCTATTATATCTCAGAACTACCATGCTCAATAGATCTAATAGCTTTAACCACCTTAAAAACAGGGATAAGTGTTGACCACAATTTCTGGATGCTAACTTGTTTTGAAATAAAAGCCATAAATGATATTATCACTACATTTTTGTAGATAACAAAAGAATTAATGTTTCTAATAAAGGATTAGTTTTTTTTTTTTTTAATTCCATTTGAACCATGATTAGAGCGAATGCTACTTTCTTTTCCTACATTGATCTAAAGATAGTCTTGAAAATGGATTAGACTCTTGTACTTGTAACAATTTTGTTATAAGAATGAGTTATCACATTTTTATGACTGATGCTTTGTGATTCTCATTACATTTTCCCATTCCCCTATCAAAAATTGTAATGAGACCAAAAATGCACAAAATCCATTCATTTTCTTGACAAAGATCACAGAATAATTAATTTAGGAACAACAACTAACAGGATGGTTTACTATTTTAATCAGTTTTGCTTAGGTTATTAAAAAGAGAATAAAAGCTAAGGACTGTTAAATAGTTTCCTTCAGAAGTATTAGCATTTTTGGTTTTCCCCCCTGCAATACAACATTTTTAGGGTTACTTGGTTGATAAAAAGCAGTATTGTCTCAGTTTCATCTTGACAACTCAGCATTTCTCAATGGCCTGTTTATTTCATTATAATTAAGTTAAAAGAAGAGATTGTTTTTGAAAATTTTCCTAAATTTATAAAAAGAAATATCAATCTATACCTTAAAGGCTATTTATGAGAGTCAATAAAATATGAGAATGATGTTTTTCACTAGATATAACTTTTTATGATAGGTATGATATACTTTGCAGAATCATATTAAATACTTTATAAATTAATAATGTACTAAACAATAATAAGGGGAAGTTTCAAATTCCTGAATTGGAGCCCAAATTTAGAGTTTGATTATTCTACTATGCATTTTATCTGTGAAGTCTACACTTCATTTATGCAATAGATTAGATACAGGATCCATGGGTTTCCACAGTAAAGTCATTCATTAATTCATTTAGTTATTCCTACATTCATACAATGTACTTTCCTGGTCGAACCACCAAATACTAAAAATTATTATACTGCTCATTTATAAACATTAGAACATCCTAAATGATTTAAGCTATAAATGTTTCTATATTATTAACTATGCTTGATATTATAAATCCAGATTTCCCCTGATCAATCAGTCTGTCAATAAGCATTTTTGAGAAGCTATGAAAGAGATGGCTAGATAGCACATGGGATAGAACACTGGCCCTAAATTCAGGATGACATGAGTTCAAATTTGGCTTCAGACACTTAATAGCTGTGTGACCTTGGGAAAGTCATTTAACTCCAATTGCCTGAAAAAAGAACTTACTCTTTGTGGCAGATTGACACACCATTGTGAGTCACCATTGTGAAGGAACATATATTTAAATTCTACTAACTAATGAATATTACTTGATTTTCCCATTAAGTTCTCAAACTCCACACATTCAAAACTCAACTAACATTTTCTCTCACTTTCTAACAGAAATATTTCCCATTTCTCTACTTTTACTTATGGCACCAAAATGCTTTTTTACTTTTCCAGTTTTGAATCTGCTGATTCATTTATTACACAATCTTTAGTTAATCAAAATCAACTTTATAAATGCTGCCTTTGTGTCAAGCACTGTTGGAAACACTGGGAATACACAAGCAAAACTTTATTAACAAATGCTCACAGAACATTTACATTTGATTGGGGAGGCAATATATAACATTAAGCTAAACTCAAAACACACATATGTGAACATTTGTATCTATGATCCCTATTCAGAACTTTTTTCCTAGTGAAGTGAAATACTACCTATTCATTCCAATCCATTCTATGCAATTTATGCTTCTGTACTCCCAAAAATTAGCTGCAGGAAGATTTTCCAACATGTTTCTAGCATCCCTCATTTTTTCTCAGTATTGAGAAGGTCTCATTGGAGCAGTTTATTGGATTTTAATCTAATTGCATGATTAGTTATCTTTTCCCTTCTTTCCATATAACTCATTTATGACATTCTTTGTGTCTGTCCTTCTTGGAGACCATCACTTTTTTTATTCTGAAGTCTTCACATGCACTAAGCTACTCTACATGACTCTTTGTGTGAAACTAATTTTTAGGGTTGGTTTATTTGTAGGCAACATTATTTCTTGTTGCTATTATATAGAAACACTGTTAAATGTTAGCATTGAAAATATAAACCTTTCCTTTCATGGGTAATTTGGAACCAATAAAAGAACTTTACAATTTTCTGGAAGCCATTTTTCAACTCCAGGTCAAGTTGTTATTTAATTTATTTTGTATGTTGTAGATACAAATGTTGTGATAAGATCTATTAATTATCTATCCAAATGCATATTGAAATTTGATAACTAGTCATTCTTTACCTACTTGTTATTCCATAGGTAGATGATCAAGACAAATTCTTTTGAGTAATTATAGATCTTTTCCAGAAGGTTTCCTAATTTTCTGAAACTTTCCATAATTAGCATAATATCATCAAAAAACAAGACTATCAGAAATACTATTTCAATTACAGAGAGTTTCTCTTTGATTTTGATTCTGTATGTATCTTCTCAATTACATTGGTCATTACCTGAGACAAACATACATTTAAAAATGATAGACAATATCAGTAATTTCAGAATCATACTCCTCTTCTCCTAACTATACAAAAACTTTTAAAGAAGCTTCTATCCATGAATCTAAGGTATCTAATGAATTCATTATTGGAAATATGTTGGCTTGTATGAACAATACTAGTCAACTTCATCTTTACTACTTAATAATTAAATGAGAGATTTAAGAACATAAGATATCACTGTGTTTATTGTATGCTTAAAAATTAAAAGCAAATAACAACTATTTTATGACAAAATATTTCTTAACCCTTATGTCAGGATCACTTAGGGAATCTTTGAAAGAAGAAACCTGACCAATGATTTTTTTTTTTTTTTTTGGATAAAAATATATACCAGGGTAGAGCCGACATTGTGGAGAATAGACAGGATTTTATTTAAACTTTTCCAGGCTTCCCTCAAAATAAACCCCATATCAAGCCTCTGAACAGATTTTGGAGTGACAGAACCCATATACATTTGGAGAGTAATAATTTCCCAGCATAACATATCTTGGAAGGTCTTCAGGAAAGGTCCATCTCAAATAAGTAGGGGGGAATGGAGCCCATCACAGATGCAATGTTGGGAGGCCCAAGGCAGAAAGGCCTAGCATGGAGAATATTAGCCAAAATACAGCAGTGTTGGCTACTATTAACTAGTTTAGAAGGTTAGTGGACCAATAGATCAACTATGATAACTCCAACACAACTATGGAAGACAAATAGTGAGCCTATAACTCTAGTATGAGAGGTGAGACTTGGTAAGGTCTACTCAGTACAGTAAGGAAGTCTGCAGCACAACCAATCCCAATTTTATGAGCAAGCACTGATAAACTACATCAGGATTATAATAGCAAATATGAAGACCAAGGTGATAGTAATGAAAAAATCTCCAGAGCCAGATGGATTTGCAAGTGAATTCTACCAAACATTTAAAGAACAATTAATTCCAATACTGTATAAAATATTACAGAACATAGGGGAATGAGTTCTGTTTCATGATTTTTTTAAAAAAAGCTTTTTATTTTCAAAACATATTAACAGATAATTTTTTTAGCATTGACCCTTACCTAGCCTTATGTTTCAGATTTTCCCCTTTCCCCTGACCCCTGCCCCTAGATGACAAGCAATCTAATGAATGTATACATGTTAAAATATATGGCAAATCCAATATGTGTAAATATATTTATACAATTCTCTTGTTGCACAAGAAAAATCAGATGAAAAAGGAAAAAAATGAGTAAGAAAACAAAATGCAGGTGAACAGTATCAAAAGGAGTGTGAATGCTCTGTTGTGATCACATTCGGTTCCCACAATCTTCTCTCTGGGTTGAGATGGCTCTCTACATCACAAGTTCATTGGAACTGGCATCAAACATCTCATTGTTGGAGAGTCATGTTCATCAGAATTGATCATCATATAATATTGATGTTGCCATGCACAATATCTTTTGGTTCTGCTTATTTCACTTCACTTCAATTCATATAAGTATCTGCAGGCCTCTCTAAAATCATTTTGCTGATCATTTCTTACAGAACAATACTATTCCATAGCATTCATATACCATAATGTATTCAACCCTTCTCCCATTGATGGGCATCCACTCAGTTTTTAGTTTCCTGCCACAACAAAAAAAGCTGACAATTTTTTTTCTTCTCTTGAGTCCTTTTATTGACTCCTTCTCATCAGTAATCACTAGACATGGTAAAATTTTGAGTTCTTTGTACCTGTTAGTCACTTATATTAATTACTATAGCAAGGTAGTCTGCTTTAGAGTATTGATTAGAACATACATTTTCTTTTTCATAATATCAGTGATGTTCTGGATAGTCTCATAAGTAACCTATTGAGCTTTGAAAAAACAGTCATAAAATTCAGAAACTGGTGCTATCTGTTCATGGTGAATTTTAACATTAATATTAATTTATACTTTATATTCTTTTATTGGTTTTGTAAATATTTTTCCTTTTTTTATTAATAGTCTTCTAAGGAAGATTAGGTATTCTCTATTAATGAAAGGAATACCCAAAGCAATTCTGTTAAGAGTGGTATCTTATGACCATACAAAAATAGGTGATACCAGATTTGCCTTGCAGGTTTTACTTTATAGATCTGTGTTCTACCAGAACACAGTAAGGAACAAAAAAAAATCCCATAGCAAGGAGCTTAATTTTCTTTTGTGCCAATGGCATATGGTAATTTGTTCCCTTGGAATCTTGTGCCAAACTTTCCATTTTTTCTTGCAACTCTTTTCAAAATGATATTGCTACCTTTATCTCCCTTTCTCCCTTCATAGAATATTTGTACACATCTAGAATGTATATATTAACTCTTTTACATTTACAATTACTTGAATTTCCTCCTAATCTTTTCCTCAATTCAATGAAACTTGAGAGATACCTATAAGAGGTACCATAAGTTGTATATGGTTATTAAGATGATTAATATTATGAAGTGTGAAGGTGACCCTAAAGAAACCTATGCTACCTAAATTCTCCAAAGAATTCAAGTCAGTGCAACAAAAAAGTATTAAACATGTATCTCAGGCAAAGGAAACAAAAACAGAATGAGTATCATGAAAATTTTGAGGAGAAATCTTTATAAAGGGCATAGGAAGGTATGAGGAAGAATGGGGTATATAATTTAAGTCTTAAAATAAGGTCTCAGATTGAAAGAAAAAGAAAAAAGATAAATGTTCGAGGAGATGTGGAAAAACTGGACCACATTGTTGGTAGAGTTGTGAACTGATTCAACCATTTTGGAAAACAACTTGGGACTGTGTCCAAAGGACTATCAAACTGTGCATACCCTTTGATCAGCCGTGTCTCTACTGGGTCTGTGTCCCAAAGAAATCATCAAAAAGGGAAAAGGACCCACATTTTTGCAAAAATGATTGTAGCAGCCCTTTTAATAATGGCAAGGAACTGGAAACTGAGTGAATGTCCATTAGTTGGTGAATGGTTGAATAAATTATTGTATATAAATGTTATGGAATATTATTGTTCTACAAGAAATGATCAGCTGGATGATTAAAACTGTTCTGGAGGGACTTATATGAACTGATGCTAAATGAAGTAAGCAGAATGAAGAGAATATCAGACACAGCAACAGCAATATAAGGAATGATCACTTCTGATGGACAGTGGCTTTTTCAGCAATGAGGGGATTCAAGGCAATTCCAATAGACTTGCAATGAAGAGAGCCATCTGCATTCAGAAAGAAGACTATGGAGACTGAATGTAGATTCACAACATAGTATTTCATTTTTTTGTTGTTGTTATTTTCTTGCTTTATATTTTCTTTCTCATTTTTCCTTGATCTGATTTTTCTTGTGCAGCATGCTAAATGTGGAAATATGTTCAGAATTATTGCACATGTTTAATATATATTGTATTATGTGCTATCTATGGTAGTGACTGGGAAAAGGGAGGGATGAGAAAAATGTGGCACACAAGCTTTTGTAAGGGTAAGTGTTGAAAATGATCTTTGCATATATTTTGAAAATTAAAAGCTATTATTAAAAAAAGAAAGTTGGGATATTTACAAATAGAGATGGAGGGGAGGGAATCTATCTAGTCATGTATGATGATGTGAGTGAAAAAAACACCATAAAAACTCAATGGGGATAGTCCACTTTGAGTGGAACATGCATTCACCTTAATGTCATTTTTTAAGCAAGAGATTTTAAATAGAGACAATTTCAATTCAATATTAAAAGCTCTTTTCCCTGGATTATTATTCATTGCATTCCTCAAAAAATTTATAATTTAAATACTCAAAGAAGCAGTTGAAAAAATTGTTGTAAACTGAAGCTTTCCCAAAGAGGTATCAGTGATTCTCTGAAGAGTAAGTTTTCAATTTCATCAGGCATATCTCTTTCTATTCTGACAGGTCATAATTAGAGAGGACAATATTGAAAATAACATAAATTTAAGTGACAATGAATGTAATCAAGTTAATAGTAGTGTAAATACATACCCATACCATTAGTAGAGAATTGTTAAATGCTGCATTCAAAAGATGTAGAAAAGATTTTGTCCATTGTCCTCCTTCTGATTATATGTGGTGTCATATATTTAGTAAGAAGATACAAATATCACATCATGATCTATTATTCAAGTGATACTGCAGAGGAAAAACTTTTTGTGGTATTAATTGAAAGAAAACATTCAAATAATTTCTGTAAGTTGATTTCCCCACTTTATTGATGATAAATGTTCATGTCTTTTTAAATAATAATTTGTTTGGGATTGCCTTACATTGTTTATCAGATTGTATTTTTGAAATGACTGAGTTTGATTTAACTCTCCTTCTAGTTTCTCTTTGAATTTTAGTTTAAAATGCATAATTACTGTGCCTCAGCAGGAGCTTCCAAGCATGGGAAGTGATTTGAATGAGTGAAAATCATGAAATAGAACTATATTTCATAATTTTTAACTTCTAGTATCTTTCCACTTAAAAAATCCCCTCTATAGAAACTTTATTGCTGTTGATGAATGGGTTAGACATAATACAGTATAAGTCATTGAGCTGATTGTTTAACATTATTTTTTACTTCATAAGAGTTAGAGGTTATGTTGATTGTGTATTTGTCATGAGTTATCAAAAGCTTATTGTTTGGAAAGTGAAAATAGGAATAAAGTAAAATACAACTTCCTGTCTTTATTAATTATCTTTGTTAATTGCAACAAACTTATCCTTCAAATTAGCCTTACATTTAACTCATGAAGAAATTCCAATTATTCTTGCACAAGTTGCTTTAACTTTGTCTGGAGTTACATAGAATAAAAATATTTTTAGAAAAAGAATAGAAGAAATGAAATGTGAAAATAAAATGAAACTAGATCTATATAACTGAGAATTAAGAGGAAAAAGATATTTCACTAAGATTTTAGGCATTCAAATTTAGATGACATGTTTGATGGTGACAGTTCCTAAAATAAATACTAATAATTATAGCCATGTCTTGAAGAATAAAAAAGAAAAATTAAAATTTCTTAGATTAATTCAAGGCAATAATCTAAAAAACTTTTTCTTGGTAAAATGTGTTTTTATATCACTTACATTTCACATCTCTGCACTTTTCCCTTCCAGAAAATTATCCCTTGAAAGCAAATAATAAAGCAAAATATGAAAAAAGTTTCTCATATAACCATGATTACATATAACCATGTCCAAAATAATATGAAGAGCTCAACACTCATAATCCCCAATTACTACCAAGAACATTCAATCAAAGAAGATTCATTTTTATATCTCTTGTTTGGAGGTCATTATAATTTCATAGGATCCAATATTGTTTGGGTTTTTCCCCACTTATATTGCAATGTATATTGTATAGATATTTTTTACACTTTTCATCAGTTTATCCCTCCCCATACTTCTTTGTGTTCATCATAATGATTATTTCTTACATAAAAAATAATACACATTTACATTTATACAGCAAGGATTTTTTTAGAAATTCAATACAACATTAAATAATTTGTTTTCTGTTTTTTATTAACTCAAAATATTGTTATAAGAATTTGGCATAAAATGCTTTTTTATCATTGACCTTCCTGGAACACTTATCTTGTAGCAGAATTGCTGGGCAAAACAGTATGGAAAACATTTTTACATTTAAGGGTTCTGATAAAGGCCGCATTTATAAAATATACAGAAAATGGACTCAAATTTATAAAAATTCAAACCATTCTTCAATTGATAAATTGTCAAAGCTGATAAACAGGCAATTTTCAAATGAAGAAATTAAAACCATTTCTAGTCATATGAAAAGATGCTCTAAATCAATACTGATAAGATAAATACAAATTAAGACAATTCTGAAGTACCACTACACTTCTCTGTAGTGGTTGACTGAAATGATAGGAAAAGATAATGATGAAAATTGGAGGGGATGTGGGAAAACTTGAACACTGATACATTGTTGTTGGAACTGTGAATGGATCCAGCCATGCTGGAGAGCAATTTGGAACTATGCTCAGAAAGTTAACAACCCACACATATCCTTTGATCCAGCAGTGTTTCTCCTGGGCTTATATCCCAAAGAGATCTTAAAGGAGTGGATGCCACTCAGTTGAAGAATGGCTCAATAAATTGTGGTATATGAATGTTATGGAATATGGAATATTATTGTTCTGTAAGAAATAATCACCAGGATTAACAGAGAGAGGCTTGGAGAGACTTAAAGTTTTAAATGTTTACAATACTACATGGAAAGATGACACTGGGGGTGGAGCCAAGATGATGGAGAGCAGATATGACACATTCCCAGAAGAAGAAAAAGAATAGGCCTGTTTCAATCAGGCAGGGGGACAATCTGCTTAGCCTAGACCACAACACAGGAAGAATGGGAACAAGGACCTGGAGTGGGGAGCCAGAGTATTGCCAAGTCTATGGACCAGAGATCTTCTGTGAGTCTCTTAGTTTACTCTGCTCTGGTTGCAGGTGGGTGGCTTATTAGCTATGCTGCAAGACAACCAAAAGCCAATACAAAAGGCAAATTTTAAGCCATTGAACCCTGGAAGTACTGAGCACCTGACCATGATTACCCAGCATGAGAAGTCACTCAGAAACACCAACTCTAGAGCAAACTAAAGCAGCTGTCACTCCTTTGCTTTCAGAGCAGATCTCAACCCTTAAAAATGAGCAAAAAATAAAAAAAAAAGAACTCTGACTATAGACAACTTTTATGGAGAGAGAGAGGAGACAGCAAACTCTGAGTTTCCCAAGACAAAATGAGCTCCAGATGAAGACCCAAGGAAAGATATGGGCTGGTACTCATTTCACAAAGCCTTCTTAGAATATCTCAAAAAGAATCATTAAAGAAAGTTAGATGAAAAATGAGGAAAGAAGATGAAATTTTTGCAAGAGGATATGGAAAAGGAAAAACAGAAATTATCTGAAGAAAAATCCTTAAAAAGAGATTTGATGAAATGGGAAAAGATGAAAGATGTTTTTATTGAAAAACATAATTTGTGAAATGGAAAAAATGCAGTGAACAAAACAATTCAATTTCAATGCAATATGAGCTTAAAAAGGTAACTAAAGAAAATAATACACTAAAAATTAGAGTTGAACAAATGGAAGTGAATAAGACTTGAAGAATCAGTCAAAGGCAAGGAAAAAAAATGAAAAAAATAGAAGAAAATATGAAATTCCTCCTAGGAAAAACAACTGACCTTACCTGGAAAATAGATCTAAGAGAAACAATTTAAGGATTATTGGAGCTATGATGAAAAAAAAAAAAAAAAGAGCCCATATATTGTCTTGCCAGAACTCATAAAGTAAAACTGCCCTGATTTCCCTAGAATCAGAAGACAAAATAAGCATTGAAAGAATTCACCAATCACCTCCAGAAAGAGAATCTAAATTAAAATTCCCACGAAATATCATGGCTAAATTTCAGAACATTTGGACTAAGGAAAAAAAAAATAGAAGCATCCAAAAAGAAACAAATCAAATACTAAGGGGCCATAATCAAGATTACCCAGGACTGTGCAATTTCAACCTCAAAGGAATGAGGTGCCTGGAATCAGATAATGTGAAAGACAATGGAACTTGGATTCCAGCCAAAAATAACCTATCTAGATAAAACAAGCATTATCTTGCAGGGAAGAAAATGGACATTCAATGATAGAGGTGAATTTCATTTCTTTCTTAAACAAGATCTGAGCTGAAAAAAAATTTGATCTTGAAATGTAAAACTCAAGATAAAAAGGTAAAAAGGAAAGAACTCTAGAGAATTACATTCTGTTATGAGTATACTTCAAGAGGGAGGGTACAATTTGATTTTATTATGACAATATGAAAAAAAAAAGGTAGAATGGGGATTGTACTGGAAAAAAAAGGAAATTGGAGGAAAAATGAAGGAACATATATCTCATGAAGAGGCAAAGAAGACCTATTATAAATGAGTTAAAGAAAAGAGGGGGGGGTGAGCATTGTGTGAATCTTATTTTCATCATATTTGGCTCAAGAGAGAATATCAGACATATTTGCTTTCACAGACAAATTTGTCTCACCTTATAGGGAAGTGGTCGAGTAAAGGAGAAAGAAAAGGGAAGGCTTATACAAGGAAAACAGAATTAGAAGGGGGAAGAAGTAAGAAAGAAGGAGGGGCTATAAAAGGGAAGTGCTTTCTGAAGGAGGTGGTGGTCAAAAGCAAAATACCGGGTTGGAGAGAAGGGGGAAGAGAAAAAGAAAGCATAACAAGCTAAACAAGATGGCAGAAAATACAGAATTAGTCATTTTGATCGTGATTGTGATTGGGATGAACTCTCACATAAAACAGAAGCAGATAGCAGACTGGATTAAAAGCCAGAATCCCACATGTTGTTGACAAGAAACACATATAAAGCAGAGTGATACATGTAGAGTAAAGGTAAAATGGCTGAAACAGAATTTATTATGCTTCAGGTCACATAAAAGAGCAACAGTAGTGATCCTGATTTCAGATCAAGCAAAAGCAAAATTACATCTAATTAAAAGAGATAAAGAAGGAAACTATATCTTACTAAATGGATCATATATTATGAAGCAATATCAATACTAAACATGCATGCACCAAGTTGCATAGCATCCACATTCCTAGAGGAGAAGTTAAAAGAACTGCAAGAAGAAATAGACAGTAAAGGTATACTAATGGGGGATCTCAACTTTGCTCTTCCAGAGCTACATAAATCAAGCCACAAAATAAATTAGAAAGATGTTAAAGAGTAAATAAAATGTTAGAAAATTTACATGTGATAGGTCTTTGAAGAAAATTGAATGGGGACCAAAAGGAATATACTTTTTTTCTTGACATTTCATGGAACTTATACAAAAACTAAACATATATTAGGACATAAAAACCTCAAAATAAAATGCAGAAAGGCAGAAACAGTAAATGCATTTTTTTCAGATCATGTTTCAATAAAAATCTTTTACAATAAAAGTCCATGAAAAACCAGACCAAAAATTAATTGGAAACTAAATCTAATTCTAAAGAATGAATGGGTGAAACAACAAATCATAGACGCAATTCAAGAGAATGACAATTTTGAGACAACATACCAGAATTTGTGGGATTTAGCCAAAGTAGTAATTAGGAGAAATTTCATATGCTTACTTGCATAAAATTGAGAAAGGGAAGATCAATGATTTGAAATTACAATTAAAAAGCTAGAAAAAGAACAAAATAAAAAGCCTAAATTAAATATCATATTTGAAATACTGAAAATTAAGACATTTAATAAAATTGAAAATAAGAAAACTATTGAATAAATAAATAAAAATAAGAGATAGTTTTATGAAAAAACAATAAAATAGACAAACCTTTAGTTAATTTGATTAGAAAAAAGAAAGAAGAAAATCTAATTGTTCATCTCAAAAATGAAAAAGGAAAACTTTAGGCCAATGAAGATGAAATTAGAGCAATAATTAGGAGTTATTCTGCACAACTATAAGTCAATAAATTTGATAATTTAAGTGAAATGGATTGCTTAGATTCACAGAAGAGGAAATAGATTATTTAAATAGTCCTAATTCAAAAAAAGAAATAGAAAAGGCTATTAATCAACTCTCTAAGAAAAAAAATTTTAAGGCCAGATAGATTTGCATGTGAATTCTACCAACCATTTAAAAAACAATTATTTTCAATACTCTACATGCTGTTGGAAAAAAATAGGGTAAGAAGGAGTCCAACCAAATTTTATTATGACACAAATATGGTTGTGATACCTAAACAAGGTACAGTGAAAATAGAGAAAGAAAATTATAGACCAATTTCCCTAATGAATATTGATGCAAAAATCTTGAATAAGTTATTAGCAAAGATATTACAGAAAGTCATTCCCAGGATAATACACTAGGATCGAGTAGGATTTATACCAGGAATGAAGGGCTGGTTCAATATTAGGAAAATTATTAGCATAATTGACTATTGATAATCAAATTAACAAAATTATATGAATATATCAATAGATGCAGGAAAAGTATTTGAAAAAAAAATCCGATACCCATTTCTATTAAAATACAAGAGAGTATAGAAATAAATGGAGTTTTCCTTAAAATAATCAGTAGCATCTATTAAAAATCATCAGCAAGCATCATGTATAATGAGGACAAACTAGAACCATTCCCAATAAGATCTAGTCTAGATAAGACTAAATTGTCTACTATTACCATTAATATTCAATATTGTATTAGAAATCTTGGGGCAGCTAAAATGTAGGTTAGTTTAACTCTCAGATCCATGGAGAAGGAAGGAATTTGTGACCAAAGAAGAACTGGAACTCATACTTGAACACCAAATAGATAATTTTGATTACATTAAGTTGAAAAGGTTTTGTACAAACATAACTAATGCAGACAAGATTAGAAGGAAGCATTAGTTTGGGGGAATCTTTCTTTATATGTAAGGGTTCTGATAAAGGCCTCATTTGCAATATATAGAGAGAACTGACTCAAATTTATAAGAATTCAATCCATTCTTCAATTGATAAATGGTCAAAGGATATGAACAGACAATTTTCATGATGAAGAAATTAAAAGGATATGAAAAAGTATTCTAAATAACTATTGATCAGAAAAAGGCAAATTAAGATGACTGAACTGCCACTACACATCTCTCAGATTGGCTAAGATGATAGGTAAAGATATGATGAATGTTGGAGGGGATGTGGGAAAACTGGGACACTAATACATTGTTGGTGGAATTGTGAATTGATCCAACCATTCTGGAGAGCAATTTTGAACTATGTCCAAAAGAGTATCAAACTGTGCACAACCTTTGGTCCATCAGTGTTTCTAGTGGGCCTATATTTCAAAGAGATCTTAAAGGAAGGAAAGGGACCCACATGTGCAAAAGTGTTTGTGGCAGCCTTTTTTATTGTGGCAAGAAATTGGAAAGTGAGTGGATGCCCATCAGTGGGAGAACTGTTGAATAAGTTATGGTACATGAATGTTATGGAATATTATTGTCATATAAGAAATGTTATGGAATATTATTGTCATATAAGAAATAGGGTAATTTGAGAAAGGCCTGAAGAGACTTATATGAACTTATGTTAAGTGAAATGAGCAGAACTGAAAAAAACATTTACACAGCAACAACAAGATTAAACAACAATTGCTGTTAAATAACAAGAATTACTCAGTCGTGATAGACATGGTTCTTCTCAATAATTACGATGATCTTGGGATGAAGAGAGCCATCTACACCAGAGAGAGGACTGTGGGGACTTAGTGTGGAACACAATATAGCATTTTCCCTTCTTTTGTTACTTTCTTGTTGTTTACTTGAATTTTATTTTCTCTATCATTTTTCTTTTTTTTATTTGACTTTTCTTGTGCCGCAAGATAAATGTATAAATATGAATGCATAAATTGGATTTAACATATATTTTTGTCATATTTAACATATATGGGGTATCTAGGTGGCACAGTGGATAGAGCACCAGCCTTGAATTCAGGAGGACTCGAGTTCAAATTTGGTCTCAGACACTTAACACTTCCTAGCTGTGTGACTCTGGGCAAGTCACTTAACCCCAGCCTCAGGGGAAAAAAAAAAGGAAAAAAAAAACATATATTAGATTACTTGCTGTTTAGGAGAGGGTGTGGAGGAAAGAGTGGAAAATTGGAACACAATGCTTTGCAAGGATTAATGTTGAAAAATTATCCATGCATATGTTTCTAATGTAAAAAGCTTTAATAAAACAAATAAAATAAACTTTGGTAAGGTTCATCCTGCTATGTGTGCACATACATACCTTGATGAATGCTCCTTATGGGGTACTACAGCTAACTAGATGAGAAAAGTAATTACAAGAATTCAAGAATTTTCTATGGAAATTCAGGTTAAATAGTACTTCTGGGATTTTTTTTTTTTTTTTTTTTTTTTTTTGCCAGTGATGGAGAAATGGCCTAAAGTCTTCCTGCTCTTTTCTTGTAAATTTTCAATTATTTGATCAGTGAATCATATAAATTATGGTAAAACTAGATAAAAAGTCAGGAACTTATACCAAGGATAAGTCATATCAAACAAAAAATGAATGTCTTTGTGTCTCTTTTCTGAAGTTTCCTGTTTGAATAACATCTGCATTTTTTTTAAACTTTAAGATCATTTTATAGGAGAATTGGAATTAGATCCAAAGAGAATTACTCAATTACTCTTGCCAATAAAAAAAAAAACCTTGACTTGAACTTAAATATGCCTCAAATAGTAGTATTTCATATGAAACATCTATTTTCTTGTCATTAGTATACTGATTTCCAGACTGAAATCACACAGCAACATCAATCTGTATCTATTAAATATGGGCAATCATGCTTTGTAAAAAAAATCTGTCCATATCAATAATTCCTTGAAAACTCTGATGTTCTGTGAAGTCAGCTTGGAATTAATTCTTCATTTTAAAAACCTGTGCTTAATTTTTGAAGAGTCTGAAGAGCAAAATGGAACATTTTGGTAAAATATCACATTATTCTAATTATTCAGTTTACTATGTGACTTTTTAATCTCCAGGGAACTGTCCTAGTATTTAAAATGACATCTTTTCATAGATGGGATAATAATTAAATATATAAATACATATATACATACATAAATGCATACACCTATGTGTCTATATAAGTTTTTATAGATCTTTGTATATTTCTTTCTATAAAATGTATATAATAACAGAGCTTGAGCTCTGGAGGATAGTGTTCAAAAGAGAGACATTTGTGTCATAGTAAAGAGAGCTTGTTTTAGGAATTTGGGGAAACCTACATTAATGTCCTCATAATGCTGACTGTGTGACTCTGGTAAATTTTTCAACCTTTCTGAACCTCAGTTCAACTATCTATGTTCTCTTTCACCCCTAAATCTATTTTCATGTAAGCACACTGGTGAGTTTCTGTTCGGATTATATGTAAGAAACAGGTTATATAGGAAATGCACAGGATGGAGGGACAGGAATCATCTAAAATCTGTTTTGTTGGAAGGAATACTTGTATTGATGAGATCATACATCTGAAGGAATTTTTGTTCTCAGAATATGTATCTCAATTTTACTATGAATAAGTGGCATGTGTCATCCTTACATGTCAGGATAGGTCTGAGAGACTAGAACATGAGTCCCTGAATTAAAGACAAATATTCTTCAACATTGAGACCAGGATGCCACAAGATGGAAGAATAGCTCACTCTTGTCCTCCATATGATAATATTATACATATTTCTCTTGCTAACCAGGCACTGAGCTCCATTGTTTCAATACTGCTAAAGAGCTGTCAGTGTCACTAATCAGTGACAAGAACAATAAGAATATTTATTTTCCTTGAAAACTTTTTTTTTTATTTTCAAAAGACATGCACGGATAATTTTTCAACATTGACCCTTACATAGCCTTGTGTTCCAAATTTTCCCCTCCTTCACCCCCCACTTCCTTTTCTAGCTGGCAAGCAATCCAATATATCTTATACATGTAACATATACAATATATGTTATATATATGTTAACATCTATTAAAATATAGGCTAAATCCAACATGTGTAAACATATTTATACAATTACTTTGCTGCATAAGAAAAATCAGATCAAAAGGGAAAGAAAATGAGTGAGAAAACAAAATGCAAGTGTATAACAAAAAGAGTGAGAATGTGATGTTGTGATCCACACTCAGTTCCCATAGTTCTCTCTCTGGGTGTAAATGGCTCTCTTCATCATAAGACCATTGGAACTGGCCTGAATTATCTTATTGTTGGAAAGAGTCACATCCATCAGAATTGATTATCTAATAATATTACTGTTGACATATACAATTATCTCCTGGTTCTGCTCATTTCACTTAATATCAGTTAATGTAACTCTCTCCAGGCCTCTCTAAAATCATCCTGCTTATCTTTTCTTACAGAATAATAATATTCCATAGCATTCGTGTATTATAAAGTATGGGCTGACTCCCTGAAGGCTTCAGGGTCAGCCAGAATCAGGGTAAATCAAAGTCCTTTGTCTTTAGAGGGAGAGGTGAAGGAGGCAGGCAAACTGCCACGAGGCTTGCCAAAGATGTCTCTAGGATCCTAAAGTCCAGAGTCACCAGTCTCTCTCTTCTTCTTTCTGCCACCAAGTGACTCTGCCCTGTTTCCCTCCCTCTCCAATGTTCCTGTGATTATCTTAACACCAAACATTGAGACAGTACCAATGGTGAGAAGAGCCATTTATTCAAACATATACTAATTGTCTCAAAATTGTCTCTTTGAGTCATTGTCTCAAATTGTATAGGTAATTAGCCTTAAGTGCTCAGTTGTCTGATCCAAACATACCTTGTTCAGAGTTTCAGCCCTTTACACCTCCTGGTTTCTTCCTCCCAAAGGAGGTGATAACACCCTCCCGGACGTCTCAGTAAAGCAGGTGAAAACACCAAAAAGGAGGTAATCACATCCCCCCTGATATTCAACCAGCATCAACAGTGAGAAGAGGTATTTATCCAAATATATGCTAATAGAGCCATTGTCTCACATCCAAAAGGTAATCAACCTAAGTGCTCTGTTGTCTCATTCAAGCATAGCTTTTTGAAGTTTCAGTCCTCTATAATATATTATAATTTATTCATCCATTCTCCAATTGATGGGCATCCATTCAATTTCCAGTTTCTTGCCACCACAAAAGGGACTGCCACAAATATTTTTGCACCTATGGGTCCCTATCTATCCTTTAAGATTTGGGGGGGATATAAGCCCAGTAGAAAACCGATGGATCAAAAGATATGTACAGTTTGATAATGTTTTGAGCATAGTTCCAAATTACTCTCCAGAATGCTGTATCCATTCACAGCTCCATCAACAATGTATTAGTTTCCCAGTTTTCCCACATCACCTTCAACATTCATCAATTTCTTTTCCTGTCATCTTAGCAAATCTGGAAGGAGTGTAATGGTATCTCAGAGTTGTCTTAATTTGTATTTCTCTGATCAATAATGATTTAGAGTACCTATTCTAGCCATAATGAAAATTTGTTCATCTGAAAATTGTCTGTTCATATTCTTTGACCATTTATCAATTGGAGAATGGCTTGACTTCAGAAAATTTGGGTCAATTCTCTATATATTTGAGAAATGAGAACTTTTCAGAATACTTAAATGTAAAAATGTCTTCCCAATTCATTGCTTTCCTTATCTTATGAATATTAGTTTTGTTTGTACAAAACCTTTTTTAACATAATATAATTACAATGATCTACTTGGTGTTCAGTTATGAGTTTTAGTTCTCCTTTGGTCACATTTTTTTTTCCTTCTTCACAAACTGAGAGATAAACTATCCTTCATACTTCTAATTTGTTTATGATATCAATCTTTATGTCCAAATCAAGAACCCATTCATATATTATATTGCTATATGGTATCAAGTGTGGGTCAATGCCTAGTTTCTGCCATACTAATTTTGAATTTTCCCAGAAGTTTTTTTTTTTTTTTTTTTTTTTTTTTTTTTTATCAAATTGTATATTCTTATACCAAAAGCGAGGTTTGTCAAAAAATAGATTGCTAAAGTCATTGACTATTTTGTTCTGTGAGCCTAACCTATTCCACTGATCAACTACTCTATTTCTTAGCCAATACCAAATGTTTTTGATGACCACTGCTTCATAATATAGTTTTAGGTCTGGCACAGCTAGGTCACCTTCATTTGCATTTTTCATTAATTCTCTTGAAATTTTTGACCTTTTGTTCCTCCAGATGAACTTTGTTATTATTTTTTCTAGCTCTATAATATAACTTCTTGAGAATTCCTTTGGCATGGCACTAGATAAGGAGATTAAATTAGGTAGAATTGTCATTTTTATTATATTCTCTTGGCCTATCCAAGAGCACTTGATATTTTTGAAACTTATTAGATCTTACTTTATTTTTATGGAAAGTGTTTTGTAGTTGCTTTCATATAATTCCTTACTTTCCCTTGACAGATAGATTCCCAAATTTTTATACTATTGACAGTTACTTTGAATGGAATTTCTTTTTGTATCTTTTGCTGCTGGACTTTGTTGGTAATGTATAAAAATGGTGATGATTTATGTGCATTTATTTTGTATCCTGCAAATTTGCTAAGGTTGTGGATTATTTCTAGTAATTTTTTAGTTGATTCCCTAGGGTTCTATAAGTATACCATCATATCTGTAGAGAGTGATAATCTGTTTTCCTCATTACTTACTCTAATTCCTTTAATTTCCCTTTCTTCTCATATTGCCTCAACTAACATTTCTAATACAATATTGAATAGTCATAGTGGTAGTGGGCAACCTTGTTTCACTATTAGTAATGGTTCTAGCTTTTCCCCATTACATATGATGCTTGCTGGTAGTTTTAAAGAGATGCTACTGATAATTGTTTTTTTTTAAGGTGAAAATAATTTATTAGCTGAATTTATAACTGTGTGAAATTTACCTTTGACATCATGAAAGGGATGAAGAATCTCCAACTTTCCTTTATTTCCTTATTTCTTTCTCTCTATTCCCTTCTTCCCTTCATCCTTCTTCCCACTATCGTTCCCTCTTTTCTTTTCTCCCTCCCTCCATTTTCCCTCCTTCCCTCCATCCTTTACTTCTTTTCTTCCCCTCCCTTCCATCCTATTTTCCTTCTTTCTTCCCTCCCACCCTTCCTCCCTCCTGTCTTCCCTTCTTCCCTTTTCCTTTCCCTCCCTTCTTTTTTTTTATTATATATATATATATTTTTTATAATATTATCCCTTGTATTCATTTTTCCAAATTACCCCCCCTCCCTCTATTCCCTCCCCCCGATGACAGGCAATCCCATACATTTTTCATGTGTTACAATATAGTCTAGGTACAATACATGTGTGTGAATATCATTTTCTTGTTACACAATAAACATTAGAATCCGAAGGTACATGCAACCTGGGCAGACAGATATTAGTGCTAACAATTTACATTCACTTCCCAGTGTTTCTTCTCTGGGTGTAGCTACCTCTGTCCATCATTGATCAACTGGAAGTGAGTTGGATCTTCTTTATGTTGAAGATTTCCACTTCCATCAGAATACATCCTCATACAGTATTGTTGTTGAAGTGTACAGTGATCTTCTGGTTCTGCTCATTTCACTCAGCATCAGTTGATTTAAGTCTCTCCAGGCCTCTCTGTATTCCTCCTGCTGGTCATTTCTTACATAGCAATAATATTCCATAACCTTCATATACCACAATCTACCCAACCATTCTCCAACTGATGGACATCCATTCATCTTCCAGTTTCTAGCCACGACAAAAAGAGCTGCCACAAACATTTTGGCACATATATGTCTCTTTCCGCTCTTTAGTATTTCTTTGGGATATAATCCCAGTAGTAGCGCTGCTGGGTCAAAGGGTATGCACAGTTTGATAACTTTTGGGGCATAATTCCAGATTGCTCTCCAGAATGGCTGGATTCTTTCGCAACTCCACCACCAATGTATTAGTGTCCCAATTTCCCCACATCCCCTCCAACATTTATCATTATTTGTTCCTGTCATCTTAGCCAATCTGACAGGTGTGTAGTGGTATCTCAGAGTGGTCTTAATTTGCATTTCTCTGATCAGTAGTGATTTGGAACACTCTTTCATGTGAATGGATATAGTTTCAATTTCTTCCTCTGAGAATTGTCTGTTCATATCCTTTGACCATTTATCAATTGGAGAATGGTTCGGTTTCTTATAAATTAGGGTCAGTTCTCTATATATTTTGGAAATGAGACCTTTGTCAGAAACTTTGTTTTTAAAAATATTTTCCCAATTTGTTACTTCCCTTCTAATCTTGTTTGCATTAGTATTATTTGTACAGAAACTTTTTAGTTTGATGTAATCAAAATCTTCTATTTTGTGATCAATAATGATCTCTAGTTCTCCTCTGGTCATAAATTCCTTCCTCCTCCACAAGTCTGAGAGGTAGATTATCCTCTGTTCCTCTAATCTATTTATTATCTCCCTCTTTATGCCTAAATCATGGATCCATTTTGATCTTATCTTGGTATATGGTGTTAAGTGTGGATCCATATCTAATTTCTGCCATACTAATTTCCAGTTTTCCCAACAGTTTTTTCCGAATAATGAATTTTTATCCCTAATGTTGGAATCTTTGGGTTTGTCAAAGATTAGATTGCTATAGATGTACCCTTTTTTGTCCTTTGTATCTAATCTGTTCCACTGATCTACCGGTCTATTTCTTAGCCAATACCAAATGGTTTTGGTGACTGCTGCTATATAATATAGCTTTAGATCAGGTACACTTAGACCACCTTCCTCTGAGTTTTTTTTCATTAGTTCCCTTGCAATTCTCGATCTTTTATTCTTCCATATGAATTTTGTTGTCATTTTTTCTAGGTCAATGAAATAGTTTCTTGGGAGTCTGATTGGTATAGCACTAAATAAATAGATTAGTTTGGGGAGTATTGTCATCTTTATTATATTCGCTCGGCCTATCCAAGAGCACTGAATGTCTTTCCAATTATTTAAATCTGATTTTATTTTTGTGGCAAGTGTTTTGTAATTTTTCTCATATAATTCCTGACTTTTCTTTGGTAGATGGATTCCCAAATATTTTATACTCTCAACATTTGTTTGGAATGGAATTTCTCTTTGTATCTCTTGCTGTTGCATTTTGTTAGTGATATATAAAAATGCCGAGGATTTATGTGGATTTATTTTGTATCCTGCCACTTTGCTGAAATTTTGAATTATTTCTAATAGCTTTTTAGCAGAGTCTTTGGGGTTCTCTAAGTATACCATCATGTCATCTGCAAAGAGTGATAGTTTGATTTCCTCATTTCCTACTCTAATTCCTTGAATCTCTTTCTCGGCTCTTATGGATAAGGCTAGCCTTTCTAGTACTATATTGAATAGTAATGGTGATAGTGGGCAACCTTGTTTCACTCCTGATCTTACTGGGAAAGGTTGCAGTTTATTTCTATTGCATATTATGCTTACTGAAGGTCTTAAATATATGCTCCTGATTATTCTAAGGAATAGTCCATTTATTCCTATACTCTCAAGAGTTTTTAGTAGGAATGGATGTTGGATTTTGTCAAATGCTTTTTCTGCATCTATTGAGATGATCATATGGTTCTTATTAATTTGATTATTAATATGGTCAATTATATTAATAGTTTTCCTAATATTAAACCAGCCCTGCATTCCTGGAATAAATCCTACTTGATCATAGTGTATTATCTTGGAGATGATTTTCTGAAGTCTTTTTGCTAATATCTTATTTAAGATTTTAGCATCAATATTCATTAAGAAGATTGGTCTATAATTTTCTTTCTCAGTTTTCGATCTACCTGGTTTAGGTATCAGGACCATGTCTGTGTCATAAAAGGAGTTTGGTAGGACTCCTTCATCCCCTATTTTTTCAAATAATTTATATAACATTGGGGCTAATTGTTCTTTAAATGTTTGGTAGAATTCACATGTGAATCCATCTGGCCCTGGGGATTTTTTCCTGGGGAGTTGATTAATAGCTTGTTCTATTTCTTTTTCTGAAATGGGACTATTTAAGCAATTTATCTCCTCCTCTGTTAATCTAGGGAGCCTATATTTTTGGAGGAAGTCATCCATTTCACTTAAGTTATCAAATTTATTGGCATAAAGTTGGGCAAAGTAACTCCTTATTATTTCTCTAATTTCCTCTTCATTAGTGGAAAGATCCCCCTTTTCATTTGTAAGACTATCAATTTGATTTTCCTCTTTCTTTTTTTTGATCAAATTTACCAAAGGTTTATCTATTTTATTGGCTTTTTCATAAAACCAACTCTTGGTTTTATTTATTAATTCAATAGTTTTTTTTACTTTCAATTTTATTGATTTCTCCTTTTAATTTTTGTATTTCAAGTTTAATTTTTGGTTGGGGGTGCTACTGATAATTTTAAGGAAAATTCCATTTATTCCTAAACTCTCTGGTATTTTTAATGGAATGGGTATTGGATTTTATCAAATACTTTTTCTGCATCTATTTAGATGATATGATTTTTGCTAGTTTGCTTACTGATATAGTCAATCATGCTAATAGTTTTCCTAATATTGAACCAATCCTGCATTCTTGGTACAGATTCTGGGAATGACTTTCTGTATTCTCTTTTTGAATATTTTATTTGAGATTTTTGTACCAATATTCTTTAGGGAAATTGTCGTATAATTTTCTTTCTCTGTTTTCACCCTACCTGGTTTAGGTATCAGCACCATATCTGTGTCATAAAAGAAGTTTAGTAAGACACCTTTCTCTGTTTTTTCAAATAGTTTGCATAATATTAGAATTAATTGTACTTTAAATGTTCTTAGAATTCATATGTAAATCCATCTGGCCTTAGAAACTTTTTTTTTTTCTTCCCCCTGAGGCTGGGATTAAGTGACTTGCCCAGGGTCATGCAGCTAGGAAGTGTTAAGTTTCTGAGACCAAATTTGAACTGATGAAATTTGAACAAATTTGGTCCTGCTGAATTCAAGGCTGGTGCTCTATCCACTGCACCATCTATGTACTGCTCCAAGACTTTTTCTTAGAGAATTGATTAATAGTTTGCTCTATTTCTTTTTTCTAAAATTAGACTATTTAAATAATTTATTTTCTCTTTTTTCTTTTTCTAATTAAAAAAAAAAAAACTAAAGGTTTATCTATTTTGCTGTTTTTTCCTAAAACCAAGTCTTAGTTTTATTTATTAATTCAATAGTTTTCTTATTTTCAATTGTATTAATCACCTCTTTTATTTTCAGAATTTTAAATTTGATATTTAATTGAAAGTTTTTATCTTGTTCTCTCTCTTTTTTTTTTTTAACTTTTTTAGTTGTAAGCCCTATTCATTGATCTTCTCTCTCTCTTTTTTATGCAAGTAAGCATCTAAAGATATAAAATCTCTTTGGCTGCCTCCCACAAATTCTGGTACTTTTTGCCATTATTGCCATTCTGTTGGATGAAGTTATTGATTGTATCTATAATTTATTGTTTCATCCATTAATTCTTTAGGGCTAGATTATTTACTTTTCAATTAATTTTGGTCTATTCCCCTGTTTTTTTATTGCATGGGATAAATAATAACATTTATATAGCACTTTAAGATTTAAAAAATACAAATTTCTCATTTTATCCTCACAACAATCATAGTATGTATTATTAGTATTATCTAAATTTTATAAGAAGGAAACTGTGGTAGTCAGGAGTTAAGTGATTTGCTAAAGTTTATAAAATTAAACATGCCAGGTTCAATTGACACTTAGATTTTTATGACTTCAAAGAGTGGTAGCTAAGTTTAAAAGTGATCAGGAAGATGAATTTCAAATCTAGTCTCAAACACTTATTGGCTACGTGACTAAAATAGGCAAAATTTAAAATTAAAACCATACATGGTCATGTGAAAAAGTGATCTAAAGCATTATTGATTGGAGAAAATGTAACTTAAAACAAATATGAGGTACTACCCCATACTTAACAGATTGGCTAAAATGATAAATGAGGAAAGTGAAAAATATTGGAGGGTATGTGGCAAAATTTGTTTGCTAATAATACACTGTTGGTGATAATGTAAAATGATCCAACTATTTTTGAGAACAATTTGGAGTTATGTCCAAAGAGTTATAAAACTGTCTGCATTATTAGTGTAGCTTTAAAATTGCCTTTCCCCAGGTGGTAAGGGAAAAAGGGGAAAATATTATATGTTCTAAAATATTTGTAACATATTTGTAGTGGCAAATAACTGGAAAGTGAGGGGATTGCCCTTCGAATGGGGAATGGCTGAATAAGCTGTAGTATATGGTTGTGATGGAATGCCATTTTTCTTTAAGAAATATTGAGCAGGTTGATTTTAGAGGAAAAACATGAAAAGACTTCCTTGAAATAATTCAGAGTGAATAAAGAGAACATTATCATATAATAGCTGCAATGTGGTTGAAAGAATAACTGTGAATGAATAAGGTCATCAGGCATAAACTGAATCAACTATGAAGGACTTGTAAATGAAAATCCTGTCCATCTCCTATGGTGGATATAATATATGGTTTCACACATATCAGATGTTGGTCTTCTCTAATATGGAATTGGAAGAGGGGGAGAAAGACAACTCAAAATTTAAAATATGACAACAAAAAATGAAATTGCAAAGGAAAGGTTTCAGAAAAACCTGGGAAGATTTATATGTACTGAAAAAGAGCAAAGTGAGAAGAGCCAAAAGAACACTTTATACAAAAGCAACATTGTAAATGCAAATGGTTTTACATCTGAAATACATAAATACCTTTGTTAAGTCTAGAAGAATAAGTCATTCCCCAAATGACAAATATTCAAAGTATATGAGCAGACAGTTTTTAAAAAAGAGAAATAAAAGAAAAATTCATAGTTACATACAAATTCTGTCAATGATTATTAATTAGATACATGCAAATCAAGACAACCTTGAGAGAGAATTTTATGCCTTTTGGTATAAATGATTGAAGGGGAAAGAAACAATGTTGAAGAGGACATGGAAAAAATGGGTTGCTAATTCAATTTGATGAAAGGAAAAAAAGATAAATATATTGACAAAATTCATGAATTTATATATATATTTCAAAGAGAAAATATATTTTAAGTCTTTCATTTATTTGAAGAAAAATCCAAAGGTCTAAAATGAATTTTTAACTGATTACAATTTTAGCAGAATAAATGTGGAAATATTACTTATTTAATCAATTTTTTACCTGAAATGGTAGATAAATAAGAATACTAACAAAATAACAAATTCAGGTAAAATAAAAATCAAGAGGAAAGATTGCCAGTCAGCATAGTTGATACAGTCCTGTTTTGTAGTTAGAAAGTTCTTTGAACAAATCCTTCCTTCAATACAATAACTGTGTGACTGGGAAACCTCCCTCACCCTCACTTTCCTCCTCTGTTAAATGAGGAGGTTGGACTGCGTGGCATTGAAAGCCTCTTCTCACTCTAAGTCTGTAATCTCACAATACTATAACTATAATCTTCTAAAAATCTTCACTAAGTCTCAGGATAACTGAGGAGTAGGAATGGATTCTACTAATAAAAGACTTGAATAAATTGAAGCTAGCAGGCTAAGCTTAAAAGGGCACAGAGATTTTCTTAGAAGACAACCTTTTCTTCCTTTCTTCTTTTCCTGAATGAAATAGCCACTGGGAAAGTTTTATTGTTCACACTCTTTTAGAGAAGGCAGCCTTAGCATTGCAGAAGCTGATAGAGGTTCAGCTCTTTATTTAAAAAAAAAAAAAAAAAGAAAGAAAGAAAATCAAAAGCATTTTCCCATATCTTCCACTGGAGAGGAGAGGAAGAAAAGGAAACCTTTATGATAAATAAACATAATAAAGCAACACAAATTTCCGTATTGTCCAAGTCTAAAATGTGCCTCATTCTACATATTACTCCAAGCAGTCAGATCTTTAACAAGAAGTGGAAAACTAGGGCAGCTAGTTGGTGCAGTGGATACAGTGCTAGTCCTGAAGTCAGGAGAATCTGAGTTCAAATCTTGTCTCAGTCACTTAACACTTCTTAGCTGTGTGACCCTATGCAAGTCACTTAACCCCAAGTGCCTCAGTAAAAGAAAAAAAAAAAAAGAAAGAAATAAAAGAAGAAGAGGAAAGCATTTTTTGGTCACTTCATTAATGAGACTACTTAACTCTTCACTTAAAAGCTCTTTTTGTGGACAAACGAATATTCTTTGTTTCTTTCTCTGTCTCTGTCCTCTGTTTCTATGTCTCTATCTGTCTCTGTCTTTCCCAGTCTTTCTCTTCTCTCTTTCTTCTTTCTGATTATTTATCCTCACTAGCTCTTTGACTCTTCTCTTTTTCTGTCTTGCTTTCTGCTTCTCTCTATGACTCCTTGTCTTTGTCTCTGCTTCTGTCTGTTTCTATCTCTGTGTCTGACTTTTTCTCTTTCTCTTTGTTTGACCCTGTCTCTTTTTCTGTCTTTTTCTTTCTCTTTCCAACACACCTTCCTTAGAATGCCTATATGATGTGGCATTAACGTAAACCCAACTTTTCTAAGTATAGAAAAATTTATTCATTACTGTTACCATTAAGGATAGACAGAATTTATATGGAATTTTAATCTATTTGGAACTTTTTACTGAGCTAATAATTTCCCTAAAAATCTATGCATTTAATATTTCACATTACATTTCAGTTTCTTTCAGGAAAAATTATCTATGTATTCACTGATTTAAGCATTCCGAGTAATCTATGCCAAATTAAATTCTAAATCATAGAGCAAGCCTGCAAAGGCCATCTAAACTTATTTAAATTTATTTATGCATATATTTCATACTTTCATATCATTTCCTTTTCCTAAATAACCCCATCCCCTTCCTAAAGTAGGTTGCTAATGAAAACTAAAAATAATAAGAAAGGATAAATGTCCAGTTAAAACAATTTTTTTCAAAAGTCTGATTATATGTTGTTTTCCAGGCTCATAGGCTCATATTTTTTGCAAAGTAGTAGAGAAGTTGTTTTTCTTAGCTTTTCTCTGGAGATAAACATAATTTTCATAATTTCATAGAATTAAATTTCATTTTTTTCTTTCCACTTCTATTGCTATAGTCTTTGTGAATATTGAATTCCTGATTCTGATTGCTTTACTTTTTTTCATATCATATATGTTTTCCCATGTGTCTTTCTTTTAGTAGTTTCTCATAGGATCATATTCTATCATATTCTCATCTACATTTTATTTAATCATTCTAAAACTGATGGACATTTATTTTGTTTCCAAATTTTTGCTGCTGTATATATTTTGTGGTAAATGGAATATTCTTTTTATTATTGATATTCTTGGGATTTATGCTTAATTATAATTATCACTAATAAGTATAATTAGCATCTATTTAATATGTTAAATTTTAAATAAACCTTGTATATGTTATCTCACTTGATCCTCACAATGTGAGTTTTAGGTAAATGGTATTACTTTACACATAAAACAAACAAAAAACTGGCTTTCCCAGGTTCCCACAATTAAGTATCTGGCTTTAAAGTCTGATCTTCAAATGTGTTTCTTTGCTCTCTCCATTGCACCAGCTAGCTATCATCCACTATCCCTCTAACCCTGACTATCCTTAGCCATTGTCAGCTTTAGCAATTATTTCACTGAGAGGCAAAATCTCATATATTTTAATTTGCATCTCTCTTAATATTACCTATTTGGATCAATATTTTAGGTTTGTTAATAGTTTGCAATTCTTCATTGCAGAATTGTTTGTTCGAATTCTTTAAACATCTATTGGGGAATACAAGCCATAAAGTTTAAAGAGGAAAACACTTTATTGAAGAAAAAGTTGTATATGTAATATCTTCTTAATGGTGTGCCTTTCCTATTTTCCACCCTACCAAGGTACATTTTTCATGTTAATTTAAATTCAAAATGTGTCCTATAATGGATTAGAATAATAGCACTGAATCCAGATATGTCACATTAATCAATTATGTCTATATTTCACAATAGTCCTGTATTATTGTACATTCTTCAAGTCTCTGGGATGTGCTTTATTTATTTAATTTTCCTTCTAGAAATTTTCTATCTAGGTAGGAGTTTATGGAAGAAAAAAATCCACTCATGAAAAGTGACTCTTCTATATTATCTTCCGTATTTTCATAAGGCAAAATATACATTCATACATAAATATTTTTTCGTATCTGATCTTTGTTTTCTCATGAATCTATGTAGATAAAATGGATCCAGAACAAAAGGATTGGGAACAAGAATTATTTGTACTAAAATTTTCTGAATGAAAAAGCTAATTAAATCATCAGTAAGATGTAAATGTATCTCATCTAAATCTGAAATGGAAAAAGTGATACCTTTTCCCCTAATTCTCCTTCTTCTCTCTTTCCCTCTTTCCCTCCTTCCTTCTCTTATACCCTCCCCCTTTCCTTTCCTCTTTTTTCTTCCTCCCTTTTTCCCTCCCTTCCTTTATCCTTCCCTCTCTGTCTCTATCTCTCTTCCCCCTCTTCTTCCATCTCTTCTTCTATTCCCTCCATTTTTTTTCTTTCCTTTCCTTGGGAACGGAATCCTCCACATGGACTCAACCAAACTAGACTTAGGCTCCACTCAAAAGCTCAATCTTGCTGCTGATTGGCATTATTGAGCTCCTCATTGACTGACTTCAGTCAGTTCTCTTTTACTGTTGTTCACAGGCGCTCACTATATTGATGTTTAACTTGCTGTGAGTGCTAATTGGTTTTAGCCACACTTCAGTTTAGAACTATTAAACTAAAGTAATCTACTAGGTTAAGTCTCCATAGTAGCAGGGATTATAAATATATGCCATCATGACATCCCTCTTATACTTCAAAAGTGTCATGGGAATGTAGAAGGGAAGGGAAAAGAAGAAAATGAAAGAGAAAAGAAAGAATCAAAGGGAAGGAGAGTAAAAAATATTAAGGAAACAATGTATTGGCAGTAGAGAAGAGCATATTTGAACCTGATTGTAGCCTCAACTGGTTTCTGATCAGTCAACTTTGGGGTTTAAGAGGTCTGATTGGGTTAATAACGATCCCAAATATATTTTTTTCTAGTGAGGGAAAAATTGAGGTGATTACATACTGAAGAAGACCTCTCCTCTGATTTACTGTATTCTAATAATTTTATTTGTAGAAATAAAAAAACAATGCTTAATAAATACATTCAACTCTCCTTTTAGGAGATTCAGAGATATTTATTTTTCACAATAAACATAATGTTATCATCAACATATTTAGTGAAACACCTCAGAAATGTAATATTAATTTCTTTCTTTTCATATTTCAATTCATAAATCAAAGATCCATATGTGTGTTTTGTTCCAATTTTTTTTTAATAATTAAATTTTCTGCCTTTCAGCATAAGAGACTAGTATATAAACATATTGGAATGTAAAATTCTATAACATTTGTAAAATATAAGTATGATTTCCTTTGTGTCCTGTCTAGAAAGAATTTGTTTAAATGAGCATTAAATTTTAAAAATTGGAATATAAATTGATGGATAAATAATATACAAATTGTTCTTTTGATATTCAGATATGTTAACATTTTGATGTAAAGTGCTGAAATAATTAACTTGCTTCCATGTCTTATAAGGGATAACCATATTATCTTGTAAGAGCTCATCAGTCTTGGCACTCTCTCCATCTCCAACCTCTGTGTTTCTGATTGGAGGACAGGGTCATGAACTGCAAATCTCTATTTAAGTAGAGAGCTCCTCTGAGATAACTCATTTCTCCCTTGGCTGTACTATTTTGGAATTTTCTGAATGACATTTTATTCAGTCTCTGAGTAGTACCTTCCCCAACACCACATGTACACTTTTTCAATTATATGTTTTCTTCCTCCATTAGATCATAAACTCCTTAATGGCATGTTTTGCCTATTATTTTTCCTATTTGCATCCCAGTGCTTAGCACAGTTCTTGACTCATGGTTGGATTTAACAAAGTATTATTGACTATTGAGTATTTATTGAAATCCAAATTTGCAAAATTAATTTGAGAATTGCCTGAGTTAGTTGACCAACTTGAACTTTAATATTTTGATGATCATTTAAACTGTCAAAATTAAGTGGATGTCCCCTTTACGTATGTAGTTCATAATATTTCCATGATTTATCATTTTGTGAGGTTCATCTCCTCAAACACCCCAAAGAGATTTTGTCTCCTGGTATTATATGTAACTATCTCTAGATGAAAGTAAAATTCTTTCAAATCCAATTCTGGGAATATTTTGTATTAGATAAAAAATGTTCTTTATTCCTTTTCTTCACATTTATTACTTATAATAGTTATAGCATTCTGAAATGTCCCAAAGTATTTCTTTCCATTTTGAACATGCTATACTTTTCAGAAGAGCTAGTTTTACATTAGCATGATGCACTTTTTTCCTTTAGACACTGTGAGGAAAAGTGTTAAACTTACACATTACCTAATTTATATAAGTACTTTTTACATAAAATAAATGAGGAAGAAATTAACATGAAGATGTCCATATGGGAAAATAGAAAAGTGCGCTTTAAAAGATAGCACAGAAAATATGATTCTTTAATAAAGATTTTAATATTTTGTTTTATAAAACAATGGTGAAAAGTAGTATCAGCGAGATAATAAAAAACTTAGATATAGTTAATAATTTATGTTTTGTCCATCTAGGGAAAATTATTGCATTATCTCATTAGTCCTGACAACAACCATATGAAATAGGTGGTATGTGAATTTTACAGATGAGTAAAATGAGGCTGACTTGTTAAGTGATTCATTCAAGCTCACAAGCAGAAAGCATAAAACTGTTAAACACTCCTAGAGTATGGAGCATGGAGTTTCCTGATTCTATAACCATTGTTCTTTTTCTTTTTCTCATTTTTATTATATTTTAGTTCTGGGACTAACTTGCTCAATGGTTGGCCTGCAGCTTGTGAGTCTACAAAATTTAAAATGGGCACAGCATTTATGAGTGAGCTAGTCTTTTTCCAGAAAGATGAAAACTAAAGAGATATTATTCCAAATTCCTAAAAGAAAGAAATGTCATATGAATACAAGTCAATGTTTTATTGTACCTAAGGCAATATTATTATCTCCCATATCTGTGATCTTAAAGCAGTTATATCCCATCTATTGAAGTTTTTTATGTTTATTTTAATGATTTTTTTCATGAGTTAATGCAAAAAAGGTACTTTAAATAATGTGAGTGATTTCAAAACAAGGGTTCTGCTATTTTCTTTTCTCAATCCATTTTCCCTTATAGCTTTATGTTTTAAATAATCTTGCTCCCTTTATTTATAGATTGCCATATCTATTGTACTTTAGAAATCTTGAAACAATATTTAGTTCTAAATGAAAAAAAAAGTATTTTTAGAACTCATGGCTTGGTTTTAAAATATTTTTAAAATTAATTTTGTCTAAGGCATTTTTCTTTTCAGAGAATTTCCCTCATCATTAAGGTGCTTAGTATTACAGATTCATCTCTTAAATCTCTTAAGCCTGCTAAATGATCATTGATGCCTGAAGCACCCTGCATTCATGAACATTATAAATGTAAATATATTTATTATATATCCACAAATTATGCAATTTGTTAATCAAAATAGAAGGGAATCAGGTGTTTCTTTTTTCCCCTTGATTACAGTCTCTATAGATTATAGAACCAACACAAACACACATAATTCCGCCATTGTGTACTTTTTGCTTCATTTTATTTTAGGTCCACAATGTGACTTAAATAGCAAGGAAATTGCTTGCTGTGGCAACTTTCTTTAACAATATAGGGAAGACATCATTTTGAAAATCCTACCAAATTATATGGTCAACTGGTCTGTAACAAAATTTTAGGGAACTTTCAGGGACACAAACCAGGGACATTTTTGGTCATATGGCAATCTCAATAGAGATTTAAATCTAGATCTTCCTAGTACTGGTATTATTCTTTTAAAAGCTATGCTATACTTTCTTCAAAATCTGCATTTTATACCAAATTTCTGTTAAAATAATCAAATCAATATCAGATAATGCTCATGCATTGCCACTCTATTCTGTTCTTAGTGGCATGGTTGTTCCTAATGTGATTGCTCTGTCAACTAGAAATAGAAGAGCTAATTTAAACTGCAGTCAGGATGGACATAGGGGTTGAATGAACACACAGTGCCTTGTTTGACCTTGATAATTTTCTCTATCACACAGTACTATTAAAACAGAAAAGTGATCTCTCTTATGTCATTTGTTGTTTTCTTAGGGGATAGGCTCATTTAATTTAATGCTAGGATCTTAAGTTTAACACTATATCCCTGTCTCTGTAGATTTTCAAGGTAGTGTTGAAGCCCTGTGGAAATTCATAAACAATTCATTTTTATCTTCAATTTAATTTTCAATCAAGTCTTTACTTTTGGATTTCTGTGTCTGAGTTATATTCTAAAAATATTCATTTTAATTTTCTCCCTATTACTTCATGATAAATTTCATCAAGATAAATATATCTTTCTCAATTTCATGCCAATAAAGTTTAGTGAAATTACTACTTTAAAGGGCTCTAGTTCCCATGGTTCAAAGAACATTGGTCAACTACTATCCACCTAGAGGAGGATAGAGAACCAGAGTACTTTTAGAACTGAAAATCTTGTCTTACAAAAAATAATGGAAAGAACAAGAGATTAAAAATAAGCTATTAGGAAACCTGATCAAGAAAAATGGAGATAAGAATTGCATTCCCTGATAGAATTAATAACTACAATCTACAATTAATAGAAAACAGATAAGGAGGATAATCAAAATGCTGTAGAGATACACAAACCAACAAGCTTGAGGATTAAAAGAAAAGAATAGAATTATTATGTACAAAAATATAAAAGACTCAAATTAACAAATAAGAAATGGAGGCATTAATGAACATAACCTCAGTGGGGAAAAAAAGAAAAGAAATTGACCAAGTGGTGTATGGGTTGCCCCAGATTGAGGGTGAAGCTAGGGAAGGAATGCAGAGATAGATGTACTTATAAATAAATTCTATCAAGTAGAAAAAAACCAATATCTATGTTAAAAATTATAAAAATAGAGATAATGAGACACTCTAACATCATGATAACCTACTGGCTAGAAACAAAGAAAAGAAAGAAAACTAAGAGACTAATCATACTAATGAATATTAATGAAAAAATTCAATTAAAATACTAACAAAAGATTACATCAATAAATCCAAAGAAAAGGCAAATTTATCTCTATTTGGTGATGATGTGGTTGCATGCCAATATCCCTATGAAAATCATCAAAATATCATTAGCTAGCTCTTTTATATTTATCCTGAAACTCCCTCCCAAACAATTCTATATAGTCCAGATAAGAGTTTAACTTTTAAACATTTTTTTCTCTATTAATATGTTTTCCTTGTTTTCACTTCAATAATAAAAAAAACATTTAACTTCTCTCAAGTTCTTTATAGAATTTCATATAAGCTCTATTAAAAAAATAACACATGACACAATTCTCATTAAAAAAAGAATTGAATCTTTATATTTCACCTTTCTTGCATAGATTCTTCATAGATCTTCATGGTTCACATATAATATAGATCTTTTCCACTCCATTTGGAAAAGGTTTTCCTCTTAAATCATAAAACTCTTTTCATATATTTTCAAGAATTCTCCTACCATCCCATACTTTCTTTTTGACTTCAGAAAGAAAAGTACTTCATGTCAAGACATTTCTCAATTGTCACTTCAAGCTTTCCCACAAATTTATTTAATAATAATAATTTTCTTAAATAATAATATTCTTCTTGAAATAAGCATCTGAAGTATTAGTTATACATGAAAGTAATATCATAAGGACATGTTTTGAACAACTATACTAAACCAAGGGAATGCTTTATAGAACTAAAAGAGATAATAACACATCCTTTGGAGAAATTAATATCTAGAATTTCCAGAGAAATAATGGGAAAGTAAAACAAGAATGAAGCCGGAATAACATTAGTAGGTCTCAAATATACTATAAAATAGATAATTAATAACTAAATTTTATTAGGCAAAAGACATCAGACTGGTGGAACAGATTAGATAAGAGTTAGAAACAAAGTGAACATAAATTATTAAAAATGTTCAATATTTTATCAAAACTACCCATGGAAGTAGAAAGAAGGTTAGTAAAAAGCAAATCTAGACCAGGAATTTTCATCATATATCATAGCAAGCTCAAGATGAATGTGTGGCCTGAGTTTTAAAAAATGAATTAAGAATAGCAAGAAAATGAAAGGAGATAGATAGCTTTTAATACTACGGTTGAGTCATTGCAAGGTACAATGGAAAAAGTCAAGTTATACAAGTTATGGAAGATAGTCACAGTAACATGGTAGTTGTAGATTGTTCCTGATCATTGTGGAAATAAATTTAGAATTATGCAAAAAATTTTACTAAACTGTTTAAACATTGGCCTATATATCTCACTCCTAAGTATGTAACCCAAACACATTAAAGTCAGAAACTGGATATTCTATTCAATATCAAATTATTTTTAGTAATGCTGTTTGGAGTACTAAAGAACTAGAAATAAATTGGGTGCCAAAAATAAAAGAATATCTGAAAATTACTTATGAAATGAAATATGTTTTATCACATATCATAATAAATTATCAATTTGAGAAATTAAGAGAAGCATAGCAGATTTTATGTGGACTAATAAAGACTGAAATAATTGGGAACATGAGAACAATATACACAATGATTACAACAATCTAAAAGGAAAAGAGAAAAAAAGTATAATAAACTCTGAGTAACTGAAGACCAAGTAACTTGGAAATTAAATAATAATACATATTTCCCTCTCTTGAAAAAGGAATTAAAATTAAAAAAATGTATTGTCTCATAGTAATAATAAGTAAATTTTAAAAAAAAGGGCTCAATTAGGATGAGTTTCTTTAGAGACATATCTTTTATAAATGAATAATATAAATTCATCAATAAAACTTTTTTTTTTAAGAATTATAGATGTTTATTCTAGAAAGACTACATGATCATGATAGCCAAATTCAAATCTTAGATATATCAGGTAAGAAGAGATAATTTAATAATTATATAAACATAAAAACATGGATACTGTGTTTCTGTAAATCATAACTAAAAACCATGTAGATTTACTAAACCCAGAAACCAATTAAAAATTCAGAACAGATCTGCTTGTTACTTTATAAAAGAAATTGCAAAACTTCTAGAAATGTCACAACAAAAATACAGAGCTTTCAGGTCCAAGACAAAATATTATAAACTACAAAGGAAGTATTAAAATACCAAGAAACTACAGTCAGTATTAGACAAAACATATTGGCAGTAAATATTATAAAGATGGGAAATAAACAACCTTGGAACGAGATAATCTTAAAGGCAAAAGATAAAATATTGCCTATCAATAAAAAAAGTAACTTCCCCTAAGACCTAGTTGTCTTACAGGTTAAAAATTGGACTTTTAATGGGACCATAATTGTTCAGACATTCTCAATGATAAAGCCATAGCTTATTAGAAATTCTGAATTATAAAATGAGAGCCAGTGAAAACTCTGAATAACAACTACATTTGAGAAATAGCAAGTATATAAATGTTGATTATATATTCTAATGACAGAGAAGAGATAAGTATAGTTTCAGTATTCTAATGTCTTCTGAGAACCCAGGGATAAGGGAGTTTTACTTAATATTCATAGTTTTAAGTGAGGATGGGACAATAGAGGGGGAAAAGTAATATGATAGGGAAAATTCAAGAACATATTCATAACTGGGATATTTTAGAAGAAGAATATATAAATATTGAAGAAGGACTATGGAGAACAGACACAAATTTTATTCTTACATAATTTTGTAAAAGGAGATTCAACATACACATTGAATTTAATGGAATAATAAATTAAATTCAACAGGAAAAACAATCAGCTAGACACAAGTAAAACAAAGTTGAGTTTGATATGGGAAAAATTAAAATAGTACAAAACCAAAATTAAGTGTCTGATCATGGGAGAGAAAAAAATAGTGAAAGATAAAGTGAAGAGACAAAATACCAAACAAAACTATAATGCAATTGACTGAAAAAAAAAAAAAAAAGATGAGAGTAATTATGATGTCAGACAAGGGAATTAAAAAAAAAGGTAAAATAGATAATAAACATGGAAATTACATTATACTTAAAGACTATAGACAATGAAATAATTACAATTTATGTACATAAACATGAAGAAATTAATTCATTCATACATACATATATGAGTAATGGAATAACATCTGCTATAAATAATAATTAATCAGCATACAGAGAGAAATAGTAAAACAATAGCAAATGAGTATTTTGATGTACTCCTTTCAGGAGTAATTGTTTTTTGTTTTTATTATACTTCAGATATGAGATAATTTGGTAGTATATCTTAGCTTGAGAGCTAAAGCTGTGCAATAGAAAACACAGCAGAAAGGATATAGAAACATAGAACATAGACGCACGAGGGTTAAAAATCCCTTATATTCACAGCTTTGCTATACTAAGCTAATAAGATGCTAGCTATATTACTTTTCCTCTTTCAGAACCAAAAGGCACTTAATTAATAATATGAGTGACCAGCACAAACATCAGAGGCAAATACTCTTATTTCTTTCAGATTTTATGTATAGACAAGAGTCCATTTCAACACAAAAGAAAAGATGCTATCATTTCCATTGTTATTGACTTCAAGTGATGCCTTCCTCATATCTGGGTTGTCACCTATCTTTTCTTTTAGTGAGGAGCATTATTAAGAATTTTGTTCTTCTGTAATATCATACACAAAGATGCTGCAAGCTAAATATTAATAATTTTCCTGAAAATGGAATGGCTATACAATATCTAATATGCATTTTACCTCTACTAAATATATTAAATCCTTTTCTCTTCTGTTAATGAATATTAATAGAAAATTTTCAATACGATACTGGTTATGATATCTCAAGGGAGAAAAAAATTGAAAAAGTAAAAAGATGAGGACAAAGGCTATATTGATAGTGGATTTACCAAGAATATTTCTCCTATGTATAAATAATATACAAATACTTAGAAATATTCAAACCTCAATTCCTTACCTCTCTACTTTCAAGTAGAAGGCCCATCTTTCTGAAATTGCTTTAAACCGATTGTAGAACAAAGTCTTTGATCTTTGAAGATGATAATGATAAAGAAACAGAAGAGAAAGAGGAAGGGGAAAAGATGGAGGAAGAAAAATCAAGAGGGAGGAAAGGAAGGCTTTCTTTAAAATTTAAGACCAAAGAGAAATATGAAATATAGAAATATGAGAACCAGGTAATTGGCATAGCATAGTAGATAGAGCTCTAGACCTGGAGTGGATTACCTGATTTTAGACCTAGCCTCAGATACTAGTCTTGTGTTCCTAAGCAAATTACTTAATCTCTGTTTGCCTCAATTTTCTCATTTGCAAAATAAGCTGGATAAAGAAATAGCAAAACTATTGTAGTGTTTTTGTCAAGAAAAGCAAAAATGGGGTCACAATTTTTTTTTGTTAGTACTGGAATATTCCAATAAGGAAAATCAACTAATGGTGAAATTCTGAATATCCAGATATAGTGATTCCCTTTATCTGTATGCTTTATCTGGAATGACAGTCTATAGTAATTAATTTGCCAGTGTTGGTTAAATAAAAATGCTGAATTAATATAAGTAGAATAGTCTACCCTTGCAGAAGAATATCTTTAATTATATATAATAAGTAAAAGAGAATTACTGCCCCAACTACAACAACTAAAAACATTTTTCCACAAAATTTCCCTATTAAAGATTCGAACTCTGAACTTCTTTATACTGTATAATGATTGGGAAATCCACAAAACTCCTTAATTTCAATTGCATTGATTCAGAATTTGTGACATTTCAATTTGGACCTGATTAAATTTAAGCTCTGAAGAAATAATTTGCTAAGAAATTTGGCTGTATAAATAAAATTGGATTGGGGATGCTCAACCTATTTAAGAGAACAAACTGTTTAAAGGGCTTTTACAGGATAGATTTACATAAATACTTTCAGTGTGTTGATTTAAGATTAGTCATCTTTTCATAAATGGAAATATCTTCTTTGGCAACCCTTTCTTTACATCTGAATTGGTCTGAGTACTTAAAGAAATAAGCACCATTACATTTCAGTAATAACTCAGATTATCCTAGAGTAGCTTTTTCTCCAACTAATTTATCCAAAAATTCCATAAAATTTTACTGTAATTAAACATAAATCGCCACACCTTAAAGTAGTTCATTTTCTTCCATAGGGGAAGTATAGAAGACACAAGTTATTTCCTTAGAGAAGCCCTTTATGATTAATTCAAAGGTAATGAACTCTCAGTAAATGGTACCTTTAATTAGCTAGCTGCTAAACAAAGCAAAATAATGAATATGAAGTTTTTTGTTAAACAAAATAACATAGTAATTTCTTCACCTAATTTAAACACCTAATAAAAATGGGTTGGGGGAGGAGTAGAAGAGAAGTTCGAACTCAAAATTAAAAAAAAAAGAATGCAATCAGTATAAATAAAAATATAATAATATTTGAAGAAAAAACACTCGATAAGCAGAATTTTCCCTTCATATTAATTTGTGAGGAATTAAAAGAAAATTTAAAGAGGAAAGCTTAAGGAGATTGAAAATAGTGGGTTTTTTTATAGCAAGAGTGATAACAACATAACTACCATGTTGAGAATATGAAGGAAATGTGGCTGTATGACTGGACAAGTCCCTAAATGTCCTCTAAAAATTCTTTAAACATACAAGTGTAGGAAAGGTATAGTTTCCATTGGTAAGGGAAGTTCCTTATCAGAAATGCCCATTATTCTTTTAAGCCTAGATCTGAGGAAAGTAAAGAAGTATTTATTTAGTGCCTGAATAAATATGTCAAACATAAGCTGGTCACTTTAGAAGTATGACCACATTTGATCCTCAGGGTAACCCTGAAAGAAAACTGAGACAAATAGATCAAGTGACATATCCAAGTGCACTGGAGAGTGAGTGTCTGACATTGAATTTGAATTTAAGTTTTCCAGACTCCAAACCCAGTGCCTATCTAGTTGCTACTTAGTTGCCTAAATAGAAAAGAAAAAGTGGGCTATTATCCTTGTTCAAATAGACTCAAAAAGAGTTGGACATGACTGAATAAAATAGTTACTCAAATGGCTGATTTCCATCTTATGTAAGAAATTCAATAATTTACTATAAAAAACTTTTTCTGGACAATAAATAGAATATGGATAAAGGTGGAGTGATTTTAAAATTGAGATATCTGATAGTAGGGGAAATGTTTAGATCAGTACTCAAGTTTGTCATTTCAACTTTGTCCTTTTAACTCTCAGGAATTCCCCTGTCCAGTAAGACAGAGAAGTCATACTGCTTAATAACTAAATTCTTGCTGAATTTAATAACTCCTCCATTAAAAACAAAACAAACTTTATCTTTAGATCTGGAAGAGAAAGTAATTTTTACAAAGAAAGAGAAAAGAACCCATATATACAAAATAGTATGTACTATTTTGTATATATGGGTTCTTTTCTCTTTCTTTCTTCTCTTTGGGATATATGCATAGTATCTGTCTTTCAAATACTTAAAGACAGCTATTGCACCCCAAAGTTTTCTCTACTCTGAGATAAACATAAACAGTTCCCCCAACCACTTTTTAATTGGTATAATTTCAGGCTCTTCACTATTTTGACGGTCATCCTCCGAATGCTTTCAAGCTTATCTATGTCCTAGAACACAATTCTCCAGATATCTTCTCTTCAGCATCAGTACTATCATCTCCCTAGTCCTATATTTTCTCTCTCTTTCAATTGGTTCTCAGATTGCATTAGAATTTTTAGCTTCCCAATCATACTACTGACTCATATCAAGTTTTGAGTCCACTAAAATCCTCAGATCGTTTTCAGAGGAACTATTGTCAAGATCCATCCTTCCAACCCATCTTGAAACTGTGAACTGACATTTTTTTTTTTTTTTTGTCAACTGATTTTTAAAAATCTAATTGTAGAATCTTATATTTATTCCTTGTATAGAAAGTAAGACTCTCCAACATTTGACTAGGTGCTTAATCTCTCATTGCCCCAAGCAATTCTCTAAAATCATGAGATACAGAGAAAATGCTATACTTTGTTAGAGGAAGGTCTAAATCAAAGAAATTACAGATTCATTATCAGTCTCCAATACTTAATACACACTACTTACTTGATAAATTTGTTTCGATTGGAATTGTGATACTGCCTAGATGAGTATTAACAAGTATATTTGCAAGAATGATACTGAAAACATACACAGACCACAGAATGAAATTCTTATAAACAGTAACTTCATAGGAAATGCAAATATTTTAGCTTCTTTATTCATAGATGTGCACTACAAAATATTCACTCCCATGGAAAATATACTTTTGTTTTTAGAATAGTCTCCACTTCCACTTCATTACTCTAAAAAAAGTGATCCAATTCACTGTATTTCAATCACATAGAAGAATATGTTATTAAGTATCTTCTATGCTTTTGGTTATTATCATGAAATGTTGACAGAACTGGTTTATAGTTAACACGGTATACTGTTAGTATCTGAAAATATGAAATATCCATATAGATGATTTTACTACTTAATTGTCAAATTGATTTTAATGAAAAAGATTGTTTTTCCATTTGTCTTGAGTGGAAAATTTTCTACTATAATAAATTTCAAAATGGAATTTTAAAATATGAAGAAAAACAAACAAACAATAACAGAAATTCACTCAAAACAGAAATATGAATATACATTACCCTACAGTGGTAATAGTAGATATCCTTGTATTTAACATCTTGCCCTTGCTTACCCAAAGAGAATATCTTTCATTGGACAGTTCAATGCATCAGATGTAAATGCAATTATAACATCCAATCACAGAAGATTGGAATATAAAATCTGTTTCCTTCCAAGAGATGCATCATTTGATAATGTAACCACTTTAGTATAAAGGTTTGTAAATAAAATCATTAAGCACAAACATACCAAAGTGCAGTGAATTAAGAGCAAGCCACTCACTTATCTACCTTCAGCTCTGTGTGTGATCTCTCTCTCTCTCTCTCTCTCTCTCTATCTATCTATCTATCTATATCTATATCTATATCTATATCTATATATAGGCATAATAAGTTTTCAAAGTAATTGTTTTGTAATTACACAAAAGGTAATGCATAAAATGACAATAAAATATTTCTTACATTTCCAAAACATGTTTTTTTGGAAAAAAAATTGTTAAGGGCAAAATT